>NC_080386.1:39458541-39794496 GCF_014773155.1 Arachis stenosperma
ATACTGGGGCGGTGAAGGAATGCACTTTGGATTAGGGGGAGCAGGCATTGAAAGAAAGCTGCAACTACAGAAATTATAGTGCCTTTGACTGGAAACGTATGAGAACTCACGACTCTACAAGGAAAAGGTGAAGGCAGTGCATGCCAGAAATATCAAGAGGAGAGAGTTTAGAGTTGGGGATCTGGTCCTTCTCTATAACTCAAGACTGAGACTCATGCCAGAAAAGTTGAGACCAAGGTGGAAAGGACCCTACATGGTAAAGAAGGTTGAGCCTTATGGAATCTTCCATCTGAGTCATCCATCAAGCCCTAACTTCTTCAAGGTGAATGGCCACCGCTTAAAGCTATATCATGGTGAGAAGTTGGAAAAGAACAAGGAGCTGGAGATCCTTCTCTTGAAGGATCTAGCACAAGAAGAGGGCTAAGCTCATAGACCGTCCAACTTAAGGACATTAAAGAAAAGAGCTAGGTGGGATTCAATCCACCATGGTATGATCTTTCCTTTTTATTCTTTTCATTTCAATTATATTCGTGTTAATTTCCAGTTCTGCATATTTAAGTTAAAAAAAGAGTGCATCCACGCGCAAGCGTCTATGACGCGTACACATCGTGCGTATGTGCACAAAAATAAAATAGGCAGAGAGTTGCGCTAGAACGGCGTAGGAAAAGTGCCTCCCGCTTGAGCCAACCCACGCGTACGCGTGGGAGAAAATTGGCTTAAACGGCTGGTTTGGCCAAGAGTTATGCTGCCTTGGTGCTGGTACTGTGCATTTAGCACGACTAGTAGTCACGCGTACGCGTGACCGACTCTTACGCGTCGCCTGTAACGTCCACAACCCACGCGCATGCTGATGAGCGGATAATTTGTACGCTTTTTGGCATTGTTTTTAGTATGTTTTCAGTATCTTTTAGTTAGTTTTTAGTATATTTTTATTAGTTTTTAGTTAAAATTCACTTTTCTGGACTTTACTATGAGTTTGTGTGTTTTTCTGTGATTTCAGGTATTTTCTGACTGAAATTGAAGGTTCTGAGCAAAAATCTGATTCAGAGACTGAAAAGGACTGCAGATGCTGTTGGATTCTGACCTCCCTGCACTCGAAGTGGATTTTCTGGAGCTACAGAAACCCAATTGGCGCGCTCTCAACGGCATTGGAAAGTAGACATCCTGGGCTTTCCAGCAATATATGATAGTCTATACTTTGCCCAAGATTTGATGGCCCAAATCGGCGTAGCAATTCGGCCTCAGAAATTCCAGCGTTAAACGCCGGAACTGGCATAAAACTTGGAGTTAAATGCCCAAACTGGCATGAAAGCTGGCGTTTAACTCCAGAAAAGGTCTCTACACGAAAATGCTTCATTGCTCAGCCCAAGCACACACCAAGTGGACCCGGAAGTGGATTTTTCTGTCATTTACTCATTTCTGTAAACCTTAGGATACTAGTTTACTATTAATAGGATCTTTTGACATTGTATCTGGACCTCATGACATTTTACACGTTTCTTTGTGTACATTCCACGGCATGAGTCTCTAAACCCCATGGTTGGGGGTGAGAAGCTCTGCTGTGTCTTGATGGATTAATGCAATTACTACTGTTTCTTATTCAATCATGCTTGCTTCTATTCTAAGATATCACTTGCTCTTAACCCGGATGAATGTGATGATCCGTGACACTCATCATCATTCTCAACTATGAACATGTGCCTGACAACCACCTCTGTTCTACTTTAGATTGAGTAGATATCTCTTGGATTCCTTAACCAGAATCTTCGTGGTATAAGCTAGAACTGATGGCGGCATTCAAGAGAATCCGGAAGGTCTAAACCTTGTTTGTGGTATTCTGAGTAGGATTCAATGACTGAATGACTGTGACGTGCTTCAAACTCCTAGCAGGCGGGGCGTTAGTGACAGACGCAAAAGGATCGATGGATTCTATTCCGGCCTGACCGAGAACCGACAGCTGATTAGCCATGCTGTGACAGAGCATAGGAACATTTTCACTGAGAGGATGGGAGGTAGCCACTGACAACGGTGAAACCCTACATACAGCTTGCCATGGAAAGAGCCTTGCGTGCTTGATGAAGAAGACAGTAGGAAAGCAGAGATTCAGAAGATGGAGTATCTCCAAAGCCTCAACCTATTCTCCATTACTGCTGAACAAGTACCTATTTCATGTTCTTTTGCTTTTCACAATCAATCCTGATAATTTCTGATATCCTGACTAAGATTTACAAGATAACCATAGCTTGCTTCAAGCCGACAATCTCCGTGGGATCGACCCTTGCTCACGCAAGGTATTACTTGGACGACCCAGTGCACTTGCTGGTTAGTTGTGCGGGATTGCAAAAGTGTTATTGCAATTTCGTGCACCAAGTTTTTGGCGCTGTTGCCGGGGATTGTTCGAGTTTGGACAACTGACGGCTTGTCTTGTTGCTTAGATTAGGACTGTTTTATTTTTGTTGGTTTAGAGTCTTTTAGTTAGTCTATTTTTATATTCGAAGTTTGGTGTCAATTGCATGCTTTTGTTTTTCTCTTAATTTTCGTTTTGCATGTTCTTGGTCCCTTTTTGATTCATAAAAATTCTAAGTTTGGTGTCCTCTTTGTGTTTTTCCCTTAAAAATTTTCGAAAAATTTGTGTTTGATTTTCTAAAAATTTTAAGTTTGGTGTCTTTTTGTGTTTTTCTCTTTCCTCTTTTCAAAAATCAAATCTTTTTCATAAAAATTTTTCAATCATATCTTTTTAATTGCTGTTTTCAAAATCTTTTTAATTAACTAATTGATTTAGTTCTCAATTTGCTTTGACTTTATTTTCTTTTTTATTTTCAAATTTTTTTATTTCCTTTTATTTTATTTTAATTTTTTTCGTTTAATTCAAAAAAAAAAAACAACAAAATTTATCTATTTGCAATCATTATCATTTCCCTTTTGTCCATTATGGACCTAAGAGGGATTGATCAGTCCAAAAGGACTCTGGGGTCATATGCTAACCCCATTACAGCTGCATATGGGAGTAGCATATGTATACCTCCCATCAAAGCAAGCAGCTTTGAGCTAAATCCTCAACTCATTATCATAGTGCAGCAAAATTGCCAGTATTCCGGTCTTCCACAGGAAGAACCTACTGAGTTTCTGGCACAGTTCTTACAAATTGCTGACACAGTACATGATAAAGAGGTAGATCAGGATGTCTACAGACTATTACTGTTTCCATTTGCTATAAAAGATCAAGCTAAAAGGTGGTTGAATAACCAACCTACAGCAAGCATAAAGACATGGAAACAGTTATCAGACAAATTCCTGAATCATTTTTACCCTCCAAAGAGGATGACACAGCTAAGGCTGGACATCCAAGGCTTTAAACAAGAGGATAATGAATCCATTTATAATGCCTGGGAGAGGTATAGAGGTATGCTTAGAAAATGCCCCTCTGAAATGTTTTCAGAGTGGGTACAGTTAGACATCTTCTACTATGGGCTCACAGAAAAAGCTCAGATGTCTTTAGACCACTCAGCTGGTAGATCTATACACATGAGGAAGACAATTGAAGAAGCTCAAGAGCTTATAGACACTGTTGCTAGAAACCAATACTTATATTCTAGCAATGAGTTCGTTCCAAAAGAGGAAGTCATGGCATTAGTCACTGATCCTAATCCTCAAGAACAGATGAATGAGCTCAATCAATAATTGCTCCTGATGACAGAACAGTTAGCAGAATTTAAAGAAATGCTCCATGATACTAAGGTTGCTAACAAGAGAATAGAACTGCAGTTGAATCAAGCAAAACAGCAAATATCTAAACAGATAACAGAGGAATGTCAAGCAGTTCAACTGAGGAGTGGGAAGACACTGAATAACACTGCTCAAAAGAGCAAAAAGCCAAACAAGGAACAATTGACAGAGGACAACCAAACCACTGTTCAAAATCCCTCTGAGGACAGTAAGAGCCCAGAGAGGAATGTTATTGGCATTCAAACGCCAGAAAGGGAAGGAAAGCTGGCGTTAAACGCCCATTCCTTGCCCAGTTCTGGCGTTCAAACGCCAGAAAAGGGGGAAAAGCTGGCGTTAAACGCCCATTCCCTGCCCAGTTCTGGCGTTCAAACGCCAGAAAAGGGGGAAAAGTTGGCGTTTAACGCCCATTTTCCACCCAATCCTGGCGTTCAGACGCCAAGGGGGGATCAGACACCTGAGAGTGCTGACAGTAATCCCTCTAAAAAGGCTTCTTCAACCACTTCTGTAAGAAATAAACCTGCAGCATCTAAGGTTGAAGAATATCAAGCCAAGATGCCTTATCCTCAGAAACTCCGCAAAGCGGAACAGGATAAGCAATTTGCCCGCTTTGCAGACTATCTAAGGACTCTTGAAATAAAGATTCCGTTTGCAGAGGCACTTGAGCAAATACCTTCTTATGCTAAGTTCATGAAAGAGATCTTAAGTCATAAGAAGGATTGGAGAGAAACTGAAAAAGTGTTTCTCACTGAAGAATGCAGTGCAGTCATTCTGAAAAACTTACCAGAAAAGCTTCAAGATCCTAGAAGCTTTATGATACCATGCACATTAGAAGGTGCTTGCACCAAGACAGCTTTATGTGATCTTGGAGCAAGCATCAATCTAATACCTGCATCCACTATCAGAAAGCTTGGGTTGGCTGGAGAAGTCAAACCAACCAGGATATGCCTCCAACTTGCTGATGGCTCCATTAAACACCCATCAGGCATAATAGAGGACATGATTGTCAAGGTTGTACCCTTTGCTTTTCCAACTGACTTTGTGGTGCTGGAAATGGAGGAGCACAAGAGTGCAACTCTCATTCTAGGAAGACCTTTCCTAGCAACTGGACGAACTCTCATTGATGTACAAAGAGGGGAAGTAACCCTCAGAGTCAATGAGGATGAGTTCAAGTTGAATGCTGTAAAAGCTATGCAGTATCCAGACACACCAAATGACTGCATGGGCACTGACATTATTGACTCTCTGGTAGAAGAGATCAATATGACTGAAAGCCTAGAATCAGAGCTTGAAGACATCTTCAAGGATGCTCAGCCTGATCAAGAAGAACTAGAGGAAGCAAAGGAATTTTCGAAAATTCCTCAGGAGGAGGATAAACCTCCCAAACCTGAGCTCAAACCTCTACCACCATCCCTGAAGTACGCATTTCTGGGAGAGGGTGACACTTTTCCAGTGATTATAAGCTCTGCTTTAAATCCACAGGAAGAGGAAGCACTGATTCAAGTGCTAAGGACACACAAGACAGCTCTTGAGTGGTCCATAAGTGATCTTAAGGGCATTAGCCCAGCTAGATGCATGCACAAGATCCTGTTGGAGGATAATGCCAAACCAGTGGTTTAACCACAGAGGAGGCTAAATCCAACCATAAAGGAGGTGGTGCAGAAAGAGGTCACTAAATTACTGGAGGCTGGGATTATTTATCCTATTTCTGATAGCCCCTGGGTGAGCCCTGTCCAAGTTGTCCCCAAAAAGGGAGGCATGACAGTAGTTCATAATGAAAAAAATGAACTGGTTCCTACAAGAACAGTCACAGGGTGGCGCATGTGTATTGACTACAGAAGGCTCAATACAGCCACCAGAAAGGATCATTTTCCTTTACCATTCATAGACCAGATGCTAGAAAGACTAGCTGGTCATGATTATTACTGCTTTTTGGATGGCTATTCAGGCTACAACCAAATTGCAGTAGATCCTTAGGACCAAGAGAAAACAGCATTTACTTGCCCTTCTGGCGTGTTTGCCTACAGAAGGATGCCTTTTGGTCTGTGCAATGCACCTGCTACCTTTCAGAGGTGCATGCTCTCTATCTTCTCAGATATGGTAGAGAAATTTCTGGAAGTCTTCATGGATGACTTCTCAGTATATGGAGACTCATTCAGCTCCTGTCTTAATCACCTAGCACTTGTCCTGAAAAGATGCCAAGAGACTAACCTGGTTTTAAACTGGGAGAAATGTCACTTTATGGTGACTGAAGGAATTGTCCTTGGGCATAAAATTTCAAGCAGGGGAATAGAGGTGGATAAGGCAAAGGTAGAGGTAATTGAGAAATTACCACTGTTCCGAGGGTTACCTGAAACGTGTAGCTCGGTCGTCTGGCAAGACCCGAGGTGGGGGTTCCGTGGCCCGAGCTTGATGTACTGAGCGGCTGGGGGTTGTACCTGCAATGACACTCCGATGCTTAAGTTAGCATGGGTCCAAGCAGATATGTGTAGAATATAGAATGTGTTATACCTGGGTGCTTCCAGTGTATTTATAGTAGTTGGCTGTGGTCTTCCCTGGATAAGATATTCTTATCTTATCTTATCTTTTGGGAGTTTTATCCCTATCTTTGTGGAACCGCCTCTTCTAGGCCTTTTCGGCCTTTAGGTCCTGGGCTGCGTTCCTTTTGATGGGCCTCTCTAGCCTTATTTGTCCGAGGTCCGACCTCAGGCGTGGGCCTTGGGACGAGGTCGGACTTTCTGTGATCTTGCCGAGTTTTGGGGAGCTCGGTCAGGGTATGAACAGTGCCCCTGCCCGAGTTCGTCCTTTTTGAGAGGTCGAGCTCGGGCATAGTAGGTTTTTTCAAATTTCAAAAAATGGCCGTTTCTGCATTTATTGCATTTTACCGTTTCTCCTCGATTTCCGTTCGGGCTTTTGTGGAAGCATTATTTATTTGCCCCTTTCCTCCTTTTCTTCGTTTATTCTGTTCCTTTCTGCTTTTCTAAGTTTTCGCCATCTCTCCTTCGAGCACCGCTTCCTTCTTTCTCTTTGTTCTTCTCCTAAAAATCTTTCTGTGCGTTTTTTCCGAGGTTTCCTCTGCGCCGCCGTTTCGTTCTCCTTGCTGTCGGAGCTCGTCGTTTTCTTTCTTTCCAGGTTTGTTCTCATCTCTTTTCTTTTGTGCGCATATGCTTCTGTTCTTTTGTGTGGCTC
Source organism: Arachis stenosperma (assembly GCF_014773155.1). Classification (NCBI taxonomy): domain Eukaryota; kingdom Viridiplantae; phylum Streptophyta; class Magnoliopsida; order Fabales; family Fabaceae; genus Arachis; species Arachis stenosperma. Next base: position 39,465,454 of record NC_080386.1, read on the forward strand.
TTTGTCTGTTTCTTTTTCTCTATGCCTGGGTTGCCCCGAAAAAGAGGCGCCGCCATTGCTTTGTTGTTTGTGCATGGGGGGGGCTCTTTTTGTTTTCTGGTATTTTGCTCCGGGTTGCTGTATTTTCTTCTAAAAGATCTTTGTTTCTTGCTTTGCTGAATGGGTTTTTGCTGTCTGCTTTTATGTGATTTTTGTTTGCTGTTGTATTCTTCTTTGTAGGCAAGATTTTTATGTCTTGAAAGGTACTTCAAGCGATGTCGACCAAGATTCCAAGTGGTCTTGGTTGGGTAGATCCTGTTCCTCTAAAAGTCCCTTCTGTAGTAGATTCTGAGTATTTAGCTAGGTTTCGTAGGCAATGTAGCATATGTGAAGATAGAGAGTCTGAGAGAGATTATGAACTAGTAGCCCCGGATTCCGAGGAGAGAGTGTGTTTCCCGCCCTTAGATAGCTCCGAGAAGCTCTTCTTTTATGCTTATGATTGCTTTTTCTCTAAGCTGAGTGTCCGACTTCCTTTTACCGACCTGGAGTCCGAGGTATTGTGGTCTTGTAACCTTGCCCCTACGCAGCTCCATCCAAATTCTTGGGCATTTTTAAAGCTGTTCCAACTTTTGTGTCAGTTTTTGGGTGTCCCTCCTTCTATTTCTCTTTTTTCCTATTTGTTTGTGTTGACGAAGCCGGGGTCGGGTGGGGGGAAGGTGTCCTGGGTCTCTTTTATGGCTAACCAGGGAAGAAAGTTTTGTACCCTGTACGATGAGTCCTTTCACGATTTTAAGAACTTTTATTTCAAGGTCCGGGCTACTGGAGACGTCCGACCTTTCTTTCTAGATGAGAGTGGGGAGCCTTCTTTTCCTCTTTGTTGGCAGGAGAATGTAGTGTCTGTTAAGTATACCTTTGAGAGTCTAGATGAGGTGGAGCAGGCTTTTGTGGGTGTGGTGAGCAGTTTATGGGGTCGGGCACCTCACTTGGACACGAAGAAAATGTTGGGAGATCCAAGCCTTCTCCGTTCCGAGTTAGGTAGTTCCCGACCTCTTCCGAAATTAGTATTTTGGTTTTGCTTGTTTTTGGTAGAATTTCTGTTGTGGTAATCCTTTTTCTTTATTTCTTGCAGAGATGTCTTCTCAGGCGGATTCCATGAAATTTCTTCGTCGGACGAAGAAGTCTGTGGCTGCTCGGAATATCGAGGCCGGGGAGGCTTCTGCCCGAGCTTCTCCGCAAAAGACTACCGTGGGTGTTCAGACTCGGTCGAAGACTATTCCGACTCCCCAGTTCCGAGCTATAAGTCAGGATCCTCCGACCTCTGGGCCTGCTACTTCTTCTCCTCCTTTCTCGGGTCCTCCTCCCAAGAAGCAGAAGACCTCTCAAGAGCTTGCCGGCTTCAATGATAAGGACTTTGATGCTCTTGGTTGGATTGAGCAGCACATCCTCCCTCAGACCTTTATTTTTACTGATGATGTGTCTATGGAGCATCATTTTCAGTATATGGCGCGGAGCTGTGTCCGGATGGCTAGTCTTCATGCCGCTATTGCCCGGGAGTTCAAGAAATCCCCCATTGGTGCGACCAGCTCCCGACTTGAGAAGGCTCAGTCTGAGCTTGATAAGATTAGTCAACTGAAGGCTGCCAGGATTACTGAGCTGGAGGCCTCTTTGGAGAAAGAGAAAACCAAAGCTACCGCGGCTGTGGCGGCAGCGAAGACATCTGAGGAGATGGCGAAGGTGGCGACGGAGAATTATACTAAGCTGTATGCCGAGCTTGTGGAGACAAAGGAGAAGTTGCAATCTGCTCGGGATGATTTTTACGAGCTGGAAGGTCATGTGGCCAAGGGTATGGATGCCATGTTTGTAAATTTGAGGGATCAGGTCCGGGTTCTTGCTCCCGACCTGGATCTGAGCTTATTCAGTACGGATAACATTGTTGTGGAGGGAAAGATTGTTCCTGCTCCTACCGAGGATGAGGTCCCGGTGTCCGATCCCCAGGCTCCGGTGTCCGACCTCAAGGTTCCGGTTGTGGAGGTTTTAAACCGGGATGACGGTGTTGTTGATGCAGTCCCTGTTTCCATTTTTCCTCCGCAGCCTTCTGTTGACGTGGAGTCCGGAAAGGGCCTTGATCCTCTGTAATCTTTTATTTTTGGTTCTTTGCCCGACCTGTGGGCTCTTTTGTTTTTGGATGCTTTCTGTGAACACTTTGGATGCCTTTTCTGCTATTTAGCTACTTGTAGTAACTTTTTAGCTTATTTATGCGGTGTTTTGCGCTTTTGGCCTTTTGTTCCGCTTTTATGCTTTTTAGTTGTTTTTTGGATAACAACTTTTTAGCTAGCGTTGGAAACTTTTTGCCTTTATTCGCGTTTTGACTTTTTGTTCCGCTTTTATGCTTTTTAGTTGTTTTTGGATAACAACTTTTTAGCTAGCGCTGGAAACTTTTTGCCTTTGTTCGCGTTTTGACTTTTTGTTCCGCTTTTATGCTTTTTAGTTGTTTTTGGATAACAACTTTTTAGCAAGCGTTTTCGAAACTTCCTTTGATTTCGTTCTTTCGCTTGAACTTTTTAGTTGTTTTTGTAAAGTAACTTTTTAGTAAGCGTTTTTCGAAATCTTGGTTCTCGCTGTTTCAAGGCTTCTTTCTTGGATCCGAGTTTTTTCTCGGACCTCGGGCGCTTGAGTACCTCCTCTTTGTCGGGTCCGACTTTGTCGTTTGGTCGGCCCTTTTTAAGTTATTTTTGTAATCTCTTTTTGGCTTTTTGAGCCTTTTCAGAGTTACTTTATAACTTCTCACATTAATTTGAACCTCGTCGCTTTATCTTTGCCGACCTTGTGTGGCCTTTTGGCAAATGATTTTTTGCGTTTTGTCGAGCATAAATTAATGCGCCTTGGCGGGGTACTTTCTAGGATTTGTTTCATCATGAGGAAAATATAGAAAAAATTTGATTAGTATTAAAAAAGAAAGAATATTTACAGAGTGTTTACCCTTGACTAGGTCGGGTGTCTTACTTAACCGGGTGTCTCATTAAAAAACCCTTGTAGGGAAAAAGAGTACACCTCGGGTTAAGTTTTTCTAGCTGTAGTACCGTCTTAGATTACAGGCGTGCCAGGCCCTGGGCAGCTCATTGCCTTCTAGGTCGGATACTTTGTAATAGCCTGTTCCTAAGACTTCTGTTACCTTGTAGGGCCCTTTCCAATTTGCGGCTAGCTTTCCTTCTCCCGACTTTTGTGTTCCGATGTCATTTCGGATTAGAATTAGGTCGTGAATGGAGAAGCTTCGCTTTATTACTTTTTGATTGTATCTGAGGGCCGTTCGCCGTTTTAAGGCTTCTTCTCGAATCCGAGCTCTTTCTCGGACCTCGGGGAGGAGGTCGAGTTCTTCCCTTTGTGCCTGCGGGTTATCTTTTTCGTTGTAGAAGATGGTTCTAGGTGACCCTTCCTCTATTTCAATAGGAATCATTGCCTCCATCCCATAAGCTAGTCGGAATGGCGATTCTCCCGTTGTAGAGTGTGGGGTTGTCCGATATGCCCATAGCACCTGGGGGAGCTCTTCGGCCCATGCCCCTTTGGCCTCTTGGAGTCTTCGTTTTAACCCGGCCAAGATGACTTTATTTGCAGCTTCTGCTTGCCCATTGGCTTGTGGGTGTTCGACTGATGTGAATTGCTGTTTGATTTTTAGATCGGCCACCAATTTCTGGAAACTTGTGTCCGTGAATTGTGTTCCATTGTCTGTTGTGATGGAGTAGGGGACTCCGAACCTTGTGATAATGTTTTTGTATAGGAATTTGCGGCTTTTCTGAGCCGTAATGGTGGCTAAGGGTTCAGCTTCGATCCACTTTGTGAAGTAGTCGACCCCTACTATGAGGTATTTGACTTGCCCCGGTCCTTGTGGGAACGGGCCGAGTAGGTCGAGTCCCCATTTTGCGAAGGGCCATGGTGAAGTGATGCTGATAAGGTCTTCGGGTGGCGCCTTGTGAAAATTGGCGTGTTTTTGGCAGGGGGGCATATTTTCACAAACTCTGTTGCGTCTCTTTGTAAGGTCGGCCAGTAGAACCCGGCCCGGACTACTTTTTTGGATAGTGCCCGGGCTCCGAGATGGTTCCCGCACATGCCTTCGTGGACTTCTTCGAGGACGCCTTTTGTTTCTGAGGTCGGAACGCACCTAAGAAGGGGGTTTGAGAATCCTCTCTTGTATAATACGTCGTGAATTAGTGTATAATTCTGGGCGTCCCTTGTGAGCCTCTTAGCTTCTTTTCTTTCGGCGGGGAGAGTTCCCGACTTCAGGTAGTTGAGTATGGGGGTCATCCATCCTTGCTTTTGGCTGGATATATTTAGTGCTTCTTCCTCCCTTAGCACGGAGGGCGATTGTAAGGTTTCCTGGAGGAGACTTCTGTTGTTGCCTCCGGGCTTGGTGCTGGCGAGCTTTGAGAGGGCATCTGCCCGGGCGTTTTGTTCCCGGGGTATGTGCTGGATCTGTATTTCTGGAAAGTGGCGTAATTGTGCCTGTGTTTGGTCCAGGTATTTCTTCATAGTTGGGTCTTTGGCCTGGTAGTTTCCATTTACTTGTGATGTGACGACCTGGGAGTCACTGAAGATTGTGATTCTCTGGGCTCCGACCTCTTTGGCTAGCTTTAGACCTGCTAGTAGGGCCTCATATTCGGCCTGGTTGTTCGAAGCCTGGAACTCGAATTTTAGGGATAGTTCTATCCGCGTTCCTTGGTCGCTTTCAAGTATAACCCCGGCTCCGCTTCCTGTTTTGTTTGAGGACCCGTCGACATACAGGTTCCATGAGAGTGGGGTTCCAGGGGTCTCCGTGTATTCTGCGATGAAGTCGGCTAGATACTGGGATTTTATGGCAGTCCGGGCTTCATAGTGGAGGTCGAACTCGGACAGTTCCACCGCCCATTGTAGTATCCGTCCTGCCAGGTCTGTTTTTTGCAGGATGTGTCTCATGGGTTGGTTTGTCCGGACTTTGATGGTGTGGGCTTGAAAGTAGGGACGGAGCCTCCGAGCTGTGAACACTAGGGCGTAGGCGAATCTTTCTATCTTTTGATAGTTTAATTCGGCCCCTTGTAGTGCTTTGCTTACAAAGTATATGGGGTGTTGTCCTTGGTCATTTTCTCGTATTAACGCTGAAGCGACTGCTCGATTTCCAACCGAGAGGTATAGTACGAGTTCTTCCCCTTTTAGAGGTCGGGTTAGGACTGGTGGCTGCCCGAGGAATTTCTTGAATTCTTGAAAGGCTTTTTCGCACTCCGGGGTCCACGAGAAGGGTTTCCCTTTCTTTAGGAGTGAGTAGAGAGGTAGTGATTTTATTGCTGATCCTGCCAGGAATCTTGATAGGGCGGCCAGTCTTCCGTTCAGTTGTTGTACTTCTTTGACACACGTCGGGCTTTTCATATTGAGTATTGCTTGGCATTTGTCCGGGTTTGCTTCGATGCCCCTTTGAGTCAGCATGAAGCCTAGGAACTTTCCGGCTTCTGCGGCGAAGGTGCACTTCGTCGGGTTAAGTCTCATGTTGTGTTTTCTGAGGGTGCCGAAGACACTGGTGAGGTCGGTCAGCAAGTCTCTGTCTTCTTGTGTCTTTACCAGCATGTCGTCGACGTACACCTCCAGTTGTAGTCCGATGTGCTCTGAGAACACTTTGTTCATTAGCCTCTGGTAGGTTGCCCCTGCGTTCTTCAGCCCGAAGGGCATTACTACGTAGCAGTAGTTTGCCCTTGGGGTTATGAACGAGGTCTTTTCTTGGTCAGGTCCATACATCGGGATTTGGTTGTATCCCGAGTATGCGTCCATGAAGGAGAGATATCTATAGCCTGAGGCTGCGTCTACTAAGGCGTCGATGTTTGGTAGCGGATATGGATCTTTGGGGCAGGCTTTGTTGAGATCTGTGTAGTCGACGCACATCCTCCATTTTCCATTGGGCTTTTTTACCAGGACCACGTTTGCGAGCTATAGGGGGTATTTTACTTCCCTAATGAACCCTGCATCTAGTAGTGCTTGTATTTGTTCTTCTATTGCTTGCATGCGTTCGGGCCCGAGCTTCCTGCGTCTTTGTTGGACAGGTCGGGATCCCGGGTATACTAATAGCTTATGGCACATCAGGTCGGGGCTTATGCCTGGCATGTCGGAGGCTTTCCAGGCGAAGAGGTCGGAATTCTCCCTTAAGAGGTTTATGAGTTCCTCTTTTAGGCCTGCCTCGAGGTTTGCCCCTATGTTTGTTATTTTTTCAGGTGTGCTCCCAATCTGGACTTTTTCGGTTTCTCCCTCTGGTTGTGGCCGAAGATCTTCTCGGGCTTGAACTCGTCCGAGTTCTATCGTGTTGATCTCTTTCCCTTTTAGGCTTAGGCTTTCGTTGTAGCATCGCCGTGCTAGTTTTTGGTCGCCCTTTAGGGTAGCGATTCCTTTTGTGGTAGGGAACTTCATACAGAGGTGTGGGGTCGAGACTATAGCTGCCAGTCTGTTCAAGGTTGGTCGTCCGATGAGGGCATTGTATGCTGAAGTGACGTCGACTACGATGTAGTCGATGTTTAACGTTTTAGATTGCTCGCCTCTTCCAAAGGTAGTGTGTAGCGAGATGTATCCTAAGGGATGGATCGGGGTGTCCCCTAGCCCAAATAGGTCGGTGGGATAGGCTTTTAGCTCTTTTTCTTCAAGTCCGAGCTTGTCGAAGGCCGTTTTGAACAGGATATCTGCTGAGCTTCCCTGGTCAATCAGGGTTCGATGTAAGTTGGCGTTTGCTAGAATAATGGTGATCACCATTGGATCGTCGTGCCCGGGTATTATCCCTTGAGCATCTTCTCAGGTAAATGAGATAGTGGGTAACTCGGGCAGGGGACTGTCTTCTCGGACATGATAGACTTCTTTGAGGTGTCTTTTTTGCGAGGATCTGGACGTTCCTCCGCCTGCAAAACCTCCGTTTATCATGTGTACGTGCCTTTCAGGGGTTCGCGGGGCTTGTTCGGTCCGATCTTCGTTATCTCCCCTCCTTCTCTTCTTGGTCTCTTCTCCTTTTTCTGCTATGTACCTGTCGAGTTTTCCTTCTCTGGCTAGCTTTTCTATAACATTCTTTAGGTCGTGGCAGTCGTTGGTAGAATGACCATAGAGCTTGTGATATTCACAGTATTCGGATCGATCTCTCCCCGCTCTCTTGTGTTTTAGAGGTCGGAGCGGTGGGATCTTTTCGGTGTGGCATACTTCTCTGTAGACGTCTACCAGGGAGACTCGGAGGGGGGTGTAGTTGTGGTACTTCCGCAGCTTGTCCGAGTTGGGTTCTTCTTTCTTCTTCTGTTCCCGATCTCGATCTCGGAGTGGGTAGGTTGATTCCCTCCTAGGAGGGTCTCTAAGCTGGGAGGTTTCCTCCATGTTGATGTATTTTTCTGCCCGCTCCTGCACCTCGTATAGGGAGGTCGGGTATCGTTTGGATAGGGATTGGCTAAACGGTCCCTCTTTTAGGCCGTTTGCCAGTCCCATGATGGCTGCTTCGGTGGGCAGGTGTTGTATGTCCAGGCAGGCTTTGTTGAATCGCTCCATGTATTCTCGGAGAGTTTCCTGGTTACCCTGTTTGATCCCGAGTAGACTGGGGGCATGTTTTGCCTTGTCCTTTTGAATAGAGAACCTTGTTAGGAATTTTTTGGTTAGGTCCTCGAAGCTGGAGATTGATCCTGGCGGCAGGTTGTCGAACCACTTCATGGCCGACTTGGTGAGAGTGGTAGGGAAGGCTTTGCATCGAATTGCGTCGGAGGCGTCGACTAGGTACATTCTACTTCTGAAGTTGCTGAGGTGGTGACTTGGATCGGTGGTGCCGTCGTAGAGATCCATATCGGGTGGCTTGAAGTTTCGCGGTACCTTCTCCTTCATGATCTCTTGCGTGAAGGGATCATGATTGCTTTCGGGGGTGGTGCCGCGTTCCGTCCGGTCCTTCAGGTTGGCCTCTATTTTCCGCAGTTTTTCTTCCAATTCTCTGCGCTTGCGAGCTTCCCTTCTCAGATCTTGTTCAGTTTCTTTCTGCTTCTTTATGTCCTCTTCGAGTTGTTTCAGCCGGTTTTGCTGTGCTCGCACTGCTTCTAGAATTTCCGAGCTCTTTTCTTTTTCGGGATTTTGTGGGTCTTTGTTTGGGAGTGATGTCTTTGAGCGATTCTGTTTGTTTCCTCCTGGAGTGCGCGGTGATAGAGGGCTGTCCGGTCGTTCTCCGGTGTCAACTTCCTCCTCTTGTTCTGATGTAGCGTGGTTATTGTTGGGAGGGTCGTCCGCCATGGTAAAGGGATGACTTCCAGGATCCCCGGCAACGGCGCCAATGTTCCGAGGGTTACCTGAAACGTGTAGCTCGGTCGTCTGGCAAGACCCGAGGTGGGGGTTCCGTGGCCCGAGCTTGATGTACTGAGCGGCTGGGGGTTGTACCTGCAATGACACTCCGATGCTTAAGTTAGCATGGGTCCAAGCAGATATGTGTAGAATATAGAATGTGTTATACCTGGGTGCTTCCAGTGTATTTATAGTAGTTGGCTGTGGTCTTCCCTGGATAAGATATTCTTATCTTATCTTATCTTTTGGGAGTTTTATCCCTATCTTTGTGGAACCGCCTCTTCTAGGCCTTTTCGGCCTTTAGGTCCTGGGCTGCGTTCCTTTTGATGGGCCTCTCTAGCCTTATTTGTCCGAGGTCCGACCTCAGGCGTGGGCCTTGGGACGAGGTCGGACTTTCTGTGATCTTGCCGAGTTTTGGGGAGCTCGGTCAGGGTATGAACAACCACCACCTGCCAATGTTAAGGCAATCAGAAGCTTTCTGGGGCATGCAGGATTTTATAGAAGGTTTATAAAGGATTTTTCGAAAATTGCAAAACCTTTGAGTAACCTGCTGGCTGCTGACACACCATTTGTGTTTGACACACAGTGTCTGCAGGCATTTGAGACCCTGAAAGCTAAACTGGTCACAGCACCAGTCATCTCTGCACCAGATTGGGCATTACCATTTGAATTAATGTGTGATGCCAGTGACCATGCCATTGGTGCAGTGTTGGGACAGAGGCATAACAAACTTCTGCATGTCATTTATTATGCTAGCCGTGTTCTAAATGATGCACAGAAGAATTACACAACCACAGAAAAAGAATTACTTGCAGTGGTTTATGCCATTGACAAGTTTAGATCTTATTTAGTGGGATCCAAAGTGATTGTGTACACTGACCATGCTGCTCTTAAATACTTACTCACAAAGCAGGATTCAAAACCCAGGCTTATCAGATGGGTGTTGCTTCTGCAGGAGTTTGATATAGAAATAAGAGACAGAAAAGGGACAGAGAACCAAGTAGCTGATCATCTGTCCCGAATAGAACCAGTAGCTGGGGCGTTCCTCCCTTCTACTGAGATCTCTGAGACTTTTCCAGATGAGCAACTCTTTGCCATTCAGGAAGCTCCATGGTTTGCAGATATGGCAAACTATAAAGCTGTGAGGTTCATACCCAAGGAATACAGCAATGTGCAAAGAAAGAAATTAATTCAGATGCCAAGTACTACCTATGGGATGAACCATATCTCTTTAAGAGATGTGCTGACGGAGTGATCCGCAGATGTGTACCCAGAGAAGAAGCACAAAGGATCCTATGGCACTGCCATGGATCACAATATGGAGGACATTTTGGAAGTGAGCGAACAGCCACTAAAGTCCTCCAGTGTGGCTTCTACTGGCCTACTCTCTATAAAGATTCCCGAGAGTTTGTGCGTAACTGTGACAGTTGCCAAAGAGCTGGTAACCTGCCTCACGGATATGCCATGCCTCAACAAGGGATATTAGAGATAGAATTGTTTGATGTATGGGGAATTGACTTCATGGGGCCATTCCCACCATCATACTCAAACACTTACATTCTGGTGGCGGTGGACTATGTATCCAAGTGGGTAGAAGCAATTGCCACACCCACTAATGATACCAAGACCGTACTAAAATTCCTCCAGAAACACATTTTCAGCAGATTTGGTGTTCCCAGAGTACTAATCAGTGATGGGGGCTCTCATTTCTGCAACAAACAGCTATACTCTGCTATGGTTAGATATGGAATCAGCCATAAAGTGGCAACTCCATATCATCCACAGATAAATGGGCAAGCTGAAGTCTCTAACAGAGAGCTAAAAAGAATCCTAGAACGGACTGTGATAGCCCGAAGAAAGGATTGGGCAAAAAGCTTGGATGATGCTCTGTGGGCATACAGAACAGCATTCAAGACTCCTATAGGAACCTCTCCATACCAACTGGTGTATGGGAAGGCCTGTCATTTGCCTGTGGAACTGGAACATAAAGCCTACTGGGCAACCAGATTCCTAAACATGGATGCTCAGTTAGCTGGTGAAAAAAGATTGCTCCAGTTAAATGAGCTAGAGGAGTTCAGACTCAATGCCTTTGAAAATGCAAAAATTTATAAAGAAAAGGCAAAGAAGTGGCATGACAAGAAGTTGTCAACCAGAGTCTTTGAGCCAGGACAAAAAGTTCTGCTCTTCAACTCCAGGCTCAAATTGTTCCCAGGAAAACTCAAATCCCGGTGGAGGGGTCCGTATGTGATCACAGGAGTGTCACCATATGGATATGTTGAGCTTCAAGATATTGATTCTGACAAAAAGTTCATTGTTAATGGACAGAGAATCAAGCATTATCTTGAGAGCAATTTTGAGCAGGAATGCTCAAAACTGAGACTTGCGTGATTCTCAGTGAAGGTCCAGCTAAAGATAGTAAAGAAGCGCTTGCTGGGAGGCAACCCAGTCATTAGGAGGTTATATGATTAGTTCTTACAGAGGCAAGTATCAAAAATGAAGGAATTCACAGGGTTACAGAAGGATTCAGCTCAAAAAGCAGAGAAAATGAGCTTACTGGCGAAAAAACGCCAGTAAGGGGCATTTTGGGCGTTAAACGCCAGAATGGGTACCATTCTGGGCGTTTAACGCCAGGAATGGTGCCATTTTGGGCGTTAAACGCCAGAATGGGCACCATTCTGGGCGTTTAACGCCAGGTGTGCAGCATCCTGGGCGTTTAGAAAAACGCCCAGTGATAAAGGATTTCTGGCGTTTAACGCCAGCCAGGGCACCTGGCTGGGCGTTAAACGCCAGCCAGGGCACCTGGCTGGGCGTTAAACGCCCAAAAGGGGCAACAAATGGGCGTTAAACGCCAGAATGGGTGCCATTCTGGGCGTTTAACGCCAGCAAGGTGGGGGGACCACAATTTTGTTTTCAAATCAAATTTTTTCAAACTTTCCTTTTCTCACCCATACTTTTCTACAAAATCACACTTCAATCATTCATCATTCACTTTCAAATCTTCAAAAATCAAAACCATTCTTCAAACTTATTTCAAATCAATTACAAACATTGTTCAAAAATTTCACCCTTTTCTCAATTTCTTTCCATATCTTCTCAAATCTCCTTTCAAATTTCTCTCTTTTTTCGAAAAAACTCCCCCCCACCTTATAAATTCACGTTTGGCTCCCTCATTCCACCACACCATTCAAATTTCCTCTTCCTCCCCCTCTCTTCTCTCTTTTCTTTTGCTTGAGGACAAGCAAACCTCTAAGTTTGGTGTGCTTTTCCGTGATCACTAAGCCAAGATTCATCAAGATCATGGCTCCTAAGGGAAAACAAACCAATTTAAGAGGAAAGAAAGAGACTAATCCAAAGAATCTTTGGAATCAAGAGAAGTTCTTAACTAAAGAACATGAAGACCATTATCACAAAATAATGGGTCTGAGGTCAGTGATCCCGGAAGTAAAATTTGATCTGAAAGAAGATGAATATCCGGGGATCCAAGAGCAAATTCGAAACAGAGGATGGGAAGTTCTAACCAATCCTGAGACAAAGGTTGGAAGGAACATGGTTCAGGAATTCTACTCCAATCTGTGGCTGACAGATAAGCAGAGAATGACTGGAACCGCTTACCATACCTATAGAACCATGGTCAGAGGGAAAGTTATGTACTTCCATCTGGACAAAATAAGAGAAATCTTCAAATTGCCTCAACTGCAAGATGATCCTGACTCCTTTAATAGGAGGATGGTGAGAGTAGATAAAGGGTTGGATCAAGTTCTAGAGGACATATGCCTCCCTGGAACTAAGTGGATAACCAATTCTAAGGGTGTCCCAAACCAACTCAAGAGGGGAGACCTCAAACCAATTGCAAGAGGTTGGCTAGACTTTATTGGGCGTTCCATATTGCCCACTAGCAACCGTTCTGAGGTTACCATCAAGAGAGCAATGATGATTCATTGCATTATGCTTGGAAAAGAAGTGGAGGTTCATCATGTGATTGCCTGTGAGATCTACACAATTGCAAATAAAAATTCCACTGAAGCCAAACTGGCTTACCCAAGCTTGATCTCCTTGCTCTGTAAAGAGGCTGGGGTGAAGATGGGAGTAGATGAATTTATACCCATTGAACATCCAATCACCAAAAAGTCAATGGAAGGACAAGTGCAAGAAAACTCTATCAAAAGGAGGGCGCAGGAGTTCCTCCCTGAATTTCCTGAAATTGGCTACTGGGCCAGCCTAGAAGCATCTATCACCAAGTTGCAAGAAACTATGGAGCAACTTAAGGAAGAACAGCAGAATCAGAACTGCATGCTCTGCAAATTGCTGAAGGAGCAAGAGAAGCAGGGGCGTGAACTCCAAGAGATGAAACGCCAAAAGCTCTCCTCTCAAGCTGAGGGAGCATCCACTTCTCAAAATCAAGGTTGTTGAGTCCTAACTCTGTGAAAACCTCTATCATTAGGAGCCTATTTTTTCGTTTTTTGTTTTGTTTTCTATTTCTAGTTTCATCTTATATTTATTTTCTGAGTCTTGTTCTTAATTCATAATTAATAAAATTTAAAGTTTATGCCTTAAAAGCTATGAATGTCCTATGAATCCATCACCTCTCTTAAATGAAAAATGCTTTAATCACAAAAGAACAAGAAGTACAGGATTTCGAAATTTATCTCTGAAACTAGTTGAATTAGTTTGATGTGGTGACAATACTTTTTGTTTTCTGAATGAATGCTTGAACAGTGCATATGTCTCTTGAATTTGTTGTTGTGAGAATGTTAAAATTGTTGGCTCTTGAAAGAATGAGGAGAAAGAGAACTGTTATTGAGGATCTGAAAAATCATCAAATTGATTCTTGAAGCAAGAAAAAGCAGTGAAAAAAAAATTTCGAAAAAAAAGAGAAAAGAGAAGAAAAAGAAAAAGAAAGAAATAAAGTTGTGAACCAAGGCAAAAAGAGTGTGCTTAAGAACCTTGGACACCTCTAATTGGGGACTCTAGCAAAGCTGAGTCACAATCTAAAAAGGTTCACCCAATTATGTGTCTGTGGCATGTATGTATCCGGTGGTAATACTGGAAGACAGAGTGCTTTGGGCCACAGCCAAGACTCATACACTAGCTATGTTCAAGAATCATCATATTTAACTAGGAGAATCAATAACACTATCTGAGTTCTGAGTTCTCATAGATGCCAATCATTCTGAACTTCAAAGGATAGAGTGAGATGCCAAAACTGTTCGGAGGCAGAAAGCTACTAGTCCCGCTCATCTAATTGGAGCTATGTTTCTTTGATATTTTGGAGTCTATAGTATATTCTCTTCTTTTTATCCTATTTTGATTTTCAGTTGCTTGGGGACAAGCAACAATTTAAGTTTGGTGTTGTGATGAGCGGATAATTTGTACGCTTTTTGGCATTGTTTTTAGTATGTTTTCAGTATCTTTTAGTTAGTTTTTAGTATATTTTTATTAGTTTTTAGTTAAAATTCACTTTTCTGGACTTTACTATGAGTTTGTGTGTTTTTCTGTGATTTCAGGTATTTTCTGACTGAAATTGAAGGTTCTGAGCAAAAATCTGATTCAGAGACTGAAAAGGACTGCAGATGCTGTTGGATTCTGACCTCCCTGCACTCGAAGTAAATTTTCTGGAGCTACAGAAACCCAATTGGCACGCTCTCAACGGCATTGGAAAGTAGACATCCTGGGCTTTCCAGCAATATATGATAGTCCATACTTTGCCCAAGATTTGATGGCCCAAATCGGCGTAGCAATTCGGCCTCAGAAATTCCAGCGTTAAACGCCGGAACTGGCATAAAACTTGGAGTTAAACGCCCAAACTGGCATGAAAGCTGGCGTTTAACTCCAGAAAAGGTCTCTACACGAAAATGTTTCATTGCTCAGCCCAAGCACACACCAAGTGGGCCCGGAAGTGGATTTTTCTGTCATTTACTCATTTCTGTAAACCTTAGGATACTAGTTTACTATTAATAGGATCTTTTGACATTGTATTTGGACCTCATGACATTTTACACGTTTCTTTGTGTACATTCCACGGCATGAGTCTCTAAACCCCATGGTTGGGGGTGAGGAGCTCTGCTGTGTCTTGATGGATTAATGCAATTACTACTGTTTCTTATTCAATCATGCTTGCTTCTATTCTAAGATATCACTTGCTCTTAACCCGGATGAATGTGATGATACGTGACACTCATCATCATTCTCAACTATGAACATGTGCCTGACAACCACCTCTGTTCTACTTTAGATTGAGTAGATATCTCTTGGATTCCTTAACCAGAATCTTCGTGGTATAAGCTAGAACTGATGGCGGCATTCAAGAGAATCCGGAAGGTCTAAACCTTGTCTGTGGTATTCTGAGTAGGATTCAATGACTGAATGACTGTGACGTGCTTCAAACTCCTAGCAGGCGGGGCGTTAGTGACAGACGCAAAAGGATCGATGGATTCTATTCCGGCCTGACCGAGAACCGACAGCTGATTAGCCATGCTGTGACAGAGCATAGGAACATTTTCACTGAGAGGATGGGAGGTAGCCACTGACAACGGTGAAACCCTACATACAGCTTGCCATGGAAAGAGCCTTGCGTGCTTGATGAAGAAGACAGTAGGAAAGCAGAGATTCAGAAGATGGAGTATCTCCAAAGCCTCAACCTATTCTCCATTACTGCTGAACAAGTACCTATTTCATGTTCTTTTGCTTTTCACAATCAATCCTGATAATTTCTGATATCCTGACTAAGATTTACAAGATAACCATAGCTTGCTTCAAGCCGACAATCTCCGTGGGATCGACCCTTGCTCACGCAAGGTATTACTTGGACGACCCAGTGCACTTGCTGGTTAGTTGTGCGGGATTGCAAAAGTGTTATTGCAATTTCGTGCACCACATGTGTGAAGCACGCGTACGCGTGGATGTCCAAAATGGCATAAATTGGTAATTGAACAGAGAGTTACGTGGAAGTGAGGCTGGATTCGCATGTTTTCCACGGATCCTGGTCACGCGTACGCGTAACTGACGCTTACGCGTCCCTCCCCTATATGCTCACCCATGCGTACGCGTGGGCGACGCGTGCGCGTCGATAGTGCTGTGTCACTTAAACACAGTGTGCCACCTGTTCTGTTTACTTTTAATTTTCTTTTCTTTTCAAATCCTAATTTTTTCTTCTTCTTCTCCTTACTATGTTCTTTATTCTTCTTCTTCTCTCCTTCTCAATTTTTTCTTCTTCCATTCTTATTACTCTTCTCTCACTCTCACATTCTCAATTACTTCCCTATTTTCATCATCTTCTTCTTAAGGTTATTCCTCTTTCCCTCTTCTACTCCCTATTTTTGCATTTTTTTGTTAGTGTTAACGATTTATTTGGGTGATTATTTTGCTATATCGTTGCTTGTGGATATTATGTGGAGTGATTTGATAATTGACATTTAATTCTAGATCTCATACATGCTTGGATTAATTACTTTACTTTTAACTTTTAAAAGTGCATACCAAGTGTTTGTGAAAAAACCCTTATGGCATTTTGTACTTCCTTCTATTTTGTCCTTACACTTTAATGCCTCTTTTTCACAACCCTTGAATTCTGTGTAAGTTAAGTATATTAGTCATTAATTGTCAACATTCAAGTGCTCATTATTTTGTTACATGTGATAATTATTTTTGCTATTGATGCTTGAGCTATGCTTCTCATGCTTTTACTTGCATGCTTTTAATCCTCTTGCATCTAGTTGTTATGATATGCCTTCATGATGTTACTTGATGTCCTATTTGCATGTTGTCACGACCATGTATTTAAGACACTCTCTTCTTAATATTCATTTTCTTTCTTCCTTTTTCACGATGGCCACCAAAAAGGGAAAAGAGAAAGCTTCTAACAAAATACCGGCGAGGAGAGGAACTAAAAGAGCACCGGCTAAGGAACAACCCTCCACAACAGTCAAGCCACCCACTAAGAGGGTGAAGAGGATTATCCGAGTGCATGAGACAAAAAAAGAATTTCCTACACAGGATTTCGCACGGTTCACTAACCGTTACTGTGAGCGGATATTTCCCCTTCTAGCAGAAAGGAATTACAATAATGAGCACCTTCTCATCCTTCTGACACATTTTGTTGACTTTTTGGAGCCCCGCATCGAAAAGAGACAATGAGGATTCTTAAGAAGGCAGCCGCAAGAGGCCAACTTGTCTTGGGTAGTTGAATTCTACTCCAACTTCCACTCGCGTACCCTGTAGTCTGTCTATGTTCATCAAAATCAAGTACCTGTCTCTGAAGGGGCCATTCAGAGAATATTAGATCTTCCACCTAACCCAGAGGGATTGGACGCCTATCAAGAGGCCTCTCTCAAGTGCCAGACATATCAGTTTGACTGGGATAGCGTCCTTGGAGTCAAAGCACAACCTGGAAGAACATGGATCTATGGACAACGTCGGACTCGACCTAAGAGCATCTCAGCTCCTGCACTTACCTTGGAGGCTCGCGTTTGGGCCCAGATTATGTCCCACTATGTCTTTCTGAGCACTCACGAATCCACTTTTACTGCAGATATGGCTGTTCTCATTTGGTGTATTCTTACAGAGCAGCCCCTCAACTTACCTAAACACATCCGGTAGGTCATGGGACACATACAAATTGCGGGCAACCTACCCTTTCCCGCATTGGTTTCGGACCTTGTCTCTACAGCAGGAGTCTCCTATAGGGCTGGGGACACCAAAGCCATGATCCCAAGGGGGAATCAGTATGTCCCAAACGGGAAGTATACCAGACCCCCAGTACCCTCTGCTAGCTGACATCCTGGCCCATCTTTAGAAACTCCTCCTACGTTTGTCCTGTCATCATCCACACCTCCTACACCATCTACTACTCAAATGTTCCTTCAGATCCTGCAGAGGTTAGACCGGCAAGACCGACAGATGGAGCGACTGGAGCACCGCAACAAGTGCCGATACACCTATCTGAAGGAACTCATTGTTAGTACTCACCCACCTCTAGAAGAGAAGGATACCCCGAACTCCACTTCACCTACCAGCATTGGCAGCCATGACGAGCCCGACAATGGAAGTAATGCTACCGGCCCCACCTTGCTCCTTCCTGATGGCACGGAAGACCGTGCCAAGCTTTAAGTATGGGGAGGTCAGTACCTGACTTCCGAAGGTAAAATCTCTCTCTCTCTTAACACCAATATTTTCCTTTTCTTTTGTTACATAGAATAACTTGCATGACTAGTAGTAGTTGTTTGCATTTAGGTACTACTTGGTTAACTGATATATTCTTTCTCAAGACACTATTCTATAGTATTTCATTAATTCAAATTAAAAAAAATTGTTAAGCTTGTTTGAAGATTTTAATTTGGAACATAGTTTAGAGCTAAGAACATACAACCCGTGAGATTTTGAGCTTAATTATATGGTTACATTATTTAACCATGATTTTTCTTCTTGTGTGTTTTCTTTCTATGATTGCAATCTTTGGTTTGTTCTATTCTATATGTCCATTATTTAGTGTATATTCATTCATACATGTGATTGAGACCATCATTTGATATTAGCTCACTTATCCCAAATAGCCTACCATTTCATTTACCTTTGGTTGCCACTTTGAGCTTTTTAACTCCATCTATTCTTTATATTACCACATCACTAGCCTTAAGCGGAAAAACAATTAATTACCCTATTTGAATCTTTGGTTAGCTTAAGATAGAGATTGTGCGTCAACTAAGTGTAGGAAAATGTGGGAACTATGGTTGATGAGAATGTATTTTTGCACTTATTGACAAATATTAGGAATTTGGATGCTCACTCATATAAAAATTAGAGAAACCATATGCATTGATACAATATGCTTTCAATTATAAAAAAAGAGAGAAGAAAAAAAATAAATGAGTAGGGGACAAAATCACCCCCAATGTTAAGTTCAATAAAAAGATCAATGCATATGTGATGGAATTAAAAAACTCATACATGAGTGTGTGAAAGTTTACAAAAATGAGAATTTATGTAGCTAAGCATAATTTAAGAATTATATAGAGTATGTGTATGTGTTAGGTGTGAACTTAGGTTAGGCGAAAATTCAAATCATAGCTCACTTAGCTATACATATATCTTCACCCTTACCTTAGCCCCATTACAACCGTGAAAAGCCCTCATGATGTCTGCATTAGTACACTAAATTTTTGTTGATTGGTTAGATGAAGAACAATGTTTTAGAAAGTATGACTAGAGGAGACTAGAGTGGAATAACCCTAGATACTTGAGCAACTAGAGTGCATATACATTTTCAGTGAGGGTTCAATGCTCCACTCTATGTTCCCAGCTTTCATGAGCTTTCTTGTCACAAGTTTACTATTATCTTATTGTGAAATTTGAATTAGTGGTATCTATTTATGTTTGTCTTGGAGAGTTTATTTGTTTTTAACCTAGTAGGTAGAAACATTTTAGCATGTAGTTGTATTCATATAGATAGGTTGCATTGTACAAGTCTCACCCTTCATCCCTTACTCTCTTGGTTTCCTTGACCTTAGCATGAGGATATGCTAGTGTTTAAGTGTGGGGAGATTGATAAACCACTATTTTATGGTTTATCTTGTGCTAGATAGAGTGGATTTTATCAATCTTTTATACACTTATTCATATGAAATGCATGGTTTTACATTTTCCTTCCCAAATTGATGTTATGATTGAAAACATGCTTGTTTGGCCTTTGATTGACTATTTCTTAAATCCTCTCTTATTTCCATTCGATGCCATGATATGTGTGTTCAGTGTTTTCAGAGACTACAGGGCAGGAATGGCTTAGAGGATGAAAAAGAAGCATGCAAAAGAGGAAGGAAGATATGGAATTAAAGATATCAAGGGCGAGCAACGACGCGCATGCGCAAAGCACGCGTACGCGTGGTTAGGAGACAGAGCAGCGACGCGCCCGCGTGTAGTATGCACACGTGTGATTAGAGGAATGCACATCGACGCGCACTCGTGGACGACGCCTACGCGTGGAAGGCTGTCACGTGCTACATATCAGAATTCGTTGGGGGCGATTTCTGGACCCTTGTTTGACCCAGTTTCAGGCTCGAAAGTCCATAATAGATGTAGGGCTGTAGCTGAGACGTCCCACACTTTTCATTCTGACTTAGTTTTAGTTTTAGTTTAGAGAATTCTAGAGAAAAAAAACTTGCTATCGTAGGGTTCTTAGCTTTTTATAATTTTTCTTAGTTTTTCTTGGATTGGATCTTGAGAGAGAGAGTTGCTACTATCTTCCGTGGAAGTCTTCGTCATTATAGTTTACTTTTCTCTTACCTTACTCTTGTGCTTTCCATTTCAATTGCTTGGTTTCATGTTATGATTTTCTTAATTTTACGTTTATTAATATAAGGAACCAATTTCAGTTTTAATTCCATTACTTGTTAAATTCCTTTCAATCACTTATCATCTCTAATTTTAGTTTTATTAATTTTAATTTTAATTACCATGTCCTTTCTCTACTCCCTTCATATGTTTGTGGAAATTGCATTCATATCAATGGAGTAGAGCTCCCAACTTGACTTTGGAGTTGATTAATAAAGAACTCTTGAGTTGGAATACTCAAGTGTTAATAGGTAATGGGAAATTGCTGCCAATTGGATTATCACTAACTCTAATCCTTCCTTGGGAAGCAATTAGGACCTGTGAATCGAAGTTGGTTACCTACTTGACTTTCCTTTATTAATTAAAGGATAACCAAATAGAAGCAACAACCATTTTTCTATTATACTTGGGAAAACCAATAAATATAGAAATTTTTATTAATTTTCTCCTAGTTAAGGCTTCTTATTTTAAATACACAACACATCTTGTTATCATTCACTGTTTTAATTTTCAGTTACTTATTTTTCTAATTTCAACATCAAAAATTTCTCAAAAAATTCCTGATCAATTATTCGCACCTTGTTTCAACTCGTTGGGAAATGACTTGGGAATTCTAATCCTAGTATTTCATTCGTAATTGTGACAAACTCTTTAAATTGACAAGTGGAATTTTCGTCGATTAAGAACTGTACTTTCAATGCTATTCTTATTATAAATTCTTAATCAGCAATTTTCTGCCCGTCAGTGACGACAGTTTGCGAATGAAGTGTATACGTACGCAAAAAATCCATATCACGCGTATGCATGAGCCACGCGTACGGATGGGCGTACGTTTTATAAAAATTTGACTAAGTTAGAAAAACCTGCAGAATATTGATAAACGAAATTTAGCATGCCGATTTAGAATTCAATGATGAATACGATCGTGAGTATAGTCTAATCGACACTTAAACTTCGCACCAAACAATCCTACAATCTATAACCGAGAGTACTAGTCTCCCGAGTCGTCCTCCCTTGGGATTGCTAAAGTGTGCATCTTATTGATTAGAAAGCCTTGTTAGGATTCCTTGAAGGTTTTAGCAATGTAATAGGAAACAAACAATCAATCATTAAAAGACTTGGCTTAGGGTTGGCATTAGAAATTCTATCCTTATAGTTCCTTCAATGATGACAACAATTAGGCCTTGCCTCATCTAGTTATCCCCTAGGTATAGAGGAAAGTCAAATGAGAATAATAAACTTGAGTCACAAGTCCTAGCTTCACCTTATGGGAATCTAGCTTTAGTGCACTCCAAGTCAATTAGCAATCCCTAATTCCAAATCAACAATTGACACAACTATTCAATTTCTTCTAATGACCCAAACCCTATGCCAAGTAAGAAATTTCTACTCCATAACTAGTGTTGACATTTTATCAAACATTTGATGAGCAAGAATGAAAGTCATAGTAAAAATGAGAAGAAAAATAGAATTAAAAGTATTGCAACACAAGGAACTAACAACAATTATCAAAGAACAACAATGAAAATCAAATTCTCAAGGAATTGATAAAATCCAAAACTACAAAGTTGAATTCTAGATCTATGAGAATTGAGCAATTACAAACACTACTTGAGATTGGAGAAGAAGATCTATGACATGAACAAAGTGAATTGAGAATTGTAATGGATCTCACCAAAGAGTGATTGAAAATTCAGAAATTGGATGAAGATGAACCCTAGTGAGAGCTTGGAATCTCTCTCTCCTCTCCAAGAGTGTAACTAACTATCCCTCCAAAAAAATCTAAAAATCTAGAAAATGAACTAAAAGTCCTTAACCCTTGTTCCTTTGGTCTTCTTAAGCTTTTCCCGCCAAGGCATTTCCCCCAAAATGGGATTCCCAACTACCTCCACGCCTAAGTCACGTGGCTCTTAAAAAAATCCCATTCGAACATCGGCGCGCACGCGCAAGGTACGGGCGCGTGCCACCGATGCATCTTGTAATGTGCGCGGAGGCATGATGTACGCGTGCGCGCCCATGAAGATCATGGCTTAGCCGCTACGCAAGCCGGCTCGTGGCTTGGCTCTTGGCTTCGACTTCTAGTTGCTCTATCCACGCGGACGCGTCAAGTGCGCGCACGCGCCCATGCTGAGATTTCCAAGGCTCAATTCTCATGCTCCCTTCCTTTGCACCCGTCCTCCTTCTCTCTTCCAGTCCATCCATGCCCTATATTCTGAAACCACTTAACACACAGGTCACGGCATCGAATGGCATCAAGAGAAGATTAGAAATGTATCTATTTTAGTGCAAAATAAGCATGTTTTCATCCATGGGGCAAAATTAGGAAAGGAACACAAAATCTTGTATTTTCATATAGAAAGTGTGTGGAATCATTGATAAAACCCCTGAAATCAACACAAGATAAACCCTCAAAATGGGGTTTATCAAATATCAATTTTAAATCCCAAACTTCCGACGCGCATAACTTTTTTGTTTTAAATCATTTTTCCTCCGTTCTTTGAATGGCATAAACTTCACGAACCCAATTTTCATATAAAACAGATTTGAAACCATTTGAGGGTCTAAAAACCGAATTTACACAAAACTTCAAGCCTCAATTTTTACAAAAACCAAACTCAAAACCACATCCTACTCATATAAGTAATACCACAATCTATCATTTACAGCACCACCATCATCCAAATCAACCATTTCTCAATATTATATCATTTCATACATAAACTTTCGCAACTAACTAACAAGGTCATCACTCATTCATCATATACATACATTCAATCTTTAATACTTTGCCAATCATCATCAAAGCTTCACACAACATTTGCATCTAGTTGTTATGATATGCCTTCATGATGTTACTTGATGTCCTATTTGTATGTTGTCGCGACCATGTATTTAAGACACTCTCTTCTCCTTTGGCATTGATTATCACTTGGATTTTTCCCTCTCGGTGGTAGCTATTTGAATTTGATATTCCTTTTCTTTCTTTCTTTTTCAGGATGGCCACCAAAAAGGGAAAAGAGAAAGCTTCTAACAAAACACCGGCAAGGAGAGGAACTAAAAAAGCACCGGCTAAGGAACAACCCTCCACAACAGTCAAGCCACCCACTAAGAGGGTGAAGAGGATTATCCGAGTGCATGAGACGAAAAAAGAATTTCCTACACGGGATTTCGCACGGTTCACCAACCGTTACTGTGAGCGGATATTTCCCCTTCTAGCAGAAATGAATTACAATAATGAGCACCTTCTCATCCTTCTGACACATTTTGTTGACTTTCTGGAGCCCCGCATCGAAAAGAGACAATGAGGATTCTTAAGAAGGCAGCCGCAAGAGGCCAACTTGTCTTGGGTAGTTGAATTCTACTCCAACTTCCACTCGCCTATCCTGTAGTATGTCTATGTTCATCAAAATCAAGTACCTGTCTCTGAAGGGGCCATTCATAGAATATTAGATCTTCCACCTAACCCAGAGGGATTGGACGCCTATCAAGAGGCCTCTCTCAAGTGCCAGACATACCAGTTTGACTGGGATAGCGTCCTTGGAGTCATAGCACAACCTGGAAGAACATGGATCTATGGACAACGTCGGACTCGACCTAAGAGCATCTCAGCTCCTGCACTTACCTTGGAGGCTCGCGTTTGGGCCCAGATTATGTCCCACTATGTCTTTCTGAGCACTCACGAGTCCACTTTTACTGCAGATATGGTTGTTCTCATCTGGTGTATTCTTACAGAGCAGCCCCTCAACTTACCTAAACACATCCGGTAGGTCATGGGACACATGCAGATTGCGGGTAACCTACCCTTTCCCGCATTGGTTTCGGACCTTGTCTCTACAGCAGGAGTCTCCTATAGGGCTGGGGACACCAAAGCCATGATCCCAAGGGGGGATCAGTATGTCCCAAACGGGAAGTATACCAGACCCTCAGTACCCTCTGCTAGCCGACATCCCGGCCCATCTTTAGACACTCCTCCTACGTCTGTCCCGCCATCATCCACACCTCCTACACCATCTACTACTCAGATGTTCCTTCAGATCCTGCAGAGGTTAGACCGACAAGACCGACAGATGGAGCGACTGGAGCACCGCAACAAGTGCCGATACACCTATCTAAAGGAACTCATTGTTAGTACTCACCCACCTTTAGAAGAGAAGGATACCCCGGAATCCACTTCACCTACCAGCATTGGGAGCCATGACGAGCCCGATGATGCATTCGCATATTTACTATTTTAACTAGTTAGTTTAGTTAGGTTTAGCTTAGCTTCATTCATTTTCTTTGAAATAAATAGACAAATTTGTGAACTTTTCCTCCATGCATTCATAAACCAAGAACTAAGTGAAATTTGACATAATCTATGCAAATGATTCAAAAAGTTTATATGCAAGTTAAGGTGAATGATTTCCTTGAAATTTAATGCATAAGATGGCAAAACTTTGAGAAAAGTTCTTTGGTTTATGATAGGTGATGAAGCAAGAAGACAATGGTGCAAGGAAATCTTGGAGCAAAAAGGAGAAACATGTTGCCAACTTGATCCTCAATTGGATTGTGGTGACATACTCCATTAACTTCTTGGTGATGGGTTTCCCAGTGGAGACTATGTCTGTGGAATCAAATTCTTCAAGTGGCACTCCAGCTTCTTCACATAAACTCAAGATAGTGCTAGGATATCCTAGCCAGCCGTCTCTTTGGACACCTTCGACTATGCTAATGATGTTCTTGGCTATGGTTTCTCCCACATCTATCTCCCCTCCTTTCATTATACAATGAATCATTATAGCTCTGTTCAATGTCACCTCTGAGTTGTTTGAGGTGGAGATTAATGATCTTCTCACTATGTCATGCCATCCTTTTGCTTGAGGTATGAGATCACCCCTTCTGAGTTTGAGTGGTTGTTTGTGTGAGTCCAACACCCAGTCTGTGCCTACTTTACATAAATCACTTAGAACATCCACACACCTTGGGTCATATTTGATCCTCTCCTCATAGCTAGGTTGCTTGAACCGTTTTGGTTTGGTTTTTAGCACTCTATTGATGGTGTCTGGGCTAAATGGAACTACCACTCCTCGTACATAACTCAAGTATGGTTCTTCCTCCTCATCTTTCTTTATGACATTGGCATAGAACTCATGGATGAGAAGCATACTTACAATTTGGGGTTGGTCACATAGAAGCTCCCATCCCCTTTTTTTAATCACTTTGTGTATGTCCAGGTATTCTTCATCTTTTAACTTGAAAGGCACCTCGGGGACAATATCTCTACTCATCATCCAATTGAAGATGCGTTCATGGTATTCAGATTTGAACCTTCTTTCATCAAATGTGGGTTGCTCTTGCATGGGTTGCTTATCCTTTTTCTTCCTAGCTCGTGTTGATGAGGCCATTAAATTGTGATAGCCAAATCTTCCCAACACCAAACTTGAAGCAATGCTTGTCCTCAAGCATACAAGAAGTGTAAGTGAGTGAGGCTTAGATTGGTACGCTTATAGGGTAAGAAATGAAGGTTTGAAAGTGATTGAAAGGGATTTGTGGAGTGAAGATGGTACGGGTAGTCTAGAGATTAAAGTTTGTGAAGCAAGTAAGAATAATAAGAGGAGTATTTTCGGATGAGTTGGTGAAGTATGGTGGTGGTCTATATATAGAAGTGGAAATGAAGTGAGATGTTGTTGGGGGTTCAACGTTACTTTGCATAGTGGAAGCATTGTTTTAATGGTTCGGTTGTGGCATGGGAAGTATGAATCTTCTAGCTAATGCATGTTGAGTGGTTCTTCCCAAAGCACAAACTCCAAGGCACATGTGACTTCCTTTTTCTTCTATGTGTATCCGTGAACTCCTCTCCCAAAATTCTCCATCACTTCTTTCTTTCACTTCTCTGCAACAAAATTCAAAACTTTAAGATTCTTAAAATGTCTTGACTTGTGCTCTTTAACTTTTAATGAAATCCTAATGCAACATTAATTAAAATGACAAGGGTTAAATCTAAAAGTTGCTTTCATATTCCTAAAAATAACTACAATTTTTTCTAGCATTTTGTGCATGTGTGGACACCAAACTTAGTTTGTGACTAAGTGTTGCAAAGAAAACTTTGTATTTGCTTCAAGGTTGGCCACACCAAACTTAGTGCCCTGCATGCACTATATGCTAAATTTTTTTTTTTTAAGATGTATATGATGCAACCTATTATTAATTACTTGAAACATAAAAATAAAAGACTCATGTGCATGGGTTGCCTCCCATGAAGCGCTTGTTTATTGTCCTTAGCTTGACAATGCGACTCCCTTGCTCATGCTAGCCATAGTACAGTCTCTTCTTTGCTCCAAGGTCCACCAAGATAAAGTTTCACCCTCTGCCCATTGACTGTAAAGGTCTCTTTTGAATTCTTATCAAGTAATTCCACATATCCATGAGGTGATACTTTGGTGATGGTGTATGGACCATTCCATCTAGACCTCAGCTTCCCAGGGAAAATCTTCAGTCTTGAGTTGAATAGCAACACCTTTTGGCCTGGTTCAAATGTTCTTGGAGAGATTCTCTTGTCATGCCACCTTTTTGCTCTTTCTTTGTATATTCTGGCATTCTCATATGCCTCTAGTCTGAATTCTTCCAATTCGTTGAGTTGTAGTAACCTCTTTTCTCCTGCTGCTTGAGCATCTAAATTCAAGAGTTTGGTGGCCCAAAAAGCCTTGTGTTCAAGCTCTACGGGCAGATGGCATGCTTTTCCATACACTAGCTGAAATGGAGATTTTCCTATGGGTGTTTTGAATGCTGTCCTATATGCCCAGAGTGCATCATCCAGCTTTCTTACCCAATCTTTTCTTGTTGCTCCCACAGTTTTCTCCAAGATTCTCTTTAGCTCTCTGTTGGCAAGTTCAGCTTGCCCATTTGTCTGGGGGTGATAGGGTGTTGCTACTTTGTGTGTTACTCCATATTTATGGAGGAGAGAGTTCAATTGCTTGTTGCAGAAATGGCTTCTCCCATCACTTACAAGCCCCTTTGGCACTCCAAATCTAGTGAAGATGTTTTTCTTTAGGAATTGCAATACCACGTTAGTGTCACATGTGGTGGTGGCTATTGCTTTAACCCATTTCGAAACATACTCCACTGCCACCAAAATGTATTTGAAAGTGTAAGAAGGAGGGAAGGGTCCCATGAAATCTATTCCTCATAAATCAAAGAGCTCCACCTCTAAGATGAACTTCTGGGGCATCTCATTCTTCTTTGTCAAACTGCCTGCTCTTTGGCATTCATTACAGTAGCTCACAAAATTCCTGGCATCTTTGAAGATGGATGGCTAGTAAAATCCACTTTGAAGCACCTTTGCTGCAGTTCTTTCAGCTCCAAAATGGCCACCATAGCTTGAGTTATGACAATGCCACAATATGTCCTTCATCTCAACCTCTGGCATACATCTTCTAATCATTCCATCTGGGCATCTTTTGAATAGGAAGGGTTCATCCCAAAAGAATAACTTAGCCTCATGTAGCAGCTTTTTAACTTGTTGCTTTGTATACTCTTGTGGGATGCTCCTTCCTGCTTTGTAGTTGGCTATATCTGCAAACCAAGGAATGTGTTGAATCTGCAAGATGTGCTCATCTGGAAAATCTTCGTTTATTGGTTGAAAAGTGTCTTGACTCTCTTCTTGTGGTAACCTTGATAGATGGTCAACAACTTGATTTTCACTACCTTTTCTATCCTTTATTTCAATGTCAAACTCTTGTAAGAGTAGTATCCATCTGATTAGCCTTGGTTTGGCATCCTGTTTTGACATAAGGTACTTAAGAGCAGCATGGTCAGTGTAGACTAAAATTTTAGATCCAATCAAATATTGCCTAAACTTATCAAAAGCATATACCACAGCTAGTAACTCTTTCTCTGTTGTGGTGTAGTTTCTTTGAGCTTCATTCAATACTTTACTTGCATAGTAGATGACATGGAGTTTCTTTTCCTTCCTTTGCCTAAGCACAGCACCAATTGCAAGATCACTTGCATCACACATGAGTTCAAAAGGTAATCCCCAACTAGGGGGTGTGATGATTGGTGCTGTGGTGAGCTTGGCTTTTAGAATTTTAAAGGCATGCTTACATTCATCATCAAAGAGAAATGGATTGTTCACCACTAGCAAATTGCTGAGTTGTTTTGCTATTTTGGAAAAATCCTTGATGAATCTTCTATAGAACCCTGCATGCCCTAAGAAACTTCTAACAGCTTTCACATTGGTTGGTAAAGAAAGTTTTTCTATAATTTCTATTTTTCCCTTGTCAACCTCTATACCCCTTCTTGAAATTTTATGACCAAGAACAATTCCTTCAGGCACCATGAAATGGCACTTTTCCCAGTTTAAAACCAAATTGGTTTCTTGGCATCTTTTCAAGACTAGGGTAAGATGATGCAAGCAAGTATTGAAGGAATCACCAAAGACAGAGAAGTCATCCATAAAGACTTCAATAAACTTTTCTACTATATCCGAGAAGATTGATAACATGCATCTCTGAAATGTAGCTGGGGCATTACATAATCCGAATGGCATTTTTCTATATGCAAAGACTCCAAATGGGCATGTAAATGATGTCTTCTCCTAGTCCATGGGGTCAACCACTATCTGATTATAGCCAGAATACCCATCAAGAAAACAATAGTAGGCATGGCCAGCTAGTCTTTCAAGCATTTGGTCAATGAAAGGGAGGGGAAAGTGATTCTTTCGCGTGGCATCATTCAGCCTCCTATAGTCAATGCACATTCTCCACCCTGTCACTGTTCTTGTTGGGATGAGCTCATTCTTCTCATTGACAATAACAGTCATACCACCTTTCTTGGGTACCACTTGCACTGGGCTAACCCATGGGCTGTTAGAGATGGGCTAAATGATCCCAGATTTACATAGCTACAGCACTTCCTTTTGAACAACCTCCTTCATTGTGGGATTCAACATTCTCTGAGGTTGTACCACTGGTTTAGAGTTTTCTTCCAAGAGTATTTTGTGCATGCATATGGCAGGACTTATACCCTTCAAATCATCAATGGTCCACCCCAATGCACCTTTATGAGTTCTTAACACTTCAAGGAGTTTCTCTTCTTCTTCAATACTCAATGTAGAGTTGATGATTACTGAAAAGTTGTCCTTTTCACCAAGGAATGCATATTTAAGATGAGAGGGTAGTGGTTTTAACTCTTGTTATGGCGCCTCTTCTTTCTTGGCTTCCATTGGTTCCTCTAGTGCTTGCAATTCGTTCTCTTCTTTTTCTTGAATGTCCTGGACTTCCTCCTGTTTCACTTGATGGCTTACTTCAAACACTTCCTCAACCAACGTGTCCACCATATCAATCCTCATGCAACTCTCTTTCTCAGTGGGGTATTGCATTGCCTTGAAGACATTGATGGTCATTTGCTCATCATGTACTCTGAAGATCATCCCTCCCTTTTCCACATCAATGATTGTTCTAGCTGTGGCCAAAAAGGGTCTACCAAGAATAACTGAGTTGCTCCCCTCTTCATCCATATCTAAGACTACAAAATCAGCTAGGAATATGAAATTTCCCACTTTCACAAGAGGTTCTCAACTACACCATTTGGTATTTTGATGGATCTGTCAGCTAGTTGGAGTGACATCCTTGTGGGTTTAAGCTCCTCAATCATCATTTTCTTCATCATGGTAAGAGGCATTAAGTTAATGCTTGCTCCCAGGTCACAAAGTGATTTATCAATGGCTATATTCCCAATTGTGCAAGGTATGAGGAAGCTGCCTGGATCTTTAAGTTTTGGTGGCAACCCCTTTTGAATAATGGCGCTACACTCTTGAGTGAGAACCACTGTTTCTTTTTCTTGCCAACTTCTCTTCTTGGTGATCAGTTCTTTAAGAAACTTTGCATATAATGGCATTTGTTCCAAAGCTTCAGCCAATGGAATGTTGATTTCAAGTTTCTTAAAGATTTCCAAGAATCTTGGAAATTGTTGGTCCTTTGTTCCTTTGTGTATCCTGGTTGGGTATGGAAGCTTTGGTTCATATGCTTTCACTCCTTCAGTCTTGTTTTCCTGCTGTGGCTTCACACTCTCCTTGTTATCATGGTGGTTATCTTGAGTGGGTAGCTTGCTTTGTGACTTTACATCCTCTTTGCTTGTTTGAGATGTTGACCCCTTTTCTTCATCTTGCTTTTTGGCTTCATCTTGCTCCTTGGGTTTTGCTACTTCCTTGTTGGAACTTTCTCCAACTATTTTTGCCACTCCTCAACTGCAAAGCTTTACATTCTTCCCTTGGGTTGGGTATTGTGTCACTTGGGAGGACATTGGTTGGCCGTTCAGCTTGTTTGGCCAGTTGTCCCACTTGTCGTTCAAGGCTCTTCATGATAGCTTCGGTCCTCTCTTGTCCTTTGATCAAGCTTTGAGTGGATTGAGCAATTGTTTGTAAGGCTGCTGGTGCACGAATTTGTGATCCGCACAACTAACCAGCAAGTGCACTGGGTCGTCCAAGTAATACCTTACGTGAGTAAGGGTCGATCCCACGGAGATTATTGGTTTGAATCAAGCTATGTTTATCTTGTTATTCTTAGTCAGGATATTAATTAAAATTATCAGTTGGAATTATTAGATTGGACAAATAAAAGAGAATAAAAGCGTTACTTGTTGTGCAGTAATGAGAAATATGTTGGAGTTTTTGGAGATGCTTTGTCCTCTGAACTTCAACTCTTCCTTGAAATCCTTTTCCACACGCAAAGTCCCTTCCATGGCAAGCTCTATGTAGGGTGTCACCGTTGTCAATGGCTACTTCCCATCCTCTCAGTGAAAACGTCCCTATGCTCTGTAACAGCACGGCTAATCATCTGTCGATTCTCAATCAGGTTGGAATAGAATCCATTGATTCTTTTACGTTTGTCACTAACGCCCAGCCTTCAGGAGTTTGAAGCTCATCACAGTCATTCAATCCCAGAATCCTACTCAGAATACCACAGACAAGGTTTAGACTTTCCGGATTCTCATGAATGCCGCCATCAATCCGGCTTATACCACGAAGATTCTGAGTAATGAATCTAAGAGATACTCATTCAATCTGATGTAGAACGGAGGTGGTTGTCAGGCACACGTTCATGGATTGAGGAAGGTGATGAGTGTCATGGATCATCACCTTCTCCATAATTAAGCGCGAATGAACATCTTAGATAAGAACAAGCGTGTTTGAATGGAAAATAAAGGAATTGTATTAATTCATCGAGACACTGCAGAGCTCCTCACCCCCAACAATGGAGTTTAGAGACTCATGCCGTTAAAAAGTATGTAATTCAGATCTGAAAATGTCATGAGGTACAAAATAAGTCTCTAAAAGTTGTTTAAATAGAAAACTAGTAACCTAGGTTTACAGAAAATGAGTAAACTAAGATAATTGGTGCATAAATCCACTTCTGGGGCCCACTTGGTGTGTGCTGGGGCTGAGACTAAAGCTATCCACGAGCTGAGGCTTTTCTTGGAGTTGAACTCCAAGTTATGACGTGTTTTGGGCGTTCAACACCAGATCATGACGTGTTTCTGGCGTTTAACTCCAGACAGCAGCATGTACTTGGCGTTCAACGCCGAGTTACGTCGTCTATCTTCGCGCAAAGTATGAACTATTATATATTTCTGGAAAGCCCTGGATGTCTACTTTCCAACGCCGTTGAGAGCGCGCCAATTGGACTTCTGTAGCTCTAGAAAATCCATTTCGAGTGCAGGGAGGTCAGAATCCAACAGCATCAGCAGTCCTTTTTTAGCCTAACTCAGATTTTTGCTCAGCTCCCTCAATTTCAGCCAGAAAATATCTGAAATCACAGAAAAACACATAAACTCATAGTAAAGTCCAGAAATATGCTTTTTGCCTAAAAACTAATAATATTCTACTAAAAACCAATTAAAACATACTAAAATCTACATGAAATTACCCCCAAAAAGCGTATAAAATATCCGCTCATCAGCTGACTCAAGATTTGAGATCCTATTTTCATGATGGTCAATTGGTGATATGATGGGGGGTGATTGTTGTTGCTGGAAGTTATTTGAAGAACTTGTGTGGTAATTTTGTGAGTTGGATGTTGGTGCAGGAAGGTTATTTTGGTAAGTTTGTGGATTATTGTGAGGTGGTTGATATGAGTTTTGTGTTTTTTTGTATTGGTTAGTGTTATTGGTATGGTGATTTTGATTGTTTGTGTTACAGGTATGGTTGGGGTTGTTGCTCTTTTGCCATTGATTTTGGTTCTCACCCCACTTTAGGTTAGGGTGATTTCTCCAGGATAAGTTGTATGTATCACCATGGAATTCATTCTGAGAGAAATTTGAAGTATTCTGCATATATTGAACTTGTTCCTGTGGTTGTTCAACAGTAGTTCCGTCACCCTGGCCCCATTCAAGTGAAGGTTGATTTGTTGTATTCACTGATGCTAGTTGAAGGCCATCCATTCTCTTTGTCATCATTTCCATTTGTTGTTGGATTTGTTGGTGCATTAGCTTATTCTGAGCCAATATAGCATCAACACCTTCAAGCTCCATCACGCCTTTCCTTGGGGCTGAGTTATGATGCCTCTCTGATGAGTAATAGTACTGATTGTTTGCCACAATCTCAATGAGGTCTTGAGCCTCTTCATCCGTCTTCATCATGTTGAGTGATCCTCCCGATGAGTAATCTAGTCCTTTCCTTGCTTCTAGATTTAAGCCTTCATAGAAGTTTTGGAGTTTGACCTAATCACTAAACATATCAGGTGGACACCTTCTCATCAATGCCTTATACCTTTCCCAGGCTTCATATAACGACCCCCCGTCCATTTGCCTAAAAGTCTGAACCTCTGTCTTCAACTTGATGATCTTTTGAGGTGGGTAGAACTTTGCTAGAAATCTGCTCATCACTTCATTCCAATTATTGATGCTTTCCTTGGGGAATGACTCTAGCCATTGAGTGGCTTTGTCCCTCAAAGAGAATGGAAATAGCAGCAGTTTGTAGACGTCTAGGTGCACTCCATTGGTCTTCACTGTATTGCATATCCTTAGAAAAACAGACAGATGTTGATTTGGGTCTTCAAGAGGTCCCCCTCCATATGAGCAGTTATTTTGTACTAAGGTGATGAGCTGAGGTTTCAACTCAAAATTGTGAGCATGAATATTTGGGGTGGCAATACTGCTCCCACAATGTCTTGCATCAGGGATGGTGTAAGAAGACAACACCCTTTTAGGTGGTCCATCATTGTTAGCAGCTCCTCCAGGAGGATTGTGCATGTCGTCCTCCATGACTTGGTCCTCTCCCTCTGATTCCTCTTCACCGACTATCCCCTTTCCTCTTTCCGCTCTCTTTATCCTTCGGAGGGTTCTCTCGTCCTCAATATTGAATCTATTTACCCCTGACATACACAAACAACACCAATAACAAAAGTGAAGCACTCTATTGCTAGAGTGAAATCAAAGTTAGTGAAACTGAATGTCAAACAGTTAGTGGGTCTAACAAAAAGAAAAGAAAAAAATGCTTAATATAAACTATCATTCACTTAATCATTGTCAATCTTTTCCAATCCCCGGCAACGGCACCAAAAACTTGATACGCGAAAATTTAGATTTCACGTACAACCGGCAAGTATACCGGGTCGTATTAAGTAATAAAACTCACTAAGAGTGAGGTCGATCCCACAGAGATTGGTAGATTAAGCAACTTTAGTTAAATGATATATTTAGTCAAGCAAACATGGTTTTGAATTCATGAGAATTGATTTTTGAATGTACTTACAGAAAATTAAATGACAAGGAATTTAAAGAACTAGAATAAAGGAAGAAAATGAAAGTAAATAGCTGAAAAATTAAAGTGCAAGATACTTAAATGACATGGAAAGTAAATTGCAAGAAAGTAAATGTTGCAGAATTTAGAGAGCAGAGGAATAGATTGCAGGAAGTAGGAAGCAGAATATAAGTGACAGAATGATAAATTGCAAGAAAGTAAAAGGGAATTAGGTAGTGGGTATTCAAAATAACTAAAGAACAAAAGAGATGAGAATTAATGATGGAGAGATCATTAGGGATCAGAGATGTAAATTGTCATGAATTGACTTTGCTCATCTCCTTCTCAATCATGGGTATAGATCCATGGCGGATTGTGAATAATTGAATCCCAATCTCTTGGTAATTCAATTTCTCTCAACACACTCAATTTCCACTCTCGTGATCTAATTGGTCATGAGAAGAGGTGAAGTTCAATTTCTAATCCAAAGCCACACAACTTCCAGGATCTCAACTAAGGGAGGTTACATCTCACATACCAACCCAAAGTGTATTAATCAAAGAAATTGTGAAAGGAGAACTCCAAACTGAATTGTATGGATTCTTTCTCAAGTTCACCACACAATTCATATAGATTCAATCCTTCTCTCGAATGTAATTGAATCTTCACAAGAGTTTCCTCTTAGATAAGCCACTTGAATTGAGAAGGAAACTATTTGTTGTCAATCCATTCAAATAAACAGAGCTCCTCCCCCCTAATGAAGATGGGGTTTAGTGAATCATAGCTCTAAATTCAACAACAATTGCAAAAGTAGACATTAAAAAGTGAATAGAGAAGAAAAATAAAATGAAGAAGAGGAAATTCTTTTAAAACTGAAATTTGAGAGTTGCCAGAAAGACAAAATATCCTTCGGGTATATCCCCAAAAGAGATGAATGCTGTAAAAGTAAACTAAAAGTGCAAAGTAAGAGTCTCTAAGTGTGGGAGAAGAATCCTCCAAGTACAAAATTTAACTCTATTTATACTACTCCTAAGACTCATTTGGAGGTCCTCAATTGGGTTGGCAATGTGGGCTTTTCCATGGTTAAGTTCCTGGTCCAATGACGGAAGAATTCCTCTTTGAAAGTGGTGAAGAGAACAAGAGCAATTCCTCATCAATTCTGGCCCATCTGGGCATTGTTGCCAACAACGCCAGCTTTATGCAAGTTGGCAACGTGCAAGGAATTTCCTGGGTACCAGGCTTGTTGCATGGGCATTGCCAGCCCAAGTTGCCAAACACTTGGTCCTTTCTGAATTCAGTTTTTGGTGCCCAAAGTTGCCTCTTGTTTGAGCTTCAATTTTGTGTTTCACTATAGACTATCATACATGGTTAAAAAGCTCTGAATGTCATCTTTCCAACGTAACTAGAAGCACCTCAATTGGATCTCTATAGCTCAAGTTATGCTCCTTTGAAGAAGGTATGGTCAGGCTGCCTGGCGTTTTTGGTGAACACGCCCATGATAACGCCCAAGGTTTCTGGGGCTCTAATTGAAGCTGGCTTTTGAACCTTCAAATGAACTCCAATATCTCACTATGATATATGGTTGGAAAGCTCTTGATGTCTACTTTCCAATGCCACTGAGTTCACCTCATTTGGAGTTTTCTAGCTCAAGATACACGCCCTTGAAGAGAGCCACATCAAGCTGCCTGGGCGTTGTTGCCCACGTTGCTGGCAAACACGCCAGCAACAACGCCAGGCTCTCTTTTCTTCTTGGCTTGGGTGTTGTTTCCCACGTTGCTGGTAAACACGCCAGCAACAACGCCGAGATGCCTTCCTCCTCCTTGCTTGGGCGTTGTTGCCCACGTTGTTGGCAAACACGCCAGAGACAACGTGCCAACATCTCCCCTGGTAGCTTCCTGGCGTTGCCAACTTGGTCTTTACGTTGGCAACGTGCAATGCACCTTCCCTGGTAACTTCCTGGCGTTGCCAACTTGGTCTTGACGTTGGCAACGTGCAATGCATCTCCCCTGGTAGCTTCATGGCGTTGCCAACTTGGTCCTCAAGTTGGCAACGTGCAATGCTCCATTTTCTTGTTCTTGAGGCTTAAAGTTGCCTCTAATTTGAGCTTCCATTTCATGCTCCATTATGGACTATTATATATCGTTGAAAAGCTCTGGATGTCAGCTTCTCAACACAATTAGAAGCATGTCAATTGGATCTTTATGGTTCAAGTTATTCATCCTTAAAGAGGGGAAGGTCAGGCTGCAAATTCTGTTGAACATGCACTAGCACGTTGCCAACTTGGTTTCCAAGTTGCCAACGTGCTAATCCTCCTGGCAGCACCAATTTGGGCATTGGAAACTTGGAAACCAATTTGCCAACGTGCTATCTCATCCTGGTTGCATCAAATGGGCATTGCCAATTGAGGATCAAGTTGGCAACGTGCTTCTCCTTCTTGCTCTAAGATTTCCTTGCACCGTTGTCTTCTTGCTTCATCACTTATCATAAACCAAAGAACTTTTCTCAAAGTTTTGCCATCTTATGCATTAAATTTCAAGGAAATCATTCACCTTAACTTGCATATAAACTTCTTGAATCATTTGCATAGATTATGTCAAATTTCACTTAGTTCTTGGTTTATGAATGCATGGAGGAAAAGTTCACAAATTTGTCTATTTATTTCAAAGAAAATGAATGAAGCTAAGCTAAAACTAACTAAACTAACTAGTTAAAATGGTAAATATGCGAATGCATCACCCGACAATGGAGGTGATGCTACCGGCCCCACCTTGCTCCTACTGATGGCACGGAGGACCGTGCCAAGCTTTAAGTATGGGGAGGTCAGTACCTGACTTCCGGAGGTAATCTCTCTCTCTCTCTCTTAACACCAATATTTTCTTTTTTTTTGTTACATAGAATAACTTACATGACTAGTAGTAGTTGTTTGCATTTAGGTTCTACTTGGTTAACTGATATATTCTTTCTCAAGACACTATTCTATAGTATTTCATTAATTCAAATTAAAAAAAATTGTTAAGCTTGTTTGAAGATTTTAATTTGGAACATAGTTTAGAGCTAAGAACACACAACCCGTGAGATTTTGAACTTAATTATATGGTTACATTATTTAACCATGATTTTTCTTCTTGTGGGTTTTCTTTCTATGATTGCAATCTTTGGTTTGTTCCATTCTATATGTCCATTATTTAGTGTATATTCATGCATACATGTGATTGAGGCCATCATTTGATATTAGCTCACTTATCCCAAATAGCCTACCATTTCATTTACCTTTGGTTGCCACTTTGAGCCTTTTAACCCCATCTGTTCTTTATATTACCACATCACTAGCCTTAAGCGGAAAAACAATTAATTACCCTATTTGAATCTTTGGTTAGCTTAAGATAGAGATTGTGTGTCAACTAAGTGTAGAAAAATGTGGGAACTATGGTTGATGAGAATGTATTTTTGCTCTTATTGACAAATATTAGGAATTTGGATGTTCACTCATATAAAAATTAGAGAAACCATATGCATTGATACAATATGCTTTCAATTATAAAAAAAGAGAGAAGAAGAAAAATAAATGAGTAGGGGACAAAATCACCCCCAATGTTAAGTTCAATAAAAAGATCAATGCATATGTGATGGAATTAAAAAACTCATACATGAGTGTGTGAAAGTTTACAAAAATGAGAATTTATGTAGCTAAGCATAATTTAAGAATTATATAGAGTATGTGTATGTGTTAGGTGTGAACTTAGGTTAGGCAAAAATTCAAATCATAGCTCACTTAGCTATACATATATCTTCACCCTTACCTTAGCCCCATTACAACCGTGAAAAGCCCTCATGATGTCTGCATTAGTACACTAAATTTTTGTTGATTGGTTAGATGAAGAACAATGTTTTAGAAAGTATGACTAGAGGAGACTAGAGTGGAATAACCCTAGACACCTGAGCAACTAGAGTGCATATACATTTTCAGTGAGGGTTCAATGCTCCACTCTATGTTCCCAGCTTTCATGAGCTTTCTTGTCACAAGTTTACTATTATCTTATTGTGAAATTTGAATTAGTGGTATCTATTTATGTTTGTCTTGGAGAGTTTATTTGTTTTTAACCTAGTAGGTAGAAACATTTTAGCATGTAGTTGTATTCATATAGATAGGTTGCATTGTACAAGTCTCACCCTTCATCCCTTACTCTCTTGGTTTCCTTGACCTTAGCATGAGGATATGCTAGTGTTTAAGTGTGGGGAGATTGATAAATCACTATTTTGTGGTTTATCTTGTGCTAGATAGAGTGGATTTTATCAATCTTTTATACACTTATTCATATGAAATGCATGGTTTTACATTTTCCTTCCCAAATTGATGTTATGATTGAAAACATGCTTGTTTGGCCTTTGATGAACTATTTCTTAAATCCTCTCTTATTTCCATTCGATGCCATGATATGTGTGTTCAGTGTTTTCAGAGACTACAGGGCAGGAATGGCTTAGAGGATGGAAAAGAAGCATGCAAAAGAGGAAGGAAGATATGGAATTAAAGATATCAAGGGCGAGCAACGACGCGCATGCGCAAAGCACGCGTACGCCTGGTTAGGAGACAGAGCAGCGACGCGCCCGCGTGTAGTACGCACACGCGTGATTAGAGGAATGCACATCGACGCGCACTCGTGTACGACGCCTACGCGTGGAAGGCCGTCACGTGCTACATATCAGAATTCGCCGGGGGCGATTTTTGGACCCTTGTTTGACCCAGTTTCAGGCTCGAAAGTCCATAATAGATGCAGGGGTGTAGCTGAGACGTCCTACACTTTTCATTCTGACTTAGTTTTAGTTTTAGTTTAGAGAATTCTAGAGAAAAAAAAAACTTGCTATCGTAGGGTTGTTAGCTTTTTATAATTTTTCTTAGTTTTTCTTGGATTGGATCTTGAGAGAGAGAGTTGCTACTATCTTCGGTGGAAGTCTTCGTCATTATAGTTTGCTTTTCTCTTACCTTACACTTGTGCTTTCTATTTCAATTGCTTGGATTCATGTTATGATTTTCTTAATTTTACGTTTATTAATATAAGGAACCAATTTCAGTTTTAATTCCATTACTTGTTAAATTCCTTTCAATTACTTATCATCTCTAATTTTAGTTTTATTAATTTTAATTTTAATTACCATGTCCTTTCTCTACTCCCTTCATATGTTTGTGGAAATGGCATTCATATCAATGGAGTAGAGCTCCCAACTTGACTTTGGAGTTGATTAATAGGGAACCCTTGAGTTGGAATACTCAAGTGTTAATAGGTAATGGGAAATTGCTGCCAATTGGATTATCACTAACTCTAATCCTTCCTTGGGAAGCAATTAGGACCTGTGAATCGAAGTTGGTTACCTACTTGACTTTCCTTTATTAATTAAAGGATAACCAAATAGAAGCAACAACTATTTCTCTGTTATACTTGGGAAAACCAATAAATATAGAAATTTCTATTAATTTTCTCCTAGTCAAGGCTTCTTATTTTAAATACACAACACATCTTGTTATCATTCACTGTTTTAATTTTTAGTTACTTATTTTTCTAATTTCAACATCAAAAATTTCTCAAAAAATTCCTGATCAATTATTCGCAGCTTGTTTCAACTCGTTGGGAAATGACTTGGGAATTCTAATCCCAGTATTTCATTCGTAATTGTGACAAACTCTTTTTAAATTGACAAGTGGAATTTTCGTCGATTAAGAACTGTACTTTCAATGCTATTCTTATTATAAATTCTTAATCAGCAATTTTCCGCCCGTCAGTGACGACAGTTTGCGAATGAAGTGTATGCGTACGCAAAAAATCCATATCACGCGTATGCATGAGCCACGCGTACGGATGGGCGTACGTTTTATAAAAATTTGACTAAGTTAGAAAAACCTGCAGAATATCAATTTTAAATCCCAAACTTCCGACGCGCATAACTTTTTTGTTTTAAATCATTTTTTCTCCGTTCTTTGAATGACATAAACTTCACGAACCCAATTTTCATATAAAATAGATTTGAAACCATTTGAGGGTCCAAAAACCGAATTTACACAAAACTTCAAGCCTCAATTTTTACAAAAACCAAACTCAAAACCACATCCTACTCATATAAGAAATACCACAATCTATCATTTACAGCACCACCATCATCCAAATCAACCATTTCTCAATATTATATCATTTCATACATAAACTTCCGCAACTAACTAACAAGGTCATCACTCATTCATCATATACATACATTCAATCTTTAATACTTTGCCAATCATCATCAAAGCTTCACACAACATTCTATACTTCATCCTCAATATCAAACCACAACCAACTCCAAGCTTAGTTCACAATTATTCTCAAGGCACTAAACAATTTAACATACACATGCATTCAATTCCTACCCTATAGTTATCTAGCCTTAGTTTTCACAGAACATTATATATTAAATACTTGAAACCTAAACCATACCTTGGCTGATTTTCACATATTACCCAAGACAACTCACTCATGCATCGAATACAGCCCCAAGAAGTCCAAAATCTCCAAGGCAATGATTCCCCAAACTCCACCAAGCTTCCAAGTCACTTATACACAATCCTAATATACATATATCATATATACATATGCAAAATTCACAATTTAGGATACTAAAACCAAGAATTGGTTAGGGTTAGAGACCTCACCGTACCCACGGACCAAGAGAGCCAAGTCCAACAAATTTCGCAAGATATTTCGAACCTAGAGGACCAAAATCAACAAATTCTCAACTTGGATTCTCTTAAATTTTGAAAGTTAAGGGATAGGAAGGCTGGGGTGATAGAGTGGTTTAACTATGAAATTGTTCCAGTAGATTTGTAGAGCTCGACGCGGTAGTCGTGTGGTGCACGAAATTGTGATCAATACTTTTCACATCTCAAATAATCCCTAGTAATGGCTCCAAAGACTTGGTGCTCAATACCATGGCATAAACACAACTTCGCACAACTAACCAGCAAGTGCACTGGGTCGTCCAAGTAATAAACCTTACGCGAGTAAGGGTCGATCCCACGGAGATTGTTGCTATGAAGCAAGCTATGGTCACCTTGTAAATCTCAGTCAGGCAGACTCAAATGGGTATAGATGATGAATAAAGCATAAAGATAAAGATAGAGGTACTTATGCATATTATTGGTGAGAGCTTCAGATAAGCGTATGAAGATGCCTTCCCTTCCGTCTCTCTGCTTTCCTACTGTCTTCATCCAATCCTTCTTACTCCTTTCCATGGCAAGCTCGTGTAGGGTTTCACCGTTGTCAGTGGCTACCTCCCATCCTCTCAGTGAAAACAATAGCATATGCTCTGTCACAGCATAGCGGAATTCAGCTGTCGGTTCTCGGTCAGGCCGGAATAAAATCCATTGATTCTTTTGCATCTGTCACTAACGCCCCGCCTGCTAGGAGTTTGAAGCACGTCACAGTCATTCAATCATTGAATCCTACTCAGAATACCACAGACAAGGTTTAGACCTTCCGGATTCTCTTGAATGCCGCCATCAGTTCTTGCCTATACCACGAAGACTCTGATTAAAGAATCCAAGAGATATTCACTAAGCCTCATATGCTTGTAGAACAAGAATGGTTGTCAGTCACCTTGTTCATGAGTGAGAATGATGATGAGTGTCACTGATCATCACATCCATCAAGTTGAAGAACAAGTGATATCTTGGAACAAGAACAAGCGGAATTGAATAGAAGAACAATAGTAATTGCATTAATACTCGAGGTACAGCAGAGCTCCACACCTTAATCTATGGTGTGTAGAAACTCCACCGTTGAAAATACATAAGAACAAGGTCTAGGCATGGCCGTGAGGCCAGCCTCCCAAATGATCTAAGAACTAGATGTCCAGAGATGATCAAAGGATCTAAAAATAATCCAAAGATTCTCAAGATGAAAATACAATAGTAAAAGGTCCTACTTATAGAAAACTAGTAGCCTAGGGTGTACAGAGATGAGTAAATGACATAGAAATCCACTTCCGGGCCCACTTGGTGTGTGCTTGGGCTGAGCAAATGAAGCATTTTCGTGTAGAGACTCCTCTTGGAGTTAAACGCCAGCTTTTATGCCAGTTTGGGCGTTTAACTCCCATTTAGGTGCCAGTTCCGGCGTTTAACGCTGGAATTTCTGTAGGTGACTTTGAACGCCGTTTTGGGCCATCAAATCTTGGGCAAAGTATGGACTATCATATATTGCTGGAAAGCCCAGGATGTCTACTTTCCAACGCCGTTGAGAGCGCGCCAATTGGGCTTCTGTAGCTCCAGAAAATCCACTTCGAATACAGGGAGGTCAGAATCCAACAGCATCTGCAGTCCTTTTGAGTCTCTGGATCAGATTTTTGCTCAGGTCCCTCAATTTCAGCCAGAAAATACCTGAAATCACAGAAAAACACACAAACTCATAGTAAAGTCCAGAAAAGTGAATTTTAACTAAAAACTAATAAAAATATACTAAAAACTAACTAGATCATACTAAAAACATACTAAAAACAATGCCAAAAAGCGTACAAATTATCCGCTCATCACAACACCAAACTTAAATTGTTGCTTGTCCCCAAGCAACTGAAGATCAAATAAGATAAAAAGAAGAGAATATGCAATGAACTCCAAAAACATCTGTGAAGATCAGTAGTAATTAGATGAGCGGGGCTTTTAGCTTTTTGCCTCTGAATAGTTTTGGCATCTCACTTTATCCTTTAGAATTCAGAATGATTGGCTTCTTTAGGAACTCAGAATCCAGATAGTGTTATTGATTCTCCTAGTTAAGTATGATGATTCTTGAACACAGCTACTTATTGAGTCTTGGTCGTGGCCCAAAGCACTCTGTCTTCCAGTATTACCACCGGATACATACATGCCACAGACACATAATTGGGTGAACCTTTTCAGATTGTGACTCAGCTTTGCTAAAGTCCCCAAGTAGAGGTGTCCAGGGTTCTTAAGCACACTCTTATTGCCTTGGATCACAACTTTATTTCTTTCTTTTTCTTTCTTTTCTTTTTCTTTTTTTTTCGGTTTTTTTTTTCGTTTGCTTCTTTCTTCTTTTTTTTTTTTGTATTCACTGCTTTTTCTTGCTTCAAGAATCATTTTTATGATTTTTCAGATCCTCAGTAACATGTCTCCTTTTTCATCATTCTTTCAAGAGCCAACATTCATGAACCACAAATTCAAAAGACATATGCACTGTTCAAGCATACATTCATAGAACAAAAGTGTTGCCACCACATCAAAATAATTAAACTGTTATATAATTCAAAATTCATGCAATTCTTTTCTTTTTCAATTAAGAACAATTCTTAAGAAAGGTGATGGATTCATAGGACATTCATAACTTTAAGGCATAGACACTAAGACACTAATGATCATAAGACACAAACATGGATAACATAAAGCACTAAAATTTCGAAAAACAGACAAAATAAAGAACAAGGAGATTAAAGAACGGGTCCACCTTAGTGATGGCGGCTTGTTCTTCCTCTTGAAGGTCTTATGGAGTGCTTGAGCTCCTCAATGTCTCTTCCTTGTCTTTGTTGCTCCTCTCTCATGATTCTTTGATCTCTTCTAATTTCATGGAGGAGGATGGAATGTTCTTGGTGCTCCACCCTTAGTTGTCCTATGTTGGAACTCAATTCTCCTAGGGAGGTGTTTAGTTGCTCCCAATAGTCTTGTGGAGGAAAGTGCATCCCTTGAGGTATCTCAGGGATCTCATGATGAGAGGGGTCTCTTGTTTGCTCCATCCTTTTCTTGGTGATGGGCTTATCCTCATCAATGGGGGTATCTCCTTCTATGTCAACTCCAACTGAATAACAGAGGTGACAAATGAGATGAGGAAAGGCTAGCCTTGCCAAGGTGGAAGACTTGTCCGCCACTTTATAGAGTTCTTGGGCTATGACCTCATGAACTTCCACTTCTTCTCCAATCATGATGCTATGAATCATGATGGCCCGGTCTAGAGTAACTTCAGACCGGTTGCTAGTGGGAATGATTGAGCGTTGGATGAACTCCAACCATCCTCTAGCCACGGGTTTGAGGTCATGCCTTCTCAATTGAACCGGCTTGCCTCTTGAATCTCTCTTCCATTGTGCGCCCTCTTCACATATGACTGTGAGGACTTGGTCCAACCTTTGATCAAAGTTGACCCTTCTAGTGTAAGGATGTTCATCTCCTTGCATCATAGGCAAGTTGAATGCTAACCTTACATTTTCCGGACTAAAATCCAAGTATTTCCCCCGAACCATAGTAAGATAATTCTTTGGATCCGGGTTCACACTTTGATCATGGTTCTTGGTGATCCATGCATTGGCATAGAACTCTTGAACCATCAAGATTCCGACTTGTTGAATGGGGTTGGTAAGCACTTCCCAACCTCTTCTTCGGATCTCATGGCGGATCTCCGGATATTCACCCTTTTTGAGTGAAAAGGGGACCTCGGGGATCACCTTCTTCAAGGCCACAACTTCATAGAAGTGATCTTGATGCACCCTTGAGATGAATCTATCCATCTCCCATGACTCGGAGGTGGAAGCTTTTGCCTTCCCTTTCCTCTTTCTAGAGGTTTCTCCGGCCTTGGATGCCATAAATGGTTATGGAAAAACGAAAAAGCAACGCTTTTACCACACCAAACTTAAAAGGTTTGCTCGTCCTCGAGCAAAAGAAG
This sequence comes from Arachis stenosperma, assembly GCF_014773155.1. Classification (NCBI taxonomy): domain Eukaryota; kingdom Viridiplantae; phylum Streptophyta; class Magnoliopsida; order Fabales; family Fabaceae; genus Arachis; species Arachis stenosperma. Next base: position 39,509,455 of record NC_080386.1, read on the forward strand.
AAAGAAGAGAGTAGAAGAAGAAGAAATGAGGAAGAAGGGAGTGGCTTATGTATTCGGCCAAGGAGGGGGAAAGTGGTGTTTAGGTTGTGTGAAAATGAAGGAGTGAAGAAGGGTATTTATAGGAGAGAGGGGGGATGGGATTCGGCCATTATGGGTGGGTTTGGGAGGGAAAGTGGTTTAAATTTGAAGGGTGAGGTTGGTGGGGATTTATGAAGGATGGATGTGAGTGGTGAAGAGAAAGATGGGATTTGATAGGTGAGGGGTTTTTTGGGGAAGAGGTATTGAGGTGATTGGTGAATGGGGAAGAAGAGAGAGGGTGGTGGTGGGGTTGGTGGGGGTCCTGTGGGGTCCACAGATCCTGTGGTGTCAAGGAAAAGTCATCCCTGCACCAAATGCTGCTCAAAATCACGTTTTGAGCCATTTCTGGCGTTAAACGCCGGGCTGGTGCCCATTCCTGGCGTTTAACGCCAGGTTCTTGCCCTTTTCTGGCGTTTAACGCCAGTCTGGTGCCCCTTTCTGGCGTTAAACGCCCAGAATGGTGCCAGACTGGGCGTTAAACGCCCAATTGCTAGGTTTACTGGCGTTTGAACGCCAGCAACATCTTCCTCCAGGGTGTGCTGTTTTTCTTCCTGTTTTTCATTTTGTTTTTGCTTTTTCAATGGATTTTGTGACTTCTTATGATCATCAACCTACAAAAAACATAAAATAATAAAAGAAACTATATAAAATATAATCATTGGGTTGCCTCCCAACAAGCGCTTCTTTAATGTCAGTAGCTTGACAGAGGGCTCTCATGGAGCCTCACAGATACTCAGAGCAATGTTGGAACCTCCCAACACCAAACTTAGAGTTTGAATGTGGGGGTTCAACACCAAACTTAGAGTTTGGTTGTGGCCTCCCAACACCAAACTTAGAGTTTGACTGTGGGGGCTCTGTTTGTCTCTGATTTGAGAGAAGCTCTTCATGCTTCTTCTCCATGGTGACAGAGGGATATCCTTGAGCCTTAAACACCAAGGATTCTTCATTCACTTGAATGATCAGTTCACCTCCATCAACATCAATCACAGCCTTTGCTGTGGCTAGGAAGGGTCTGCCAAGGATGATGGATTCATCCATGCAATTCCCAGTCTCTAGGACTATGAAATCAGTAGGGATGTAATGGTCTTCAACTTTCACCAAAACATTCTCTACAAGTCCATGAGCTTGTTTTCTTGAGTTGTCTGCCATCTCTAATGAGATTCTTGCAGCTTGTACCTCAAAGATCCCTAGCTTCTCCATTACAGAGAGAGGCATGAGGTTCACACTTGACCCTAAGTCACACAGAGCCTTCTTGAAGGTCATGGTGCCTATGGTACAAGGTATTGAAAACTTCCCAGGATCTTGTCTCTTTTGAGGTAATTTCTGCCTAGACAAGTCATCCAGCTTTTTGGTGAGCAAAGGAGGTTCATCCTCCCAAGTCTCATTTCCAAACAACTTGTCATTTAGCTTCATGATTGCTCCAAGGTATTTAGCAACTTGCTCTTCAGTGACATACTCATCCTCTTCAGAGGAAGAATACTCATCAGAGCTCATGAAAGGCAGAAGTAAATCCAATGGGATCTCTATGGTATCAGTTTGAGCCTTAGATTCCCATGGTTCCCCTTTGAGGAACTCAGAGGAGGCTAGTGCACGCCCACTGAGGTCTTCCTCAGTGGCGTCCACTTCCTCTCTTTCCTCTCCGAATTCGGCCATGTTGATGGCCTTGCACTCTCCTTTTGGATTTTCTTCTGTATTACTTGGAAGAGTACTTGGAGGGAGTTCAGTAATTTTCTTACTCAGCTGTCCCACTTGTGCCTCCAAATTCCTAATGGAGGACCTTGTTTCAGTCATGAAACTTTGAGTGGTTTTGATTAGATCAGAGACCATGGTTGCTAAGTCAGAGGGGTTCTGCTTAGAATTCTCTGTCTGTTGCTGAGAAGATGATGGAAAAGGCTTGCCATTGCTAAACCTGTTTCTTCCACCATTGTTGTTATTGAAACCTTGTTGAGGTCTCTCTTGATTCTTCCATGAGAAATTTGGGTGGTTTCTCCATGAAAAATTATAGGTGTTTCCATAGGGTTCTCCTAGGTAATTCACCTCTTCCATTGAAGGATTCTCAGGATCATAAGCTTCTTCCTCAGATGAAGCATCCTTAGTACTGCTTGGTGCATTTTGCATTCCAGACAGACTTTGAGAAATCAAATTGACTTGTTGAGTCAATATCTTGTTCTGAGCCAGTATGGCATTCAGAGTGTCAATCTCAAGAACTCCTTTCTTCTGACTAGTCCCATTGTTCACAGGATTCCTTTCAGAAGTGTACATGAATTGGTTATTTGCAACCATTTCAATTAGCTCTTGAGCCTCTGTAGGCGTCTTCTTCAGATGAAGAGATCCTCCAGCAGAGCTATCCAAAGACATCTTGGATAGTTCAGAGAGACCATCATAGAAAATACCTATGATGCTCCATTCAGAAAGCATGTCTGAGGGACACTTTCTGATTAATTGTTTGTATCTTTCCCAAGCTTCATAGAGGGATTCTCCATCCTTCTGTCTGAAGGTTTGGACTTCCACTCTAAGCTTACTCCATTTTTGAGGTGGAAAGAACTTTGCCAAGAAGGCATTGACTAGCTTTTCCCAAGAGTCCAGGCTGTCTTTAGGTTGTGAGTCCAACCATATTCTAGCTCTGTCTCTTACAGCAAAAGGGAATAGCATCAGTCTGTAGACCTCAGGGTCAACCCCATTAGTCTTGACTGTGTCACAGATTTGCAAGAACTCAGCTAAAAACTGATGAGGATCTTCCATTGGAAGTCCATGGAACTTGCAATTCTGTTGCATTAGAGAAACTAACTGAGGCTTAAGCTCAAAGTTGTTTGCTCCAATGGCAGGGATAGAGATGCTTCTCCCATAGAAGTCGGGAGTAGGTGCAGTAAAGTCACCCAGCACCTTCCTTGCATTGTTGGCATTGTTGTTGTTTTCGGCTGCCATGGGTCCTTCTTCTTTGAAGAATTCGGTTAGGTCCTCAACAGAGAGTTGTGCCTTAGCTTCTCTTAGCTTTCGCTTCAAGGTCCTTTCAGGTTCAGGGTCAGCTTCAACAATAATGCCTTTGTCTTTGTTCCTGCTCATATGAAAGAGAAGAGAACAAGAAAATGTGGAATCCTCTATGTCACAGTATAGAGATTCCTTGAGGTGTCAGAGGAATAGAAAAATGGAAGACAGAGGTAGAAAATTCGAACTTATCAAAGAAGATGGAGTTCGAATTTTGCATTAAGGAATAGTGTTAGTCCATAAACAGAAGGATTTGAGAAGAAGAGAAGTAATTTTCGAAAATTAAGTAAAAGATTTTGAAAACATTTTGAAAAACACTAATTGATTTTCGAAAATAAAAGTGGGAAAGAAATCAAGTGATTTTTGAAAAAGATTTTGAAATTAGAAATCAAAAAGATTTGATTGAAAACTATTTTGAAAAAGATGTGGTTAAGAAGATATGATTGGTTTTAAAAAAATGTGATTTGAAAAGATATGATTTGAAAACAATTTTAAAAAGATTTGATTTGAAAAACATTTTAAAAAGATTTGATTTTAAAAATTAATGACTTGCCTAACAAGAAAAGATATGATTCAAACATTGAACCTTTCTCAACAGAAAAGGCAACATACTTGAAATGTTCAATCAAATCATTAATTGTTAGTAAGTATCTTTGAAAAAGGAAAGAAATTGATTTTGAAAACATTTGATTGAAAAGATATGATTTGAAAAAGATTTGATTTTGAAAAACTTTGAAAACTTGAAAAAAAAATTGATTTTGAAAACAAAATCTTCCCCCTTGTGCCATCCTGGCGTTAAACGCCCAGAATGGTGCACATTCTGGCGTTTAACGCCCAAAACTATACCCTTTTGGGCGTTAAACGCCCAACCAGGCACCCTGGCTGGCGTTTAAACGCCAGTCTGTCTTCTTCACTGGGCATTTTTGAATGCCCAGCTTTTTCTGTATAATTCCTCTGCAGTATGTTCTGAATCTTCAATTCTCTGTATTATTGACTTGAAAAGACACAAATTAAAAATATTTTTGGATTTTTAATAATGAGGAATAATCAAAATGCAACTAAAATCAAATAACAATGCATGCAAGACACCAAACTTAGCAGTTTGCATACTACTGACACTAATGAGAATGCATATGAGACACATAAACACTCAAGTCAAGAGAATTCAAAGATCAGAGTAAGAAATCATCAAGAATTACTTGAAGATCCTTAAGACACATGAATGAATGCATGCAGTTGACACCAAACTTAAGATGAGACACTAGACTCAAGCAAGAAACATCAAATATTTTTGGTTTTTATGATTTTGTGAAATTTTTTTGTGATTTTTGAAAATTAAGTGGAAAAAGATATCAAAATTCTTAATGAGAATTCCAGGAATCAGTGCAATGCTAGTCTAAGGCTTCGGTCCAGGAATTAGACATGGCTTCACAACCAGCCAAGCTTTCAAAGAAAGCTTCGGTCCAAAACACTAGACATGGCCAATGGCCAGCCAAGCCTTAGCAGATCATTGCTCCAAAAGCAAGATTGATAAAAAATCAACAAACTTTTGTGATGATAAGTTAAAACCTCGGTCCAATGGGATTAGACATGGCTTCTCAGCCAGCCAGATTTCAACAAATCATCATGAAACTCTAGAATTCATCTTCAAGAATTTCGAAAAAAATAAATACCTAATCTAAGCAACAAGATGAACCGTCAGTTGTCCATACACAAACAATCCCCGGCAACGGCGCCAAAAACTTGGTGCACGAAATTGTGATCAATACTTTTTAATACACAAAACAATCCCCGGTAATGGCTCCAAAGACTTGGTGCTCAATACCATGGCATAAACACAACTTCGCACAACTAACCAGCAAGTGCACTGGGTCGTCCAAGTAATAAACCTTACGCGAGTAAGGGTCGATCCCACGGAGATTGTTGCTATGAAGCAAGCTATGGTCACCTTGTAAATCTCAGTCAGGCAGACTCAAATGGGTATAGATGATGAATAAAGCATAAAGATAAAGATAGAGGTACTTATGCATATTATTGGTGAGAGCTTCAGATAAGCGTATGAAGATGCTTTCCCTTCCGTCTCTCTGCTTTCCTACTGTCTTCATCCAATCCTTCTTACTCCTTTCCATGGCAAGCTCGTGTAGGGTTTCACCGTTGTCAGTGGCTACCTCCCATCCTCTCAGTGAAAACGATAGCATATGCTCTGTCACAGCATAGCGGAATTCAGCTGTCGGTTCTCGGTCAGGCCGGAATAAAATCCATTGATTCTTTTGCGTCTGTCACTAACGCCCCGCCTGCTAGGAGTTTGAAGCACGTCACAGTCATTCAATCATTGAATCCTACTCAGAATACCATAGACAAGGTTTAGACCTTCCGGATTCTCTTGAATGCCGCCATCAGTTCTTGCCTATACCACGAAGACTCTGATTAAAGAATCCAAGAGATATTCACTAAGCCTCATATGCTTGTAGAACAAGAATGGTTGTCAGTCACCTTGTTCATGAGTGAGAATGATGATGAGTGTCACTGATCATCACATCCATCAAGTTGAAGAACAAGTGATATCTTGGAACAAGAACAAGCGGAATTGAATAGAAGAACAATAGTAATTGCATTAATACTCGAGGTACAGCAGAGCTCCACACCTTAATCTATGGTGTGTAGAAACTCCACCGTTGAAAATACATAAGAACAAGGTCTAGGCATGGCCGTGAGGCCAGCCTCCCAAATGATCTAAGAACTAGATGTCCAGAGATGATCAAAGGATCTAAAAATAATCCAAAGATTCTCAAGATGAAAATACAATAGTAAAAGGTCCTACTTATAGAAAACTAGTAGCCTAGGGTGTACAGAGATGAGTAAATGACATAGAAATCCACTTCCGGACCCACTTGGTGTGTGCTTGGGCTGAGCAAATGAAGCATTTTCGTGTAGAGACTCCTCTTGGAGTTAAACGCCAGCTTTTATGCCAGTTTGGGCGTTTAACTCCCATTTAGGTGCCAGTTCCGGCGTTTAACGCTGGAATTTCTGTAGGTGACTTTGAACGCCGTTTTGGGCCATCAAATCTTGGGCAAAGTATGGACTATCATATATTGCTGGAAAGCCCAGGATGTCTACTTTCCAACGCCGTTGAGAGCGCGCCAATTGGGCTTCTGTAGCTCCAGAAAATCCACTTCGAATGCAGGGAGGTCAGAATCCAACAGCATCTGCAGTCCTTTTGAGTCTCTGGATCAGATTTTTGCTCAGGTCCCTCAATTTCAGCCAGAAAATACCTGAAATCACAGAAAAACACACAAACTCATAGTAAAGTCCAGAAAAGTGAATTTTAACTAAAAACTAATAAAAATATACTAAAAACTAACTAGATCATACTAAAAACATACTAAAAACAATGCCAAAAAGCGTACAAATTATCCGCTCATCATCGTGTAGCTGCAAATGGTGCGGCGATCGGAGTTCAAAGTAGAAAGTTACGACAACTTGAATGGAGGACAAGGGTTTTGTTTTGTTTCCCTTTTCCTTGAATTACTTCAGCTCATTTCTGCTGAAGAAAGAGGAAGAAGGGATCTTCCTTAAGTGTGGGTGGTTTTGTGGGCTGGGCCATGGGTTCAATACGGGCCCGGTTCAATCGGTTCAGTCCGTTCGGCTCAATCTTGAGCCAAATTCTTTGAAATTAGTGTCAAAATTCTCATTTTAATGAGCTCTTTCCTATTTTAATATAAAATTCACATTTTTAATTTTTTTATTAAAAATTAATTTATTGATTAATTATTCGCTAATTTTACGGGGTTTACACAATATCTTCTCACTTATTTTGTGTTGGATAGAGCAACTCAAAATCCTTCTTAGTTGCAATCACATCTCCTATCTTAAGAAGCTCTTCTCAAGAATAAACAAAGAAAAAAATTTGAAAACAAATTGTGATTAAAAAAACTTATAAATAATCAATGACTAAACTGTAGCAACTAAGCATGAGTGTTACCCTGGATCCAGCTCTGCAGAAAATATGAATGCAGCGCCCTGAATTTCTTCAAATTTGAGACTCATCTTTGGGTTTAGCTTGAATTTGCATTTCATGCTCTGCCAAGTATTATAATAACTTGGCTATAAATTAACAAAGTTATTAGAAGTTTACTTTAATTTATGTATACGTTATTAAAAGGAATTATATAGACATGTCAGTGAAAAAATGATAACACAAATGTCTTAATCTTTATTATCAAATGTGTTCTATTGAAAAATACCTTGATAAAAGAGAGGATTTGTCCCAGTAGGCAATTCGAAAGCTTGCCACTATCGTCTTGACTTCGAGAACAACTGATAAATAAAGTTGGCTTCACGAAGTCGTCCTGCATGGCATTCAAAAGAAGTAGTTCAACGATAACACAAAAAATTTCAAAAAATGTGAGTTTTTTAAGTAAGATGCCAAACATCACAATCTTAAAAGTGAAGGCTGAATTATATATATATATATATATATATATATATATATGTATGTATATATGTATGTATGTATGTATGTATGTATGTATGTATGTATATGCTTCCAATGTTATTTATACCTCAAATTTTGTTTGGATAGACTATATCAGCATTGTCTTAGCTTGTATCCTTTTCCTTTTCTTCAGCAAATAATCATCTCTATTATTACTATAAAATAAATAAATTGGAATATTACTTCGTGTAACTGAAACAATAAGGCAAAAGAGAGAGTAGAGCCATTAAAAGGCAAGTATCACCTTTCGAATTTTGGTTGTCCTGAACTAGAATTATTGCAATTGTCCTCCACTTCTATGTGGTGTACTTTGTGTGTTTCTAAGGTACTTAGCTATTCTTATATATTGGTAGGATCATAAAACAATCAATATATACTGAAAAGTGGATTCTTCTCGTAACACTATAAGCATATTAATTATAATTTTAATGATTTATTTATAATAAATAACAATAAAGATCATTAAAAGGAATTTAAACTGCTCTATCCAAAGGCGCATAATAAATAAACACATGATGATTGATATTCAGTTATATAAATAATTTACAAGCAAAAAATAGCAACACACTCCTTCTTGAAAAATTACAAGTATATTAATTGTGGTGTATATGATTTATTTTCAACAAATAATAATTAATTGTAACCTATACGATTTAAACTGCTCTATTCATAGTTGTCAGAACCGAACCGATGATCGAACCGGTCAGGCCACTGGGTCACTGGGTCACTGATTCAACCGGTGGGTCACTGGTTGAACCGGTTAACCCGGTCCCACATAAGTAAATAGCAGCAACCAACAACAATACACAACAACAATCCACAAACTACTAAGAAATAGCAGCAACCAACAATTCACAATCAACAAACTGAACTACTGAAGTACTGAATAGAAATAAAACAGAAATCAAACATACCAAACATACCAAACAACAATTCTCATCTGCCCACATACCAAAATCAAACAGAAATCAAACTATATTCAAACATTCAAACATATGTGAACCACCAATTAAAAAATTAACTTCAAAGTTCAAACATATATCATATATGTAAACTATCAAACATGTTCTCATAATCTGATCTGCCCGCATACCATAATCATTAATCAATTAACTTCAAAAAATTAGAAAATTAAAAATACTAACCTGCACGGCTGCACGGCTGGACCTGGAGCGAGGAGCGACGAGCCGCGAGCGTCGAGCAGAGAAGAGGGAGACCTGGAGCGAGGAGCGACGAGGAGGCGACTTCAATGTTCAAGACGAGGAGCCGCGTGGTTGAAGGCTTGAAGCTGACGGGCCGACGGGCGACGAAGTGGCTGAAAGCCTCAGGCTGAAGCAGAGTAGGCGAGTCGCAGGGGATTCCGGGATGGAGTCATGGCGCCATGGTGATGGTGATGGACTGATGGTGGTTTGCGTTGTTTGGGTATGGCCGTATGGGAGGGAACTTGCGAAGGGAAAGTGGGTAGTGGGAAACAGAACAGGGGAAGGGGATGGACTGATGGAGACTAGGGTTACAACTTACATCATGAAACGCAGCAGCTCTGCGATTTTATTTTTTTTTTTTTGTTTTTAAAGAAACGACGTCGTTTTCCATCGCATAAAAAAAAAATTTAATTCCGAACCGGTCCGGGTTAAACAAAACCCGCCGGTTCGCCGGTTTTAATAAAACCCAGCCGGTTCAATACGGGTCTCGCCGGTTCAATTCTTTCTTCGGTTCGCTGACTCACCCGGACCGGTTATAGCACCGGTTCACCGGTTTTCCGGTCCGACCGGCCGGGTCGGTCCGGTTCTGACAACACTGGCTCTATTCAAAATACTCCAAGCTTTAATACATGACGTTTTGTATGAAATTATTTACACATACCAAATTATTTATATAATTTACAAATGAAAAATAACTATGCAATTCTTCTCGTAAACCCATTAACTTAATATAGCCCTTATGATCCATTTCCAACAAATAACAATCATGATTACCATATGAAATTAAAACTGCTCCATTTAACTATCATGTGACCAAAACATAATGTGGAATTTACTTGAAGTAGTTTAAAGCAATACAGTTCGGTCTTTACATAAATTATCGTGTTTACAAACCGACCGATAAACCGTTCGGAAACAGGTGAATAGAAGCCGAATCACAGCTCAGACGCTTCTAATTTTTCTCAAAAAAAAATAGTAGAAAGAGGATCGATCCAGACGAAGCGGTGAACGGTGGCCGTGAAAGCGGCAGAATGTCTACGAATGTGAAGACGAAAACTATGAGTGAGAATGAAAAACGAGACAGACATAACGAGAAAGGGAAACAGAGACGTGTATGAGAAGGCGAGCTCTAGCATGGAGTGATAAAGAGGCTGCGTGCGAATGAGATGAGAGAAGTGAGTATTTTTTATTTTTATTCAATTTTGTGACTAGTAACAGAGAATAAGAGGCTGTGGTATGTGATTGTTGAGAATGAATTCATTCATTAGGTTTTTAAATTGAGGTTAATAATTTATGCTTTTTGGGTTTAAAATTTAAGCCTGATAGATTTTCTTTAATTTTTTGTTTTTTTTATGTCTATACAAAATTAGTTTGTCTACTGTACGTATTTTTCTTTATTTAAAAAAATCTTTACGTGTCTTTTTTCTTTTTTACAAAACATAAAACTTGAGTTTTTTTTTATTACTAATATTGATTTTTTAAGATATTAATATAAAAAAATATAATTTTTTAAAAGGTTTAATTATTCTGTTGGTCTCTATAGTTTCGCGAAGTTTTCAATTAAGTTCTTATACTTTTTTTTAATTAGGTTCCTGCACTAATTTTTTTTCAATTGAGTCCCTACACTTTTTTTTTTCCTTTTATTTTGGTCCCTGCACAAATTTTTTTTTAGTTGGATCCCTATACAATTAAGCCAATTACTACTAAGAGGGACCTAATTGAAAAAAAAAATTTAATGTAGGGTGTAAAACCCGGTTAATTAACGGCTAATTAACCCATAAATGAGAATTTATTCTAGAAAGCCTAAAATGTGATTTTTATGGCTAAATGTGATAGAGGAGACTGAGACGAGAATTTTGGTACCAATTTTATAGAATTCGGACCAAGATTGGACCGAACGGGCCAAACCGGGCCAACCGGACCCAAAGTGGGCCCTTGGCCCAACTAAACTAAACCAAAACCCTAGTTTTTAGCACTCTCTCTCCTCACAACACACTAAAACACGCTGAACTTAGAGAGAAGGGGAGGAAGAACTAGGGATGGCAAAAATCCCCAGTGGGGCGGGTATCCGCGGGGATTTACCCGTCATGGGGCGGATATGGGGACGATTTTGTACCCGCGGGGACGGGGACGGGGCCCCGTATATTAAACGGGGCGGGGGCGGGGATAGAGGTCCCCGCCCCGTGGAGACCCGTTTAAACTCCGTTTATGTAAAAAGACTAGAATACCCCATTTGTGTGTACTATGATTTTGTTAAGCATTTGTTATAATTATTGAATTAAGTTAAATATAATTTATATGATTATAATTAAGCATTTGTTATCATCTTCATTATCTTTGTTTGCTTTTTCTATTATAATTACTGTGATTTGGATAAGCATTTGTTATAATTATTCTAAAAGTTTTATCATTTTACTGATTTTGAATTTTTGGTTAAGCATTTGAGTGCTATACATGTAATTCATAATATTGAAGTAGATATTGATGTAAGTAAAATACTAAATTATATACAATACACTATTTTTAAATTTTTTTTTAATTTTTTTCAATTTTTATTACTTTTTTATAAAAATCCGCGGATATCCGCGGAGACCCGGGTCCCCGGCGGATATGGGGCCCCCGTTACCCGTCACGGGGATGGGGCGGGGACGGGGACGGATAATGGAGGCGGGGGCGGGGGGCGGGGGGCATGTCCCCGCCCCCATGGGGACCCGTTGCCATCCCTAGGAAGAACACTCTCTCAAACCTCTATCTCTCACTTGATCTTCAAACCACCATAACTTTTGATCTAGAGTTCCGATTGCCGCTCCGTTTGCGGTCACGCGTTCACCGCGGAGAGCTCTACAAAACCCATACAACTAATCTTGAGGTAAGCCACGTGTTTCTGTTCGAAATTCCAGCCCTTATTTTCGAGTTTCATGGGTAAAATGTTGAGATTTTGGGTTCTTTGATGTTATAGGACCCAACTCTCTTAAAGGAGAAGGTTAATCTTGTCTCCTTGGACCTTGGGTGTGGTAAGATTCTCAACCCTAGTGTAATTTTGTTGTTCTATGATGTTTGGGTTTTGAGATGTTGTGTATGGGTATGATGGTTGTGGCTTAGGTTGTGTATGTGTGGATATTGGAGCTTGATTGGTGACTTTGAAAAGCTTGGAAAGGGTTTGGTGGTGAAAAATCTGTTCTTGGAGGTGTTGAGGCCTTGAGAGCTTGTGGATAAGTGGTTTGGAAGTGCTCCGGTTGAGCTTGGGAAAAATCGGCTAAGGTATGGTTTCGGTTTCCCGTATCTAATATGTAATGTGGTAGGAAATACTTAGGCTAGAGGCCCTAAGATAGGCATTGAATTGTTGATGTTGTTGAATGATTGAGATATATGATGTGGTCATATATGTGATGATGATTATTGATGCCTTGGTGGTATGATGTATGAGAAATATGCATGTTGTGATATATGCTTGATGATTGGTTATGGTTGAATTGTGGGTTGAACCATGTTGATGGTGAGTATGATGTTGATTGTGTACAATAATGATTTATTGGAATTGGTGTTGTTGAGAATTGGCATGAGGAATAGTATATGATATGTCAATGTGTTTGAGTTTGAGCCACTTGGGTGAAGTGGGGTAAAATGATGAGATAGTGATTTTGGTAATTTGTGGTGATGTGTCAATGTGTGAGTTGAGGAGGCTTGATGTTGAATTTGATATATTTTGATTGATTTCAAAGAAAAGGGATGAACTTGGCATGTTTTGATTGGTTTTGAAAAGAGTTGGAAATGGCTTGTTTTGAAATTGGCACTTTGTGGTTTTTATGAAAAACATGGTTTTGGGCATACTTTGGTGGGACATAACTTGGACTACGGATCTCTGTTTTATACCAAATCTGTTTAAAAATGAAATTTGATCCGGGATGTCCATGCCGTTCGAAGAACGGGTGAAAAATGATTTAAAATGAGGAAGTTATGTCCATTGGAAGATAGGGGTTTGAATCTGTGAATTCTGCAGCTTTTAACTTAGAAAATTTTTAGCAGAATAACCCCTTGCGCGTAGGCGTACCTGGCGCGTACGCGCTGATCTTCTAGAAAACGCCATCCACGCGTGCGCGTGATGTGCGCGGGCGCGCCGATTGTGCTGCAACCAATGCCCAGCCATTTTCCAAAGAGTTATGCCAGAACTGTGCCAGTGTTGTGCCTGGGGCACGAGAACACCCGCGCGTACGCGTGGTTGACGCGTTCGCGTCGATTGGCAAGTTTGTAATCCACGCGTTAGCGTGCATGACGCTTACGCGTCGATGAGTTTTTGAGGCCATCCACGCGTGCGCGTGGAGTGCGCGTACGCGTGGCCCTGTTTTCATCCCAAAGTTGATTTTTGAGTTTTAAAAGCCATATCTCATACTTCTAAGCCTCCGATCTCACCATTTATGTCTTAAATCATTATGACATGCCTAGCTATTAAAAAGGGGCTAGTGAATGAGGTAACTTGCGAGTGAAGCAAGGGAAAGATGAATGATCAATGAGGATCAAGATGATTATGTGAGATGCGGAGGATGGTGGTGGAAGTGCTTGTTATGCCATGGGCCGAAAGGCTATAATTGTTAATGAAACGGCTGGTTATGGATTTAACCGTGAACCGGATAGGCTGTGTATGATATGAATATTGGCTGGTTCTGGACTGAACCGTGAGCCGGATGGCTGATATGGATGTTGATCCATGGATGAGAATTCATGCATGTTTATGCTGAATTATTGATAATTGAGATTTGCACTTCCACTATCAGAGGCACGAGATCCCTGGGAGGAAGCAGTGGCTAACCACCACGTGCTCTAGGTGGAGGCTCGAGACTCTGTTGACCCTATGTCGTAAGTGTGGCCGGGCACTGTGAAAGACCCGGATGAGCTCGCCCCCGAAATATTCACCAGTGAGGGTGATGGATATGGATCATGTTTATGATCAAGTTTATAACGAGTATAACTCGAGTTGGGGATGCGCGACAGAGGGACAGTCCAATGGTTAGCGACCAGGACTTGTCGGGTTGGCTCTATAACCGACAAGATGATATCATCGGCCACTAGGGACAGGCATTCATCATATGCATACTATGTGAATTGTTTGAGATTGCCTATTTGACTGCATATTACTTGCTAATTGTCTAAATGTCTTAACTGCTCCTACTTGTATATTCTTTGTCTGATATAACTGTGTTTGCAATAATATACTCCTGCCGGTGGTTGGGAGGTTTGAAGGAATTGGAAAGGGAAGTATTAGTTAGACTGAAGAATCTTTAGTCAGATGCCCTTATATGGTTTAGCTTGTTTATAAGCTTTGATATTATCTGGAGGAAGTTCTAGGATTGCCTTTGGCTTTCCTCTATTATTATGTATTATATATGTGGAAGCTGTTACCATGCTGGGGATCTCTGGTTCTCACCCATGCGGTTTTGTGGTTTTCAGATGCAGGACGTGAGGTTTCCCGCTGAGGCATGCTGGAGACTTCTAGATTTGCGAAGATCCTTTGTTCTCGGGACTATGTTTTTGGTTTATATGTTTTGCTTAGATACTTTTATCTCCATTAAATAATACAAACTGTGATGACTCCTCTTATGGGAGATTTTGGAGAATAGGTTTTATGTATTTGTGTCCCTTTGGGTTTCCTTTGGGGTTTTCCTTATTTTATCATATGTATATATTGCTACACTCGGACCGGTTATCTTCGCAGCCGGATCTTGAGTCTTGATATTCCTGTTTTTGACACTCCCTTGTATATATATAATCTCGCGTTGGTTACCCTTGTTCGTTACGTTATCGATCGGAGTGTTGCGCTTTTGAGTTGCGATTTTTGTTTACCCCTTTTTTCTACAAAGGCTCCTAGTTATAGTCAATCATTCATACTACTATACGTACTAAATTTTTATTTTAGAGGTCGTAATACCTTGCCATTTCTGAATTATGACTTAAGCATAAGTCTCTGTATGGTAGGGTGTTACATTATGGTATCAGAGCAGTTCGTTCCTGTAGAGCCTGAGGGATGGACTGACTATGCTTCTGTGCATTCTCTGTGTGTGTGTTATGTGCTATTAGTATATCTGCTTGATATAATTGGCATAAACATTCATGAGCATGCATTTGGGACTTTGAAGCACTAGACTTCCGATATTGAGACTGATCAACTTAATATCGATTGTTGGGTGTGTAGAGGAACCAGATGGCGCCTCGTGGACGCGGTAGAGGTAGTGCGAGAGGTCGTACGAATACTCGTGCACCGGAGAATAACCCTAATGACCCGGTGAACTTTATGGCTGCGTTGGAGAACATGGCTGCTGCTATGCAAGCCACTGCTGAGGCTCTTGGTCAACAGATGAACAACCATAGTAATGATGGAGGTGGAGTTCAGGGCCCGATGACCTTGGCAAACTTTTTGAAGGTTAATCCGCCTAAGTTCAAGGGGACTACTAGCCCGACTGAGGCTGATACATGGTTTCAGGCTATAGAGCGAGCAC
Source organism: Arachis stenosperma (assembly GCF_014773155.1). NCBI lineage: Eukaryota > Viridiplantae > Streptophyta > Magnoliopsida > Fabales > Fabaceae > Arachis > Arachis stenosperma. The sequence continues at coordinate 39,524,706 of NC_080386.1, forward strand.
TGCAAGCACAAGTGGTACCTGAAGGACAGCGTGTCGAGTTTGCCACCTATATGCTCACAGGTGAAGCGTCGCATTGGTGGCAAGGCATCCGACGTCTTCTGCAGCAGGGTGATGACTATATCACCTGGAATGTCTTTCAAGAAGAGTTCTATAAGAAGTACTTTCCGACTTCTGCTAGGACGGCTAAGGAACTTAAATTGTTACAGCTGAAGCAGGGTACTATGTCCATATCAGAGTATACTAACAAGTTTGAGGAGCTGTTCAGATTCTCTCGTATGTGCCAAGGGACTCCGGTGGAATATGAGGAATGGAAGTGTGTTAAGTATGAAGGAGGACTCCGGAGTGATATCTTCAGTTCAGTAGGGCCAATGGAGATTAGGACTTTCTCCGAATTGGTGAACAAGTGTAGGGTTGCTGAAGAGTGTGTGAAAAGGGCAACCGCTGAGAAAGGGAGTCACAAAGGATCATTCCCACAGAACCGAGGGAAGGGCTTTGCACCTAGATGTCCGTCTTTCAAGAGGGGAAGCTCTTTTAGGAGGCCCAACAACAACAACAATTTCCAAGAGAAGAAGTTTGGGAAGCAACCTCAGAATGAACAAGCTTGTGCTAAGTGTGGAAGTCACCATCCGGGAGTACCATGCAAGGCCGGATGGGGTTTGTGCTACAATTGTGGAAAGGCGGGACATAAAGCCGCAAGTTGTCCTGAGAGGCAGAAACAAGGTGCTGGGAAGGCACAACAGACTGGTCGGGTGTTCACCACTTCAGCTGTAGGAGCTGAGGGATCCGAGACACTTATTCGAGGTAACTGTGAAATGGCTGGTCAAACTTTAAATGCTTTATTTGATTCGGGAGCATCACATTCATTCATTGCATTTGAGAAAGCTCATGAGTTAGGATTGAAGGTTGTAACCTTAGGTTATGATCTAAGGGTGTACAATGCTACCCATGAAGCCACGGTAACTAGGCTAGGATGCCCAAAAGTTTCCTTTAGGTTCAAGCAGCGTGATTTTGTTCATAATTTAGTCTGCTTGCCGATGATCGGTCTTGATCTTATCTTGGGATTGGACTGGTTATCTAAGAACCATGTCCTGCTTGATTGTTCTACAAAGTCGGTGTACTTTATGCCGGAAGATACAGAAGGGCCGGTCGTGGTGAATAATTATTACTTGAACTCGATGATGGTGAACTGTTCTGGAATCGAGTGTCAGGGTATCATGTTGTTAACCGCGGGCGTTTCGGGTGATGATCAAAGGTTGGAGCAAATTCCGGTTGTGTGTGAGTTTCCGGAAGTGTTTCCCGATGATATTGATGAGTTTCCACCTAACCGAGAGGTTGAGTTTGCTATTGAATTGGTGCCCGGGGCGGGACCAATCTCAAGTGCTCCTTATAGGATGTCACCGTTAGAGATGAACGAGCTAAAGTCTCAGTTAGAGGATTTGTTGGGAAAGAATTTTATACGGCCAAGTGTCTCTCCGTGGGGCGCTCCAGTGCTACTAGTGAAGAAGAAAGATGGGAGTATGTGGCTCTGTGTGGATTACAGGCAGCTGAACAATGTTACAATAAAGAATAAGTACCCATTGCCAAGAATTGATGATCTCATGGATCAGTTACAAGGAGCTGGAGTTTTCTCCAAGATTGATTTGCGATTCGGTTATCACCAGATAAGGGTGAGGGGTGAGGATATCCCTAAGACCGCTTTCAGAACTCGTTATGGTCATTACGAGTACACTGTGATGTCCTTTGGGTTGACGAACGCTCCTGCGGTATTCATGGATTACATGAACAGAGTTTTCCGTCCGTTTTTGGATAAATTCGTTGTTGTCTTCATCGATGACATACTGATTTATTCCAAGACCGAGGAAGAGCATGCGGAACACTTGAGGACCGTGTTGTAGATTCTAAAGGAGAAGAAACTCTATGCAAAACTGTCTAAGTGTGAGTTTTGGAAGAGTGAGGTGAAGTTTTTGGGTCATGTGGTGAGTAAGAAGGGAATAGCCGTAGACCCAACTAAGGTGGAGGCTCTGATGGATTGGAAACAACCAACCACCGTAACAGAGATAAGGAGTTTTCTGGGTTTAGCTGGCTATTACCGAAGGTTTATCAAAGGCTTTTCACAGATAGCTTTGCCAATGACAAAGTTAACCCGCAAAGACACTCCGTTTGTTTGGACTCCTGAATGCGAGGAGAGCTTTCAAACATTGAAGAAAAAGTTGACTACTGCACCTGTGTTAGTGTTACCCGAGCCGAATGAGCCTTTTGAGGTGTATTGTGACGCCTCATTGAAGGGTCTAGGGTGCGTGCTGATGCAGCACCATAATGTGGTGGCGTATGCCTTACGACAGTTGAGACCTCATGAAGTGAATTACCCTACGCACGATTTGGAACTCGCTGCGGTTGTGTTTGCCTTGAAGGTGTGGAGGCATTATCTCTATGGGGTTAAGTTCCAAGTCTTCTCTGATCATAAGAGCTTGAAGTACCTCTTTGATCAGAAAGAGCTTAATATGAGGCAGAGGAGGTGGATGGAATTATTAAAGGACTACGACTTTGAGTTGCATTACCATCCGGGAAAGGCAAATGTAGTGGCGGATGCGTTAAGTCGGAAGTCATTATATGCGGCTTGGATGATGCTCCAAGAGGAGAAGTTGCTCAAGGGATTCGAGAGTCTGAAAATCGGTGCTCAAGAAGTATCCGGAACCTTGTGTTTGAGCAGATTAGAAATCTCAAGTGACTTTAAGTCCGAACTCCTAAAGGCTCATCAGAATGATGAAGCCTTATGGAAGGTGTTACCGGCTATTGAGCAAGGAAAATAGTGGAGAGTGTCGGAAGAAAAAGATGGGTTATGGAGATTCAAGGGTAGGATCATTGTGCCGGATGTTGGCACTTTGAGGCAAGATATCTTAAAGGAGGCACACAAAAGCGGATTCTCCATTCACCCGGGAAGTACTAAGATGTACCATGATTTGAAGGCGATGTTTTGGTGGCCGGGTATGAAGAACGATGTGGCAGAATATGTTTCAAAGTGCTTAACTTGTCAAAAGGTAAAGATTGAACATCAAAAGCCTGCCGGTATGTTGCAACCTTTAGAGATTCCACAATGGAAGTGGGAAAGTATTGCAATGGACTTTGTGTCAGGATTGCCAAGGACTAGGGCTGGTTTTGATGCTATTTGGGTGATTGTGGACCGACTGACGAAGTCAGCTCACTTTTTACCCATTCGGATGACTTACACCCTTGAGGAGCTAGCACGGTTATACATAAAGGAGATTGTGAGACTTCATGGTGTACCTGCTACTATAATCTCTGATAGAGATCCTCGTTTCACTTCAAGGTTTTGGGGTGTATTTCAGAAGGCTTTTGGAAACCGATTAAGCTTGAGCACGACTTACCATCTTCAAATAGATGGTCAATCTGAGAGGACGATCCAAACACTAGAGGATATGTTGAGAGCTTGTGTTTTGGACCAACCGGCGAGTTGGGATCGGTATATGCCATTGGTGGAGTTTGCATACAATAATAGTTATCATGCAAGCATCGGAATGGCTCCGTATGAGGCCTTGTATGGGAGGAAATGTCAATCTCTGCTATGTTGGTATGAAGCTGGAGAGAAAAGCTTGTTGGGGCCAGAAATGATAGCTGAGACTACTGAACAAATCAAGAAAATCCGAGATAGGATGCTTACGGCGCAGAGTCGTCAAAAGAGTTACGCCGATCAAAGGCGAAAGCCCTTAGAATTTGAGGAAGGAGACCATGTCTTCCTTAAGGTTACTCCAACTACAGGAGTAGGTAGGGCGATTAAGGCAAAGAAGTTGAATCCTCGATACATTGGTCCATTTCAGATCCTGGAGAGGGTTGGACCGGTGGCGTATCGGATGGCTCTACCACCTTATCTCTCGAACCTGCACGACGTGTTTCACGTGTCGCAGTTTCGGAAGTACACTCCTGATGCTAGCCATGTGTTAGAACCTGAGTCGGTTCAGTTAAGGGAAGATTTGACGCTTCAAGTGGCTCCGGTCAGAATTGATGATACTAGTATTAAACGGTTGCGTGGAAAAGATGTTTCCTTAGTGAAAGTGGCTTGGAGTCGAGGCGGTGTTGAGGAACACACTTGGGAACTTGAGTCGGAGATGCGAACGGATTATCCGCATTTATTCTCAGGTAATTGCATTTGAATTTTGTGGGCAAAATTCCCAATTAGGTGGGTAGAATGTAAAACCCGGTTAATTAACGGCTAATTAACACATAAATGAGAATTTATTCTAGAAAGCCTAAAATGTGATTTTTATGGCTAAATGTGATAGAGGAGACTGAGACGAGAATTTTGGTACGAATTTTATAGAATTCGGACCAAGATTGGACCGAACGGGCCAAACCGGGCCAACCGGACCCAAAGTGGGCCCTTGGCCCAACTAAACTAAACCAAAACCCTAGTTTTCAGCACTCTCTCTCCTCACAACACACTAAAACACGCTGAACTTAGAGAGAATGGGAGGAAGAACACTCTCTCAAACCTCTATCTCTCACTTGATCTTCAAACCACCATAACTTTTGATCTAGAGCTCCGATTGCCGCTCCGTTTGCGGCCACGCGTTCACCGCGGAGAGCTCTACAAAACCCATACAACTAATCTTGAGGTAAGCCACGTGTTTCTGTTCGAAATTCCAGCCCTTATTTTCGAGTTTCATGGGTAAAATGTTGAGATTTTGGGTTCTTTGATGTTATAGGACCCAACTCTCTTGAAGGAGAAGGTTAATCTTGTCTCCTTGGACCTTGGGTGTGGTAAGATTCTCAACCCTAGGGTAATTTTGTTGTTCTATGATGTTTGGGTTTTGAGATGTTGTGTATGGGTATGATGGTTGTGGCTTAGGTTGTGTATGTGTGGATATTGGAGCTTGATTGGTGACTTTGAAAAGCTTGGAAAGGGTTTGGTGGTGAAAAATCTGTTCTTGGAGGTGTTGAGGCCTTGAGAGCTTGTGGATAAGTGGTTTGGAAGTGCTCCGGTTGAGCTTGGGAAAAATCGGCTAAGGTATGGTTTCGGTTTCCCGTATCTAATATGTAATGTGGTAGGAAATACTTAGGCTAGAGGCCCTAAGATAGGCATTGAATTGTTGATGTTGTTGAATGATTGAGATATATGATGTGGTCATATATGTGATGATGATTATTGATGCCTTGGTGGTATGATGTATGAGAAATATGCATGTTGTGATATATGCTTGATGATTGGTTATGGTTGAATTGTGGGTTGAACCATGTTGATGGTGAGTATGATGTTGATTGTGTACAATAATGATTTATTGGAATTGGTGTTGTTGAGAATTGGCATGAGGAATAGTATATGATATGTCAATGTGTTTGAGTTTGAGCCACTTGGGTGAAGTGGGGTAAAATGATGAGATAGTGATTTTGGTAATTTGTGGTGATGTGTCAATGTGTGAGTTGAGGAGGCTTGATGTTGAATTTGATATATTTTGATTGATTTCAAAGAAAAGGGATGAACTTGGCATGTTTTGATTGGTTTTGAAAAGAGTTGGAAATGGCTTGTTTTGAAATTGGCACTTTGTGGTTTTTATGAAAAACATGGTTTTGGGCATACTTTGGTGGGACATAACTTGGACTACGGATCTCTGTTTTGTACCAAATCTGTTTAGAAATGAAATTTGATCCGGGATGTCCATGCCGTTCGAAGAACGGGTGAAAAATGATTTAAAATGAGGAAGTTATGTCCATTGGAAGATAGGGGTTTGAATCTGTGAATTCTGCAGCTTTTAACTTAGAAAATTTTTAGCAGAATAACCCCTTGCGCGTAGGCGTACCTGGCGCGTACGCGCCGATCTTCCAGAAAACGCCATCCACGCGTGCGCGTGATGTGCGCGGGCGCGCCGATTGTGCTGCACCCAATGCCCAGCCATTTTCCAGAGAGTTATGCCAGAACTGTGCCAGTGTTGTGCCTGGGGCACGAGAACACCCGGGCGTACGCGTGGTTGACACGTTCGCGTCGATTGGCAAGTTTGTAATCCACGCGTTAGCGTGCATGACGCTTACGCGTCGATGAGTTTTTGAGGCCATCCACGCGTGCGCGTGGAGTGCACGTACGCGTGGCCCTGTTTTCATCCCAAAGTTGATTTTTGAGTTTTAAAAGCCAAATCTCATACTTCTAAGCCTCTGATCTCACCATTTATGTCTTAAATCATTATGACATGCCTAGCTATTAAAAAGGGGCTAGTGAATGAGGTAACTTGCGAGTGAAGCAAGGGAAAGATGAATGATCAATGAGGATCAAGATGATTATGTGAGATGCGGAGGATGGTGGTGGAAGTGCTTGTTATGCCATGGGCCGAAAGGCTATAATTGTTAATGAAACGGCTAGTTATGGATTTAACCGTGAGCCGGAAAGGCTGTGTATGATATGAATATTGGCTGGTTCTGGACTGAACCGTGAGCCGGATGGCTGATATGGATGTTGATCCATGGATGAGAATTCATGCATGTTTATGCTGAACTATTGATAATTGAGATTTGCACTTCCACTATCAGAGGCACGAGATCCCTGGGAGGAAGCAGTGGCTAGCCACCACGTGCTCCAGGTGGAGGCTCGAGACTCTGTTGACCCTATGTCGTAAGTGTGGCCGGGCACTGTGAAAGACCCGGATGAGCTCGCCCCCGAAATATTCACCAGTGAGGGTGATGGATATGGATCATGTTTATGATCAAGTTTATAACGAGTATAACTCGAGTTGGGGATGCGCGACAGAGGGACAGTCCAATGGTTAGCGACCAGGACTTGTCGGGTTGGCTCTATAACCGACAAGATGATATCATCGGCCACTAGGGACAGGCATTCATCATATGCATACTATGTGAATTGTTTGAGATTGCCTATTTGACTGCATATTACTTGCTAATTGTCTAAATGTCTTAACTGATCCTACTTGTATATTCTTTGTCTGATATAACTGTGTTTGCTATAATATACTCCTGCCGGTGGTTGGGAGGTTTGAAGGAATTGGAAAGGGAAGTATTAGTTAGACTGAAGAATCTTTAGTCAGATGCCCTTATATGGTTTAGCTTGTTTATAAGCTTTGATATTATCTGGAGGAAGTTCTAGGATTGCCTTTGGCTTTCCTCTATTATTATGTATTATATATGTGGAAGCTGTTACCATGCTGGGGACCTCTGGTTCTCACCCATGCGGATTTTGTGGTTTTCAGATGCAGGACGTGAGGTTTCCCGCTGAGGCATGCTGGAGACTTCTAGATTTGCGAAGATCCTTTGTTCTCGGGACTATGTTTTTAGTTTATATGTTTTGCTTAGATACTTTTATCTCCATTAAATAATACAAACTGTGATGACTCCTCTTATGGGAGATTTTGGAGAATAGGTTTTATGTATTTGTGTCCCTTTGGGTTTCCTTTGGGGTTTTCCTTATTTTATCATATGTATATATTGCTACGCTCGGACCGGTTATCTTCGCAGCCGGATCTTGAGTCTTGATATTCCTGTTTTTGACACTCCCTTGTATATATATAATCTCGCGTTGGTTACCCTTGTTCGTTACGTTATCGATCGGAGTGTTGCGCTTTTGAGTTGCGATTTTTGTTTACCCCGTTTTTCTACAAAGGCTCCTAGTTATAGTCAATCATTCATACTACTATACGTACTAAATTTTTATTTTAGAGGTCGTAATACCTTGTCATCTCTGAATTATGACTTAAGCATAAGTCTCTGTATGGTAGGGTGTTACATAGGGACCCAATTAAAAGAAAAAAAGTATAGGGACCTAATTGAAAATTTCACAAAATTATAGGAACCAACAGTGTAATTAAACCTTTTTAAAATAAAAAGTTCTTAACCCCAACATTTTTTTTCTTAGCACAACCTCTTTTCTTGGAGTTTTAAAATATAATAAAATTTCAGAAAAAAGGAATTTACAAAGACTCTTAGGATAAAATGTGTTTGTTTGAGGTGAAAATGAGAGGAAAGAAAAGGGAGGGAAAGAAATTGAAAGGAAAATAGTTATTTTTCCTTATTTAGTTGAGGAGAGAAATAGGAGAGGAAGAAAAATAGATGAAAAAATATTGGTAGGATCCACCAATTTTTTTTTCTTCTAACAATGGAAAGAAAATGGAGAGAAAACTAATTCTCTCTCTCTACTTTCAATATTACCTCTTTACTTTTTTTAATATATTTTATAATATAAGGGTAAAATTATTTTTTTTATAACATTTTTTTCCTTTTTATTTTCCTTTCTCAAACACATCTACACTCTGTTTGTTTTGAAGAAATATGGAGAAAAAGAAAATAGGTGAAAAATCAATTTTTCCATTATTTAGATCACTAACACTATATTTGTTTGAGGTGAAAATTAGAGGAAAGAAAAGGGAGAAAAAGAAATTGAAAGGAAAATAGTTATTTTTCTTTGTTTGGTTGAGGAGAAAATAGGAGAGAAAAAAAAATGGGTGGAAAAATATTGATGGGACCACCAATTTTTTTTCTTCCAACAATGGAGAGAAAATGGAGAGAAAACTAAATCTCTCTCTACTTCCAATATTACCCTTTTACTTTTTTTAATATATTTTATAACATAAGAATAAAATTGTCTTTTTATAACATTTCTTTCTTTCTTATTTTCTTTTCATCCAAACACATCTAAGGAAAATAAAAATCCACTTAATTTCTTTCCTCTCCTTTCTTTCTTTTCTATTTCTTTTCTCTCTATTTCTTTCCTTCCAACCAAACATAGAGAGGAAAATAGAGAGAAAAAGAAAAAAATGAAGTGGGGTCTACGTAAAACTTTTCTCCTTATCTTTGTGATAAAAACTAACAACGAGAAGAAAATAATGAGGCAATTAAAAATTTGCCCTTTACTTAATAAAAAAAATCAAATTCTCCATTTTACTTTTTTCTAAATCTGAAAATCGTTTCTTGTGTTTTTTCCAGTTTTATAGCGCCATTAAATTTCATCTCTTTTTAAAATATAATTAATGAAATTAATGATATAATGTATAAGTAATTTTTATTAGTTTTTTATAAAATATTTGTATATATTTAAAAAATAATAATACATCTTTTTGTTTACCATATTTAAAAGACAATAAAAGAGAATAACTTCAAAAAAGTGTTGTTATCAACAAAAATAATATATTAAAATCTTAAAATACAATTTGAATGACTTTTTTCTATTAAAAAATAACTTGAATATGTTAATAAATTATAATTTATATATAATATAGGTAAAGGTATTAATGTAATTTTATTTTGGTATAGTTTTCTTTTTTTTTAGTTTTCTTTTCATTTAAACAAGAGAATTTTTTTTTCTATTTTCTTTTCAATCATTTTCTCTTCATCCAAACAACAAACAAAAAAAAAATAACTTCTTTCATCCATTTTCTTTCTTTTTATTTTCTGTTTTGCATCCATGTCCTAAAAAAAATAAAAATTTACTCAATTTCTTTCTTTTCTTTTCTTTTCTTTCTATTTTCTTCTTCTCTATTTCTTTCTTTCCAACGAAACATAACTTTATTGTACGTTGGTGCAGTATTCTAAGAGTATTCCATTAATTACTTGAGAAATCATGCTGTTTACATTAAGTTGTAAGTAATATTATTTTTTAACAACTAAAGTTTAATTTTTTGGAATAATCTTTATTTTTAATAGAACAAATTATTACCAACCTTTTATTGACCTAAATATTTTTCGTTTGGAATTATTCATAGATATAATGGTTGTTTTTTTCCAAACATGAATACTATGATTTATTCCAATGGAGATATAAAATGATTGAAATCAAATTACCAATTAAATATTATAAGATAGATTTAATTTATAAGAGAAAGACTAGGGGCCAATAATTTTATTAAAATTTGGTCAACACTTAACCAGTAAAAGAATAGTGAGTAATCTCACACCATTAAAAATTATAATAATAACTAATTAATGACTACAAATCACAACATATGATGCCCCTAATACTCCACTTAATTTAATAAGTTGGTTATGTATATAATATTTTAGATAATTAACTATTTTAAATATTTTGTGTTACATTATATAAAAATTGTTTATATGGTTGAATGCTTATAATTAATTATGAGTTTTTTTTCAAGTTGTATGTAAGAAAATAAAAGCAGAACATATGAGGCAAACATTATGGCTCACAATACATACTTTATACGTGGGTACTTAACTCTAAGTTATAGTTCATAATAAAACACTAATAGCATGATACAGTGATAAATTTAGTAACGATATAATAATCCCTAAATCCTAAAACCGTTAATTATAAATTAAAAAAAATTAATATACTCTTATTATTTTTAATAGGGTTAAGTAAATTTTGGTTCTTAACGTAGAGGTCGAAAATTTATTTCGTCTCCGCCCTTTTTTTGACTATAAAATAATTTTAAAAGTTTAACTTAGTCTTAAAATTGTCTTTTTGACGAAAATACACCTCCCTTCTTTTTTCCCAAAATTAACTAGAACTAAAAGCGCAGAGGCACAAGCAAATGCAGAAACAGAAGCAGGCAGAAGCATAATAACAACAATCAAACAACAACAACCAGCAGAACAACAACAAAAATAACAATAGATAATGGAATCAGAGTAACAACAAAAGAAGAACCAGAAGCAGAAACAAAAACAGAAGCATGCAGAAGCAGAAGCAACCAAAGCATCAATAACAATAATGGAACAAAAGGAATAAACAAAAGAAACAAGAAGCATCAACAACAACAATGGAATAAAAGCAAAACATCTTCCTTTAAATATGAAAAATTAAAGAAAAAATGAATAAAAAATTAAAACAACACTACAGGAAAAGGGCTGCGGCGATGGTGGGGGAGGAGGGGCTGCGGCGGTGAACTGCGAATCGCAAGGGGAGGAGAGCTACGGTGATGGTGGCAGATCGCATGGAAAGGGTTGCGGCTGTGGTGGCGACGCTGCGAATTACGACGAAAACGGCAATGTGGTGGTGGCAGGCTGCAAATCGCGACGAAGAGGGAGCTGTGGTGGTCGGCAGTGATGCGAATTGTGACGAGGGCAGGGGTGTGGCGACGAGAACGGCTCCGTTCCTCTCTTCTCTTTCTCTCTCTCTCTCTGCTCTCTCCTCTCTTGCCGTTAGTGTAAGTGTGTGTTGAGGAAGAAAGGAGCAGCAGCGAGGAAGCAGCGGTTGCGGCAAGGAGCAGCGGTGGCGGTGTGGAGTGTTTAATAAAACAACTTCAATTATTTAAAGAGTATTTTTATCAATTAAAATTATATGAAAAGTACATTTTAGTCTTTTAAAATTAAATTTAAATTTTACATTATAAATTTATTAAATGATATCAATCCAAATTAGAATTAGACTTTTAAATAAAACCAAAAAGGAAAGAAAAAATTTTCTGCAACGAAGAAAAATATGAATAAGAAAAAAGTGAATGATAATTGAAGTGAGATTATGATTAGATAAAAGTTATACAATTTATTATTGGATTGGTTGTTCGAATTTGTAAGACGATCATTAATTTTTTTAAGGGCATTTTTATCTTTATAAAATTACCTATAAAAATATTTGATAAATTAAAATTTAAAATTATGTTTTTTAATTCATTTAAAAAAATTTATTTCTAAAATAATTTTTATTTTTAAATTTCTAATTTTTTAATGCATTTAAACAACGTCAATACTAAAAAGATATTTTTACCTTTTTATTAATATTAAAATAAATATTTTATAATTTTTTAATTTAAATATAATTTTTTGGTTTTTAAAATAATTAAGTAACTCTAATTCTAAAATAGTATATTTTTGTCTTTTTATAAAATTTCATGAGATTTAAATTTAACATAAAATTAAAATAAAAATTTATTTTAATTTTTTATTTATTTAAAATAATCTAATTATCTTATTTACCATCTCTTCTTTTTCTCTCAAATTTAGTAAGCCACCTCACTGTACATCCCTTTTCTCTCCTCAAATCTTATCTCTCCCACTGTCGCTGCACTTCCATCGCGTCAGGATCGGTCTGTTGGCCTAGATCCTTACAACAAAAGTTTAAAGCTATTGCGGACGGAGATCAAATAACATTGGGTAATCAATACGGAACCACAAATGAGAAGCGGCGGCGTCGGCCGAAGCCAAGACCCATACGCCTGAGAGTGAACCTCTTGGAACTGAGGTGGAGCAAGCGTCGCCAATCATTGGAAGGCTTGAATCCAGTATAGAAAAAAGACTACATGTGACCAAGGAGTAGCAGAGATGATTGTAGAACCAGAGCGTTAGAGAACAAACCGCGTCAAAACTTTTTCTGCCGATCCCAATCTTGCTTCAAAGGTGCACAAACTTCAATGACGAAGAAGATGATATTAGGCGTTAGGTGGAGTGAGATTTTCGGGTCTCTGTTTGTGTTGGATTGTTTGACTGGCCTTGACAAAAAAAATTTAACAGTTTAATTTTTATTAAATAACATTAATACTAAAACAATTTTGGTCTTTTTAAAATTAATCTTAAACATGACATTTTAATTTTTTTAGTATTAAATTCAAATTTTTTAATTTGAATATATTTAAACAACATTAATATTAAAAATATATTTTTTTAATTAAACTTTAAATGGATATCTTAAAAGTTTAAACTAAATCTTCAAAAAGAATAATTTTATCTTTTTACATTCAAAAATAATTTTTTTATTTTTTAAAAATCAAACAACTCTAACAGTAAAAAAATACTTTTATCTTTTTGAAATTAATTAAAACATATTATATTTTTTTTAAAAATTCACTATAAAGAAGTATCTTGTCTTTTTAATATTTTAAAGTTTTTAATTTTTTTTTTGGTTAAGAAGTTCTTAATTTTTGTTTCTATTATAATTTTGTAATGATCGAATAGCAATTTAAAAATAAAAGAAATCTAAAACAGGCCAAGTAAAAACAAAAAAACAATGCTAGTCCAAACATAATTTAAACTACAAAATCGTAACTTATTCCTAACTTTTAAAAAGGAGTTTTAATGCTCCAAATAACTTTGGAGCATCAAATCACGCCCCATGAAAGAAGAGTATAAATGTGAAGTAAAAAAGATAAATATTAAACTAACTGGGATTTGATCGAAAAAGATCAAGAAGACACAAGGAAGAATTTTTTTTATTACAAGATGAGATTTGATCGAAAAAAAATTTACTTTAAAAAAAAAATAAAAAAGATATGTAATGTCTTTTGTTGTGTATTTAGTAAATTGTATCTATCTTTCTAAATTCAAAACAAAATATTTGACAAATTTTTGTCCATTACTTTCAAACATAATACAGAAGCATAAAAATATTAGAGACAATCTTAGGTACCATATTCAAACATAGCTAGATTAATTTTACTTATAAGCTAAAATTAAATATTATTAACTCTTTAATATTTAAATTATTTGTGTCAAATTTAATAATGGGATAACATTAAATTAATTTAAAATTTTTTGAAATTAAAATAAAATTTTTAAAATTTTTAGAAATTAAAATAGGATGTTTAATACATTAAAAATTAAATTAAAACTTACCCAAATAGTTAAAATTAAATTCAAACTTATCCATATAGTAAAAATTAAAATAATACCTTACTCAAATAGAAAAAAATAAAAACAAATTTTCTGTGTCTTTGAATTTAGTATCAAATTTATCAAAGTTAAAAAGTAAGTATTCAATATTAAAAATCTTTTTTATATTTTTTAAATTAAATATTAAATTTTAAATTTTTTAATAAATTAAGTAACTACATATAAGCACGATAATAATCACAAAAAATAAAGTGATGTGAGAGTTCAAGGGGTTTTGGTTGTTCGATTTTGTTTTATTGGAGCGAAATGATATAATTAAATAAAAAAGAACTCTAAATTATATAAATACAACATTTAAGATTTAATTATGTTGAAGTCCTTTTTATATTTATATAAATCGCAATCAGTTATAGAATTTTAGCTTTTCGCATGTGGTCCATCTTAGATCATTACGATTTATGTCATAAATCACTATAAATTGTAGCAGTTTATAATTGGAGTAAACAGCTATTTTCTGATTTTGTAAAAATGGACCTTAAGGTTTGTTTTTGACAAAATGAACTCCAAAAAATATATATCATTTGACAAAATGATCTCAACATTAACTCGTCACTCTGAACATTAACGGAAATGTCTATATGGCATGTTAAGTGTATATCTGAAAAGTTAGATTGAGATTACAATATTACTCCTTTTCATATGGGAGATTATTAAACATGAAACCCTTATTTCACCCCTCAAATTTCAATTGACCTCCATTGAGTTAAAATAAAAACTCCAATTGACAAGGGAACGTCGATCGTCGTTGTTGCATTCGTTGCTTGCGTAGAGTTACTCTGTAGCTTTCATTTGCTGCATTATGTTCTTGTCTTTTGCAAGCGTTATGTATGTGTTGTTGTGGAGTCTTTGTTTTTTTTTTGTGGCTGTGGTCCCATGGTGTTGTTACGTAATATTATTGTTTTTTTGATAGAAAAGTATGAGGAGCCAATGGAATATTTGTACAATGCGCACAATGGAGGTTTATGAAGTATTAGAGATATAACTATTAGTGTTACCTTTTCTCATCAGCTAAAACTTTTGGGATGAGTGGTATCATGACATGGTATTAGAGCGCTAGATCCGAGTTCGATTCTTGGTGAACCCTAAAATTAGTTAATCTTTTGGAAAGATGTTTATTATCACTAATACTCGGATGGTTATTCTACATAGTATATGGGATGTTCATTTTGTAACTTAATAGCCCATTGTACACATTATACAAATAGTCCATTGTCTCCCTAGCAGGATCCTTCTTTGATTATAGTATGTGGGATGTTCATTTTGTAACTCAATAGTCCATTGTACACATTGTATAAATAGTCTATTGTCTCCCTAGCAGAATCCTTCTGTGAACCAAGAAGACATGTGTTCCCTCAACATAACCCAAATGCTACTCTTGCTGAGGTAATTCTTGAAGTTGGAATGGTGTTTGAGATAATGCAACAATTCAAAGATGCAGTTAGGAAATAAAATATAAGGTTTGGTAGAGAAGTATCCTTTATAAAGAGAGAACCTCATAGGTCTAGGGCAATATGCTATTCAGAGACTTGTCCATGGAAAGTATACTGCTCAAGAAAGAAGTTTTCACATGCTTTTCAAATCAAGACACTTGTGGATGAGCACATCTATGCTAGAAAGAATAAAATTAGTTCAGTAAAGAGTTATTGGGTGGCTGAAATGTTAAAGGGACAACTTAGAATAAATTCTAACATGACTGCAACTTAAGCAATGGAGTGGTTCAAGATTGAGTGTGACATCAAACCCAACTAAAGGATGATTTACAGGGCAATGGACACAACAAGGAGTAAGATAGAGGGTCATGAGATTGAACAGTATGGTATGTTGTGTGATTACTTGGATGCTTTGTTAAAGTATAACCCTGACTCCATATGTAAGCTAGAGATAACAAGACAGACCCAAACCACTTCAGACATAGAATGAGACTTGCAACCTTACTTTAAAAGGCTTTACATATGCCTTGATACATGTAGAAAGGGATTCTTAGCTGGATGTATGCCCTTTATATGCTTGGATGGAACCTTTCTCAAGGGATATTTCGGAGGACAATTACTCACTGCAGTTGTTAAGGATGCAAACAACCAGCTATTTCCCACTGCATATGCAATAGTGGCTTCAGAATCTAAGGACGATTAGAAGTGATTTCTAGAACTACTTCATGATGACATTGGAAATTATAATGATCATGGCTGGAATTTATGACCGATCAACAAAAGGTAAATGTCTTTAGTAACATTATCATTGTGGAATAATTTATTTATCTAATTTGTTAATTGGCTCTTAAAGTGTATATTGAAGTATTATTTGACTGATCATAGGGTCTTATTCCGGCTTTACAAGGGTAAAGCACAAATTTTGCACTATACATTTGTGGAATAATTTAACCAAGAGATAGAAAGATAAGGAGTTGAAGGGTGCATACTGGAAAGGTGCTAAGGCTTTAATAGACAAGGAATTTGAGGCTGGTATGGCAAGGATAAAGAGAATCAACAAAGATGCATGGAGTTATTTATGTAGAAATGAGCCTTGTACTTGGAGTAGGTCTAAGTTTTCAGAGTGGCTAAGAAAAGCAATAATGCTACAATCCTATCAAACTTGGTTGAAACTTTAAAAGTTGTAGTTAAAGATCAAGAAAAACATGTGCAAGTACTAGCCAATGATAAATGACCGAGTGAATCTGGACCGAACATTAAAGAGTCTTGGCTTTGACACAATGAAAATCGTGCAAGTTGTAAAAAAATTTGTGCAGAATCCAGAATTGAAGGCAACCTTTTGGGGTTTAGACGAGGAAATGACGACATTCGTACGAGATATAATGGAGAACTTTTAGCGATGATTGGTGTAGTTGGTGGTCTTAGTTGCTAATTTGTTAGAGTTTATTGCTAAACTTACTAGGATATTTTGCTAAAATTTACAAGGGTTTAACTAATTGTTATGAAATATTCACTCACTTTGTAATCGACTAATTCTAGACTTCTCAGCGTTTTCTTAATATTTCTTATGTTATACAAGTGAAGTACACTAGCTATATTGCACCTAAATTATGCATGAATTGAATTTTAGTTATGTTGTGCGATTCTCTATGTTGATTTTCTTGTTTATGCACCTAAGTTATGCATCAGATGTATTTTAATTCTACTGTTCAATTTTTTTCTTAAAATTATGTGCAATTTAAATTGCAATCAAATTCTGCATGTGGTATGTTGATTTTTTTGTTATTATGTATCTACGTTAAGCATCAGTTTAATTTTAGTTGAATTGTATAATTTTGTACCTAAAATTCTACACTTCTACAAAAATGCGATCAATTTCTGTATTCTTTCTGTTGATTTTCTACACCTAAGGTATGTATTAGCTGAATTTTAATTGTATTGTGTAGTTTTGCCCTAAAATTATATGTTTCGACATATTTATAATCAAATTCTATATTCTCTTTGTTAATTTCTGTAATTATTATCTTAAACTGTACAATTATGTACTTGAACAATTGTGCAAAACAAAAATAATTGTGTATTAAGTAAAACTATACATATAACTCTTGTGCTATTAGTTGTCATACTTCATTATATAAATACCTTGTCTTGCAAGATAAAAACAAAAATACAGCAATCAAAGTCTATGATATCTCAATAGCCAACAATAAATACTAGCACTTCTTCCTCACAACTTATAGCTTTATTATTTGTTTTTGCCAAGCTTGTTTTATATGTATTCTTGGAGCCATTTTCATCTGAAATAGCAGAACTTTGATATAAGAATAAAATACTTTGGCTCACAAATTGTCAAATTCAACAATAAATGAAGGAAACAAGAAATGTTTTAACCTTTCACTCCAAGGCCAAGTTCAGGAATTAGATTTTGGATCTCTTCATTTTTGTACATTGCAGCTTCGTCCTCCTTTCAATATTTAGAATCTTACCTTTTAGAGGAAGAATGACCTGCTCCAAATTCACATCTCATGTATGTTATACAATAAATAAAACAAATAATCAGGACAGAAAAATAGCTTGATGTGTCAACATCGTTAAAAAGGCAAAAGTTTGATTCCTTCCCTTTGAATTGGACAATATGTTTAAAATGTCAGAACTGTACCAAGCACAGGTCAACTCTAATTACTCAACTAGAGCTCAAATTTCAATTGGAATTTAATTGCATTGTATAAAAGAAAGGGGATAAAGACTCAAGCCTAAACCACCAAAGCACAACAATGGTCCCAAGCATAGTTGTCAAAATTAGACCAGACCGGTCGGTTTGACAAAAAAACTGGTGAATCGAACACTAATTTGGTTTGGTTTGGTTTAATATTCTAACTTTTTAAGAAAATAAACCAGATTAAACTGGTAAGAACCGATAAAACCGGCACAAACTGACCAGAACGATACTCGACCGAACCGGTCAACGAGTCAACCTACACGGTCAACAGTCAATAGGCATTGGGTTTGAGAAAAATTTAAAATATTGCAATGGAAGGAAGTTGAACCTGGGTCTTTTAGGATTTTTTTATTTAAATAAATATTTTATTTACTGAAATAAATAATTATAAAAATTATTACGGAAAAATACATCTCACAGTCTTATCTTTTTTATAGTGTAAACGAGATAAGATTGTACGTATTTCGTTTATACTGTAAACGAGATAAGACTAACGAGATAAGGTTGGAGACACCTATATATAGATGTCGTTTACAGCGAGGTTCTGGGCCCCATTTCTAACATTTCCACTACTTTCTCGTCTCTTCTACCCCTTTCTGATTATATTATCAAGTTAGACAAAGATTACGTGCGTAGATGGATGTGATCGGGACATCAACAGGCTGAACGCAACATAGCATTATGCCAGGCAGCGGACTTTGCAGTTAGTTTCATTATCTTGATATTTATGTAATCCCATATATGTATAACCATGGGTAGGGTACTTCTCAAGAACTAGAATACAATTTGTATCATTAGGAACAGGTCACTGATAGTAACTAATAATTCTAGGAATGCGGTTATGATTTTTTGGTAATTAAGTTGTTAACTACATAATTATTAATTTAGAGTTTAAATGTTGGGGTAGATATTTTCCAACCGTTAGGGTTAGTTTATTGGTCACACGTTTCTTAACTTATTAATTTAGTTATTAACTATCCAAGTTTGATAATTAGATTATTAAGTTAAAATTTGATAATTAGCTTATTAATTATTTTACTGAATGTTTTAATTTCACGTAACGTATTGAGAAAATGTATATTAGTTAAGTACATATTAACGGAAAACGTCATGTCGACTGACGGATGAAAAATGTCGGTAAAGATTTTCACAAAAATATCACGTTGCAAGTATAGATCTAAACTAACAATTAAATCTCAATCAACATTTAATTTGTTTGTCACAATACAAACCTAATAAAAATAAACCGAAGTATTTAAACCTCGCGTCGTCTGTCAAGGAATTGCATGGAAGTGTAGTTATTATTGGTTATGGGAAAGTATATTTTTGGATTTTTGAAATAATGAACAAGAAAGTAAAATGACAAGAAAATAAACTAACAACTAAGAAAAATCCTAGCAAGGGTCAAGAATCGGAATTCATATCCTCATTATCATTATCAATTGTGATGGTAATTGCCTTTTGCTTTCACTTAGTTAACCTCAAACAATGAAGGAAAGTCAAGTGAGCAAAATCAACTTAAGTTCACAAGTCCTAATCGAAGACTAGATTTAGTGAAGTCTAAGCCAACTAGCAATTTCCAATCACCAATTGATAAACCCCATTTGTAGGGTTTATCTTATGCTTCATTTAAGGGATTTTATGACCTTTTACCCACATTTATTCAATGAAATAGCATGATTTTATAACTTCTCCTTTAATTGTGCTTAAGAGTGAAAACATGTTTTTTAGGTCTTAAAATAGCTAAATCTAATTCTCCTTGATTCCATTAGATGCCTTGATATGTTTGTTAAGTGATTTAAGGTTTAGGAGGCAAAGATTGGATCAAGGGAATGAAGAAAGAAGCATGAAAAGTTGGAGAACTCATGAAGAAATGAAAGAACCGGAAAGCTGTCAAGCCGACCTCTTCGCACTTAAACGACCATAACTTGAGCTACAGAGGTCCAAATGATGCGGTTCCAGTTGAGTTAGAAAGCTAACATCCGGGGTTTCAAAACGATATAAGATTTGCCATAGTTGCCACACGTATGGTGGCGCGCACGCGCATAGTACGCGCACGCGCCGTTGCTGCCACCTGGTCCACTTAAAGCAAAACGTGGCCAGCAATTTTAGAAGCCTTGTGGGCCCAATCCAACTCATTTCTGATGCTATTTAAGCCAAGGATTGAAGAGGAATCAACTAACTTTTAACCATTAGTTTAGTTTAGTAGTTAGAGTTAGTTTCTAGAGAGAGAAGCTCTCTCTTCTCTCTAGAATTAGGATTAGGATTAGGTTTAGTTCTTAGATCTAGATTTTAATCTTTGCTTTCTTCTACTTCTACATCTCAATTCCTTGTAGTTACATTCATTCTTCTTCCATTCTTTTGTTGTAACCTCTTTTATGTTGTTCTTGTATTTTGTTATAAATCTAGTATTGTTCCTTCTACTCTCTTTCAATTCAATAAAGGTAATTCATAATAAATGTGTTTCTTTTAATTGTTGTTGTTAATTCTTTGCAATAATTGTTGTTAGATTTCATTCTTGTTGTCAATTTACTATGCTTTTCTTGTGTGCCTTCCAAGTGTTTGATGAAATGCTTGGTTGGATTTTAGTTTAGGTTATGTTCCTCTTGGCTTTGGTTGAGTAATTAGTGACTCTTGAGTTATCTAACTCCTTTGTTGATTGATAATTAGAAGTTGCCAATTGATTTGAATGCCTCTAAAGCTAGTCTTTCCTTTAGGAGTTGATTAGGCCTTGAGGAATCAAATTGATTCATCCACTTGATTTTCCTCCATGGTTAGAGGTTAACTAAGTGGGAGCAATGAACAATTTGTGGTCACAATTGAGGAGGATAACTAGGATAGAACTTCTAGTTCTCATATCTTGCCAAGAGTTTTGTTAGTAGTTAGTTTATTTTCTTTGCCATTTATATTTCTTGTCTAAAATCTTAAAACCCCAAAATATCTCATAACCAACAAGACGCTTTATTACAATTCCTAGGGAGAACGACCCGAGGTTTGAATGCTTCGGTTTATTAATTTTAGGGGTTTGTTTTAGTGACAAACAACTTTTTGTATGAAAGGATTAGTGATTGGTTTAGAAACTATACTTGCAACGAGAATTTATTTGTGAATTCTAAACCGTCAAAAATCCGTTCATCAAAATGGCGCCGTTGCCGGGGATTTGCAATGGTGTTATGTTATTGGTTATTGTATATATGTGAATAGTGTGAATATGTTTGCTTTTGTTAGCTCTTGCTAGTTTTAGGATTTAATTTTCTTGCTTCTTATTTGATTTTGTTTCCATTTTCCTCTTGCTATCATGAATTCTCACCTTGGCTATGAGTTTGGTTATCAATATGTTGTAGGAAATGAAGACTATAATGAAGATGTGTATCAAGAATGGGATAACCAAAGGTGGGAGGAGCCATATGCATATGATCAATCTTCATGGCAACAACCTCCACCAATGCACTATGAAGAAGAGCCATTCTATGATGCATACCAATCCAATGGCTATGGTAACTCACCTTGTGACTTCCAAGAACCACCACCATACGCCTACGAGTCATATCCTCAACATCAACCTCAACCACACTCACAAGCCTATTTTCACCAAACACTTCCATATGACCCCAATCCATATTCATCACACCAACCAACTTTTGAGCCATATGAGCCATATGTGGAACCACCACAATATCAACCTTTTCAAGAGCCAACTCCATACTATGACCAAGATGAACCACCCCCAATATATGAAAAATTTCAACCACAAGATGAATTCTACCTTCCACCACAACCTCACATGGAAGAATATTCATGTCCATCGATCCAAGACCCATATGATCCCTATCATGATATCCAAGCAGAACAAGAATCAAGGGATCGTCTTAAGGAAGCATTGGATCAATTTCAAGCAACCATGGAGTGTGTTGTGCAACAAGTGGAAAGAGTAGAAAACATTGAACCACCACAACCCTACCAAGAAGAACCATCTTCCTACTATGAACCCTTCCCCCAAAATGATGAATCCTTCCATCCACCCCAATCTCTAATAGATGAAACCCTTGGTGTTCTTGTTCAAGGGCAAGAAGAAATGAAAAGGGATGTGCAAAATTTCATGGCCGCCTTAGATGCGGTAACAAATCAATTAGCCTCCCAATGCTTAAACATTCAAGGAACTCCCATGGCTACATGTGGAGAATCACATGAAGAACATAGCATGAAGAAGAGATTGGAAACTCCGGTGGAAAATGAGGGAAGTTTCTTTGTAATGAGCGGATAATTTATACGCTTTTTGGCATTGTTTTTAGGTAGTTTTTAGTAAGTTCAAGCTACTTTTAGGGATGTTTTCATTAGTTTTTATGTTAAATTCACATTTCTGGACTTTACTATGAGTTTGTATGTTTTTCTGTGATTTCAGGTAATTTCTGGCTGAAATTTAGGGACTTGAGCAAAACTCTGAAAAAGGCTGACAAAAGGACTGCTGATGCTATTGGAATCTGACCTCCCTGCACTCAAAATTGATTTTCTGGAGCTACAGAACTCCAAATGGTGCGCTCTCAATGGCGTTGGAAAGTAGACATCCAGAGCTTTCCAGCAATATATAATAGTCCATACTTTATTCGGAAATTGACGACGTAACTTGGCGTTGAACGCCAAGTACATGCTACTGTCTGGAGTTAAACGCCAGAAAAACGTCATGATCCGGAGTTGAACGCCCAAAACACGTCATAACTTGGAGTTCAACTCCAAGAGAAGTCTCAGCTCGTGGATAGATCAAGCTCAGCCAAAGCATACACCAAGTGGGCCCCGGAAGTGGATTTATGCATTAATTACTTACTCATGTAAACCCTAGTAGCTAGTTTAGTATAAATAAGACTTTCTACTATTGTATTAGTCGTCTTTTGACCACGTTTCATCTTTGGTCTCAGTTTTGTTTTATTCTTCATCTTAGGAGGCCATTGAGCACGTTTTAGGGGGCTGGCCATTCGGCCATGCCTGAACCTTTCACTTATGTATTTTCAACGGTGGAGTTTCTGCACACCATAGATTAAGGGTGTGGAGCTCTGCTGTACCTCAAGTTTCAATACAATTATTATTACTTTCTATTCAATTCTCTTTTATTCTTATTCCAAGATATACGTTGCACAACACTTTGACGAATGTGATGATCCGTGACACTCATCATCATTCTCACCTATGAACGCGCGTGATTGACAACCACTTCCGTTCTACCTTAGGCCGGGCGCATATCTCTTAGATTCCCCAACAGAATCTTCGTGGTATAAGTTAGATAGATGGCGGCATTCATGAGGATCCGGAAAGTCTAAACCTTGTCTATGGTATTCCGAGTAGGATTCTGGGATTGAATGACTGTGACGAGCTTCAAACTCCTGAAGGCTGGGCGTGATGACAAGCGCAAAAGAATCAAGGGATTCTATTCCAACCTGATTGAGAACCGACAGATGATTAGTCGTGCTGTGACAGAGCATAGGACCATTTTTACTGAGAGGATGGGATGTAGCCATTGACAACGGTGATGCCCTACATACAGCTTGCCATGGAAAGGAGTAAGAAGGATTGGATGAAAGCACTGAGAAAGTAGAGATTCAAGAGGAGCACAGCATCTCCATACGCCTATCTGAAATTCCCACTATTGAATTACATAAGTATTTCTATCCCTTTTTATTTTCTTTTTATTGTTAGTTTTCGAACTCATCATAAACCAATTTAATCTGCCTAACTGAGATTTACAAGGTGACCATAGCTTGCTTCATACCAACAATCTCTGTGGGATCGACCCTTACTCACGTAAGGTATTACTTGGACGACCCAGTACACTTGCTGGTTAAGTTGAACGGAGTTGTGGAAAGAAAGTGCTGAGTTAATTCTTTTTGCACATGCCAAAGAGCCATTATTGTTGATCACAATTTCGTCCACCAAGTTTTTGGCGCCGTTGCCGGGGATTGTTCGAGTATGGACAACTGACGGTTCATCTTGTTGCTCAGATTAGGTAATTTTCTTTTCAAAAACTTTTTCAAAATTTTTCTTTTATTTCTCGTTTTTCCAAACTATATTTTCGAAAAAAAAATTAATAAAAATCCAAAAAAAATTAGAAAATCATAAAAATAAAAAATATTGTGTTTCTTGTTTGAGTCTTGAGTCAATTTTTAAGTTTGGTGTCAATTGCATGCTTTAAAAATTTTTCTTGCATTTTTCGAAAATTCATGCATTCATGGTGTCCTTCATGATCTTCAAGTTGTTCTTGACAAGTCTTCTTGTTTGATCTTGATGTTTTCTTGCTTTGTGTTGTTTGTTGTTTTTCATATGCATTTTTCATTTGTTAGAGTCCATGCATTAAAGATTTCTAAGTTTGGTGTCTTGCATGTTTCCTTTGCATTAAAAATTTTTCAAAAATATGTTCTTGATGTTCATCATGATCTTCAAAGTGTTCTTGGTGTTCATCTTGACATTCATAGTGTTCTTGCATGCATCTTGTGTTTTGATCCAAAATTTTCATGTTTTGGGTCACTTTTGTGTTTTTCTCTCTCATAATTAAAAATTCAAAAATCAAAAAAATATCTTTTCCTTATTTCCCTCCAAATTTTCGAAATTTTGGGTTGACTTGGTCAAAAATTTTCAAAATTAGTTGTTTCTTACAAGTCAAGTCAAAATTTCAATTTTAAAAATCTTATCTTTTCAAAATCTTTTTCAAAAATCATATCTTTTCCATTTTTTTTCGTATTTTTCGAAAATTTTAAAAATCTTTTTCAAATTATTTTCAAAATCTTTTTCTTATCTTTATATCATATTTTCAAAATTACACTAACAATTAATGTGATTGATTCAAAAATTTGAAGTTTGTCACTTTCTTGTTAAGAAATGTTCAATCTTTAAGTTCTAGAATTCTATCTTGTAGTTTCTTGTTAGTAAAGTAAGTAATTTCAAATTTTTAAATTAAATCTTTTTATCTTTTATCATATCTTTTTCAAAAATTTTATCTTTTTCAAATTTGATTTTAAAATATCTTATCTAACTTCTTATCTTCTTATCTTTTTAAAATTTGATTTTAAAATCTTTTTCAACTAACTAATTAACTTTTTGTTTGTTTCTTATCTTTTTCAAAACCACCTAACTACTTTTCCCTCTCTATTTTTCGAAAATATCTCATCTCTTTTTCAAAAAATTCTTTTTTTTTAATTTTAATTTTAATTATATCTTATATTTAATTTTCGAAAATTACTAACCCCCTTTTTCAAAATTATTTTCGAAAATTCTCCCTCTCTTTTCTTATTCTATTTAATTATTTAATTACTAACACTTCTCTTCACCTTTCCTCATCTAAAAATCCGAACCATTCTTCTTCATTCTTCTCCCCTCTCTTTTTCTACTAACACAAAGGAATCTCTATACTGTGACATAGAGGATTCCTCTTTCTTTTCTTGTTTTCTTCTCTTTCATATGAGCAGGAACAAGGATAAAGGCACTCTTGTTGAAATTGATCCAGAACCTGAAAGGACGTTGAAGAGAAAATTAAGAGAAGCTAAATTACAACAATCTAAAGGTAACCTTTCAGAAACATTAGAACAAGAGAAGGGGATGGCAGCCGAAAATAATAATAATGCAAGGAGAATGCTTGGTGACTTCACAAAGCCAACGTCCAAATTTGATGGAAGAAGCATCTCCATTCCTGCCATTGGAGCCAATAATTTTGAGCTTAAGCCTCAACTAGTTGCTTTAATGCAATAAAACTGCAAGTTTTATGGACTTCCATCTGAAGATCCTCACCAGTTTTTAACTGAGTTCTTGTAGATTTGTGAGACTGTTAAGACGAATAGAGTTGATCCTGAAGTCTATAGACTCATGCTTTTCCCTTTTGCTGTAAGAAACAGAGCTAGAATATGGTTGGATTCACAACCTAAGGATAGCTTGGACTCCTGGGATAAGCTGGTCACTGCCTTCTTGGATAAATTCTTTCCTCCTCAAAAGCTGAGCAAGCTGAGAGTGGATGTTCAAACCTTCAAACAAAAAGATGGTGAATCCCTCTATGAAGCTTGGGAAAGATACAAGCAGCTGACCAAAAGATGTCCATCTGACATGTTTTCAGAATGGACCATATTAGATATATTCTATTATGGTCTATCTGAATTTTCAAAAATGTCATTGGACCATTCTGCAGGTGGATCTATTCACCTGAAGAAAACGCTTGAAGAGGCTCAAGAACTCATTGACATGGTTGCAAACAACCAATTCATGTACACTTCTGAGAGGAATTCCGTGAATAATGGGATATCTCATAAGAAAGGAGTTCTTGAAATTGATGCTCTGAATGCCATATTGGCTCAGAACAAAGTGTTGACTCAACAGGTCAACATGATCTCTCAAACTCCGAATGGATGGCAACATGCATTCAACAGTACTAGAGAGGCAGCTTCTGAAGAAGCTTATGATCCTGAGAACCCTGCCATGGCAGAGGTTAATTACATGGGTGAACCTTATGGAAACACCTATAACTCATCATGGAGAAATTATCCAAATTTCTCATGGAAGGATCAACAAAAGCCTCAACAAGGCTTTAACAATGGTGGACGCAATAGGCTGAGCAATAGCAAGCCATATCCATCATCTTCTCAGCAACAAACAGAGAATTCTAAACAAAACACTTCTAATTTAGCCAATCTAATCTCTGATCTGTCAAAGGCCACTTTCAGTTTCATGAATGAAACAAGATCCTCCATCAGAAATCTGGAGGCACAAGTGGGCCAGCTGAGTAAGAAAGTCATTGAAACTCCTCCCAGTATTCTCCCAAGCAATACAGAAGAGAATCCAAAAGGAGAGTGCAAGGCCATTGATATAATCAATGTGGCTGAATGCACAAGGGAGGAGGAGGACGAAAATCCTAGTGAGGAAGACCTCCTGGGACGTCCCTCAAGCAAGAAGGAGTTTCCTATTAAGGATCCAAAGGAATCTGAGACTCATATAGAGACCATAGAGATTCCATTAAATCTCCTTCTGCCATTCATGAGCTCTGAAGACTATTCTTCCTCAGAAAAGGATGAAGATGTAACTGGAGAGCAAGTTGCTCAATATTTAGGAGCTATCATGAAGCTGAATGCCAAGTTGTTTGGTAAAGAGACTGGGGAAAGTGAACCTCCCTTACTCATTAGTAAACTGGATACCTGGATTCAGCAAATTTTACCTCAAAAGAAACAAGATCCTGGCAAGTTTTTTGATACCTTGTACCATAGGCACCATGACCTTTGCAAAAGCTCTGTGTGATCTGGGGTCAGGGATAAATCTTATGCCACTCTCTGTAATGGAGAAGCTGGGGATCATTGAGGTACAACCTGCCTTGTTCTCATTACAACTGGCAGACAAGTCATTGAGACAAGCCTATGGAATAGTAGAGGACGTGTTAGTAAAGGTTGAAGGCCTTTCCATCCCTGCTGATTTCATAATCTTAGACACTAGGAAGGAAGAGGATGATTGCATCATCCTTGGAAAACCTTTCCTAGCCACAGCAGGAGCTGTGATAGATGTCAACAGAGGTGAATTAGTCCTTCAATTGAACGGGGACTACCTTGTGTTTAAGGCACATGGCCATCTCTCTGTGACAAAAGAGAGTAAGCATGAAGAGCTTCTCTCGGTTCAGAGTCAAGAAGAGCCCACACAATCAAACTCTAAGTTTGGTGTTGTGAGGCCACAACCAAACTCTAAGTTTGGTGTCAAGACCCCATATCCAAACTCTAAGTTTGGTGTTGGGACTATACAACATTGACATGATCACCTTGTGGCTCCATGAGAGCCACTGTCAAGCTATTGACATTAAAAAAGCGCTTGTTGGGAGGCAACCCAATTTTATTTATCTAATTTTTATTTTATTCTATATTATTGTTATTTTGTGTTTTATTAGGTACATGATCATGAGGAGTCACAAAAAAAATCAGAAAAATTAAAAACAGAGTCAAAAACAGCAGAAAAAAATTTGCACCCTAGAGGAAGCACAGGCTGGCGTTCAACGCCAGTGAGATGCATCTGGCTGGCGTTCAACGCCAGAACAGAGCATCATTCTGGCGCTGAACGCCAGAAACAAGCAACATTCCGGCGCTGAACGCCAGGAATGTGCCTAAAGAAGAAAAACTGGCACAGAACGCCAGTAACAAGCATGAAACTGGCGTTCAACGCCAGAAACATGCTTTACATGGGCGTTGAATGCCCAGAATGTGCACCAATGGGCGTTTAAACGCCAGAATGGTGTGCAAAGGCATTTTACATGCCTATTTGGTGCAGGGATGGAATTCCTTGACACCTCAGGATCTGTGGACCCCACAGGATCACCTCAGGATCTGTGGACCCCACAGGATCCCCACCTAACATATTCCCACCTTACCTCCTAATCCTATTTTTGTGATTACTCTTCCCCATGTCACACTTCCCAAAAACCCTTCACCAATCACCTCAACCTCTCTTCCCAATCACCTATTCACCACTCACATCCATCCACTCTTCCCCATAAACCTCACCTACCTTCAAAAATTCAAAACCATTTTCCCACCCATTCCCACCCTAAATAGCTGAACATTCACTCCCCCCTCTCCCTATATATACCCTTCCATTCTACTTCATTTTCACACAAAACAAACCCCTCTTCTTCACCTTGGCCGAACCTACATCTCTCCCTCTCTACCATATTCTCTTCTTCTTCTTCTTCTCTTCTTTCTTCTATTGCTCGAGGACGAGCAATATTTTAAGTTTGGTGTGGTAAAAGCATAAGCTTTTTGTTTTTCCATTACCATCAATGGCACCTAAGGCCGGAGAATCCTCTAGAAAAGGAAAAGGGAAGACAAAAGCTTCCACCTCCGAGTCATGGGAGATGGAAAGATTCATCTCCAAGAGCCATCAAGACCACTTCTATGATGTTGTGGCAAAGAAGAAGGTGATCCCTGAGGTCCCTTTCAAGCTCAAGAAAAATGAGTATCCGGAGATCCGACATGAAATCCGAAGAAGAGATTGGGAAGTCCTAACCAACCCCATACAACAAGTCGGAATTTTAATGGTTCAAGAGTTCTATGCCAATGCATGGATCACTAGGAACCATGATCAAAGTATGAACCCGAGTCCAAAGAATTATCTCACAATGGTTCGGGGGAAATACTTAGACTTTAGTCCGGAAAATGTGAGGTTGGCATTCCACTTGCCCATGATGCAAGGAGATGAACGCCCCTACACTAGAAGGGTCAACTTTAATCAAAGGTTGGACCAAGTCATTATGGACATATGTATGGAAGGAGCTCAATGGAAGAGAGACTCCAAAGGCAAGCCAGTCCAACTAAGAAGACTGGACCTCAAGCCTGTAGCTAGAGGATGGTTGGAGTTCATTCAACGCTCCATCATTCCCACTAGCAACCGATCTGAAGTTACTGTGGATCGGGCCATCATGATTCATGGCATCATGATTGGAGAGGAAGTAGAAGTTCATGAGGTCATCTCCAATGAAATCTACAAAATAGCCGACAAGCCCTCACCCATGGCACGGCTAGCTTTTCCTCACCTTATTTGCCATCTATGTTACTCAGCTGGAGTTATCATAGAAGGAGACATCTCCATTGAAAAGGATAAGCCCATCACCAAGAAGAGGATGGAGCAAGCAAGAGAGACCCTTCACGGTTCTCAAGAGATGCATGAGGAAGCTCATCATCAAGAAATCCCTGAGATGCCTCAAGGGATGCACTTTCCTCCCAACAACTATTGGGAACAACTCAACACTTTCTTAGAAGATTTGAGCCACAATGTTGAACAATTAAGGGTGGAACATCATGAGCACTCAATCATTCTCCATGAAATAAGAGAAGATCAAAGAGCAATGAAGGAGGAGCAACAAAGGCAAGGAAGGGACATAGAAGAGCTTAAGGACATTGTTAGTCCTTCAAGAAGAAGACGCCACTAAAGGTGGATTCATTCCTTGTTCTTTATTTCTTTCTGTTTTCGGTTTTTAATGTTGTGTTTATCTATGTTTTGTGTCTTTACTTCATGATCATTAGTATGTAGTAACCATGTCTTAAAGCTATGAATAAAATCCATTAATCCTTCACCTCTCTTAAATAAAAAATGTTTTTAATTCAAAAGAACAAGAAGTACATAAATTTCGAAAATTGTCCTTGAATTTAATTTAATTATATTGATGTGGTGACAATACTTTTTGTTTTCTGAATGAATGATTGAACAGTGCATATGTCTTTTGATATTGTTATTTATGAATGTTAAAACTGTTAGCTCTTGAAAGAATGATGAACAAAGAGAAATGTTATTGATGATCTGAAAAATCATGAAATTGATTCTTGAAGGAAGAAAAAGCAGTGAAAAACAAAAGCTTGCAAAAAAATAGAAAAAAAAAAGAATAGCGAAAAAAAAAGCAAGCAGAAAAATCCAATAGCCCTTAAAACCAAAAGGCAAGGGTAAAAAGGATCCAAGGCTTTGACCATCAATGGATAGGAGGGCCCAAGGAAATAAAATCCAGGCCTAAGCGGTTAAACCAAGCTGTCCCTAACCATGTGCTTGTGTCATGAAGGTCCAAGTGAAAAGCTTGAGACTGAGTGGTTAAAGTCGTGATCCAAAGCAAAAAGAGTGTGCTTAAGAGCTCTGGACACCACTAACTGGGGACTCTAGCAAAGCTAAGTCACAATCTGAAAAGGTTCACCCAGTTATGTGTCTGTGGCATTTATGTATCCGGTGGTAATACTGGAAGACAAAATGCTTAGGGCCACGGCCAAGACTCATAAGTAGCTGTGTTCAAGAATCAACATGCTTAACTAGAAAAGTCAATAACACTATCCAAAATTCTAAGTTCCTAAAGAAGCCAATCATTCTAAACTTCAAAGGAAAAAGTGAGATGCCAAAACTATTCAGAAGCAAAAAGCTACAAGTCCCGCTCATCTAATTATAATTAATATTCATTGATATTTTTGAATTTATAGTATATTCTCTTCTTTTTATCCTATTTGATTTCCAGTTGCTTGGGGACAAGCAACAATTTAAGTTTGGTGTTGTGATGAGCGGATAATTTATACGCTTTTTGGCATTATTTTTAGGTAGTTTTTAGTAAGTTCAAGCTACTTTTACGGATGTTTTCATTAGTTTTTATGTTAAATTCATATTTCTGGACTTTACTATGAGTTTGTGTGTTTTTCTGTGATTTCAGGTAATTTCTGGCTGAAATTTAGGGACTTGAGCAAAACTCTGAAAAAGGCTGACAAAAGGACTGCTGATGCTGTTGGAATCTGACCTCCCTGCACTCAAAATGGATTTTCTGGAGCTACAAAACTTCAAATGGCGCGCTCTCAACGGCGTTGGAAAGTAGACATCCAGATCTTTCCAGCAATATATAATAGTCCATACTTTATTCGGAAATTGACGACGTAACTTGGCGTTGAACGCCAAGTACATGCTGCTGTCTGGAGTTAAACGCCAGAAAAACGTCATGATCCGGAGTTGAACGCCCAAAACACGTCATAACTTGGAGTTCAACTCCAAGAGAAGTCTCAGCTCGTGGATAGATCAAGCTCAGCCAAAGCATACACCAAGTGGGCCCCGGAAGTGGATTTATGCATTAATTACTTACTCATGTAAACCCTAGTAGCTAGTTTAGTATAAATAAGACTTTCTACTATTGTATTAGTCGTCTTTTGACCACGTTTCATCTTTGGTCTCAGTTTTGTTTTATTCTTCATCTTAGGAGGCCATTGAGCACGTTTTAGGGGGCTGGCCATTCGGCCATGCCTGAACCTTTCACTTATGTATTTTCAACGGTGGAGTTTCTGCACACGATAGATTAAGGGTGTGGAGCTCTGCTGTACCTCAAGTTTCAATACAATTATTATTACTTTCTATTCAATTCTCTTTTATTCTTATTCCAAGATATACGTTGCACAACACTTTGATGAATGTGATGATCCGTGACACTCATCATCATTCTCACCTATGAACGCGCGTGATTGACAACCACTTCCGTTCTACCTTAGGCCGGGCGCATATCTCTTAGATTCCCCAACAGAATCTTCGTGGTATAAGTTAGATAGATGGCGGCATTCATGAGGATCCGGAAAGTCTAAACCTTGTCTATGGTATTCCGAGTAGGATTCTGGGATTGAATGACTGTGACGAGCTTCAAACTCCTGAAGGCTGGGCGTGATGACAAGCGCAAAAGAATCAAGGGATTCTATTCCAACCTGATTGAGAACCGACAGATGATTAGTCGTGCTGTGACAGAGCATAGGACCATTTTTACTGAGAGGATGGGATGTAGCCATTGACAACGGTGATGCCCTACATACAACTTGCCATGGAAAGGAGTAAGAAGGATTGGATGAAAGCACTGAGAAAGTAGAGATTCAAGAGGAGCACAGCATCTCCATACGCCTATCTGAAATTCCCACTATTGAATTACATAAGTATTTCTATCCCTTTTTATTTTCTTTTTATTGTTAGTTTTCGAACTCATCATAAACCAATTTAATCTGCCTAACTGAGATTTACAAGGTGACCATAGCTTGCTTCATACCAACAATCTCTGTGGGATCGACCCTTACTCACGTAAGGTATTACTTGGACGACCCAATACACTTGCTGGTTAAGTTGAACGGAGTTGTGGAAAGAAAGTGCTGAGTTAATTCTTTTTGCAATGCCAAAGAGCCATTATTGTTGATCACAATTTCGTCCACCACTTTGTATTGGAACAATTGGAGGAAGCTTTAATTGTTGAAGACACGCAAGAAGTGGTAGAAGACTTAGGAGATGTGGAGCCTCTGTGGGAACAAAACCCCTCCAAGATGATTGAAAGTGATGCTAGGGAGGAAAGTGCACACCTTCCAAGGCATATCCCATATGAAGACTTGGATGGGATAGAGCAAGAATTGAGTTCCCATGGCAATAAAGAACAAGTATCAAGTCTTAGTGGTGAAGAATTCTTTGAGCATGAAGAACCTTCTCCTAGTGCATTAGAAAGCGTTGAGGAGGTAAATTTTTCTCACCCTCCCTATTATGATTTGAGTAAAGGAAAAGGTTTAGATAAAATTATTGAACAAATGATTGAAATTAAGAGATCTTGTGAAGAGGTGGAAGTCCCTAGAAATAGAAGAACGAGGGTTGGTTATGCTTTATCAAGATCGTTGGAAGCATCTTTGCCTAGGTTGTCATCTAATCCTTCACTTGAGTGGGTAAAATTCATTTCTATTAGCTTTATTGTCCCACTTGAGTATGGCTTGCTTGAAACGGATGGTCAACTTAGGATGCTTTGTGGGATGAAGCGTAAGCGAAAGATGTTTCGTGGTTGGCATTGCAAATCAAGGCTCATTTTGGTTGATACTTCAAGAGTTGAATACAAAGGTTGGAGTAGTGCTCAAATAGATGGGTCTAGGAGGATTGTTGGGCACTTCATAGAGAATTCTTCTTGTTCACCACCCGGATGGACTAATAATGATGATCAACCTCAAGACGGGTGTGAAAGCAAAGTGTGGGATCCCGGATTAGAAAAAGAAGATCCTCTTTGGGAGCCCCAAGCTTGTGAAGAACTCCATCAACACTTGGCTCAATCTATGAGAAATCTTGGGGCACAATGGAGAACCAAGCATTGGTGGGAGTTCCAAGATGAATTCAAGCACAAGCCACCTTGAGAGGAGCTCCCCATAAGTCCAACTTAAGGACAATAAATAAAAGTGCTAGGTGGGAGACACCCTACCATGGTAACATCTTTTCATTTTCTTTCTTTGTAAATATTGGTAGAATTCATTTAATTTCATGTTTTTATTTGTTTGTTAAGTTTAGTTAGAAGTATAATATGATAAATAAGGTTTTAGGGTGTTTTAGTATTGAAAGGGCTTGGATTGGTGTAAAAAAAAAATTTGAAAAACAGAACACCATCCACGCATGCGCGCACTTGACGCGTACGCGCACCTGAGCATTTTTCGACCATCCACGCGGAAGCGCACTGTACGCGTACGCGTGGATGCAAAAATTCTACCCCAGCCAAAAACCCGAGAGTTAGGCCTGGACTGTGCGAACATGGGGCCTAAGGCACAAGTTTGTGCACGCGTGCGCGCACCTGGCGCGTACGCGCACATGACCTTAAAATCGCAATGCACGCGCACGCACACTGTGCGCGTGCGCGTCGATTGCACAATCTGCACCCCCGGTACTTTTACCTGAGAGTTGTGCCACTTTTGGGCCAACATTATGCCTTTCGCCTAACTCGACGCACGCGTGCGCGCATCTGGCGCGTACACGTCCTTAGGCCAATATGCACATCGACGCGTAAGCACGCATGACGCGTACGCGTCGGTAAAAAAAAAAAGAAAAAAAAAGAGTTTTTTTTCTCATCTTCCATTTTCTTTTGTTCACTGCATTCGCATACTTCTACTCTTTCCATTTTCATTTTGTTTCTATAGCATGTTTTCAGTTTTTTTTTTCTAAGTGTCATTTCAATAATGGTGTTGGATTCTTACACTCAATTGTTGAGAAATTCTTGCATTATTTTGGTGCCTTTTGACTTGTTTGATATTGTTGGGTGATGAAACTTTTAAATCAATGCTTCATCTTGTATGACTCCTATGTCTTTGTGCATTGATATGACCTCATATTGTCTTTCATGACCCACTTCTTCTTATGTGAACTTGATGTGCCATATGCTCTTCATGCTTTGATTTTTCTCTTGCATCAAGTATTAGTTAATATGCCATTAGCTTATATTATTTTCTCACTTACATGCGTAGCTAACATGTAGTGAGAACCTTACTCTTATTTGGCATTAGCCCCGGCCTACGTTCTACTTGTTTTGATATCTTTGTTGTAGGCCTAATTGTCGTTCTTCTTTCCTTCCCTTTTAGGTTGGCCACCAAGAAGGGAGAAATGAATAGCTTTAAATGGGGCAACAAACAAGTCATCCGTACAATCTTTTGATGGAGCCCATCAATTGTAGCAACCCGTCCACATTGCTCTCCTTTGCCTGCACCGAGGACGGTGCAATCTTCAAGTGTGGGGAGGTCGTTCGACCGATCTCCATGGGTAACAATTTTCTCCTTCAACGCCAATTACATTTGCATGATAGGTTGCATTTTAGTTAGAATTTATACATATTTTTACTACTTCCTTCTTATTAGGACTACTTGGTTAAAGTGATGAATTCTTTTCCGAGAAACCGTTTTAGGGCAACCTACCAATTTGAAAAATTTTTGTTGAACTTGCTTGAAAGAATGTATTTTGGAACATGGTTTTTGAGCTAAGAACACAAGCAAGTGAGATTTGAGCCTAATGATGTGGTTACATCTTATAACCACTTATTTTTCCTTCTTGTGTGCATTATTCTCTTCCTATGATTGTAATCCTCGATTTGTTTGATTCTTTATGTCCATTATTTTGTGTATTCATGCATTTATATGATTGAGGCCATCATTTCATTAGCTCACTTACCCAAATGGCCTTACCTTTTATCTTCCTTTGTTAGCCAAATTTGAGCATACGATTAACCCACTTTGTTCTTAATTTAGCACATTACAAGCCTTAAAGCGAAAAATAATAAAAGTCCT
Organism: Arachis stenosperma; assembly: GCF_014773155.1. Lineage (NCBI taxonomy): Eukaryota > Viridiplantae > Streptophyta > Magnoliopsida > Fabales > Fabaceae > Arachis > Arachis stenosperma. The sequence continues at coordinate 39,559,988 of NC_080386.1, forward strand.
TATTTGGATCTTTGATTAGCTTGGGCTAGTGTATGTGAGTATCATTCAAGTGTGGGAACTTTGGGACATTGGTTGGGATAAAAGGGTGTTTGTGTTTTGTATTTTTTATATTGGGTACATACTCATGTATTGATTAAATGTATAAACCTTATGCATTGATGTTCTTATGTATAGTTTGAAAGAAAAAGAAAAAAATGAAAAGAAAAAGAAATAAAAGTGAAAAAGAAAAAAAAGAAAAGAAAAGAAAAGAAAAAAAATAGAAAAGAAAGAAAAAGAAAAAAACAATAAAAAGGGGACAAAATGCCCCAAAGTGAAGCTTAAACAATAAAGAATCAATGCATATGGAATGTGAATCAAAAAAGGAAATGCATGAGTATGTGAAAAAGTGAGGAATGGGTAGTTAGATTAGTACTTAATTGTATTAGGTCATTATATAGGTTATGTGGGAAAGTCTAGGTTAATCAAAGATTCAAACCCTAGTCCACTAGCCAAATATGACCCTACCTTAACCCTAGCCCCATTACAACCTAAAGAAAAGACCTCATGATAATTGTATGCGTGCATTGAATAATTGTTGATTGTTAGATGAAAAAAAACAAATCTTGGAAAGCATGATTAAGGGAGAATTGAGTGAATCAACCCCAAACACCGAGCGACTAGAGTGCAAACACTTCCGGTGAGGGTTCGATGCTCAATTCCTTGATTCCCGGCTTTCACGAGCGTTCTTCTTGCAAATCTATGTGAACTTCATGTTTATACTTCAATTGGTAGGACTCATGAATCGTTATATGATCTTAAGCCCTACTTGTGCATGTATGTCTTGGAGATTGATTTATTTTAACCAACTAGGTAGAATCATTTTGCATTTAGTTGCATTCATGTAGATAGATGCATATAGTTTATTTACATTGAATAAATGTTGATATCCTTTGTTTCTCTCTTGGCTTAAGCATGAGGACATGCTTGATTTAAGTGTGGGGAGGTTGATAAACCCCATTTGTAGGGTTTATCTTATGCTTCATTTAAGGGATTTTATGACCTTTTACCCACATTTATTCAATGAAATAGCATGGTTTTATAACTTCTCCTTTAATTGTGCTTAAGAGTGAAAACATGTTTTTTAGGTCTTAAAATAGCTAAATCTAATTCTCCTTGAATCCATTAGATGCCTTGATATGTTTGTTAAGTTATTTAAGGTTTAGGAGGCAAAGATTGGATCAAGGGAATGAAGAAAGAAGCATGAAAAGTTGGAGAACTCATGAAGAAATGAAAGAACCGGAAAGCTATCAAGCCGACCTCTTCGCACTTAAACGACCATAACTTGAGCTACAGAGGTCCAAATGATGCGGTTCTAGTTGGGTTAGAAAGCTAATATCCAGGGCTTCGAAACGATATAAGATTTGCCATAGTTGCCACACGTATGGTGGCGCGCACGCGCATAGTACGCGCACGCGCCGTTGCTGCCATCTGGTCCACTTAAAGCAAAACGTGGCCAGCGATTTTAGAAGCCTTGTGGGTCCAATCCAACTCATTTCTGATGCTATTTAAGCCAAGGATTGAAGAGGAATCAACTAACTTTTAACCATTAGTTTAGTTTAGTAGTTAGAGTTAGTTTCTAGAGAGAGAAGCTCTCTCTTCTCTCTAGAATTAGGATTAGGATTAGGTTTAGTTCTTTGATCTAGATTTTAATCTTTGCTTTCTTCTACTTCTACATCTCAATTCCTTGTAGTTACATTCATTCTTCTTCCATTCTTTTGTTGTAACCTCTTTTATGTTGTTCTTGTATTTTGTTATAGATCTAGTATTGTTCCTTCTACTCTCTTTCAATTCAATAAAGGTAATTCATAATAAATGTGTTTCTTTTAATTATTGTTGTTAATTCTTTGCAATAATTGTTGTTAGATTTCATTATTGTTGTCAATTTACTATGCTTTTCTTGTGTGCCTTCCAAGTGTTTGATGAAATGCTTGGTTGGATTTTAGTGTCGGTTATGTTCCTCTTGGCTTTGGTTGAGTAATTAGTGACTCTTGAGTTATCTAACTCCTTTGTTGATTGATAATTAGAAGTTGCCAATTGATTTGAATGCCTCTAAAGCTAGTCTTTCCTTTAGGAGTTGATTAGGCCTTGAGGAATCAAATTGATTCATCCACTTGATTTTCCTCCATGGTTAGAGGTTAACTAAGTGGGAGCAATGAACAATTTGTGGTCACAATTGAGGAGGATAACTAGGATAGGACTTCTAGTTCTCATATCTTGCCAAGAGTTTTGTTAGTAGTTAGTTTATTTTCTTTGCCATTTATATTTCTTGTCTAAAATCTTAAAACCCCAAAATATCTCATAACCAATAACAAGACACTTTATTACAATTTCTAGGGAGAACGACCCGAGGTTTGAATGCTTCGGTTTATTAATTTTAGGGGTTTGTTTTAGTGACAAACAACTTTTTGTATAAAAGGATTAGTGATTGGTTTAGAAACTATACTTGCAACGAGAATTTATTTGTGAATTCTAAACCGTCAAAAATCCGTTCATCACCAATCAACAAAAGAATATTGATAACTCAAAAGTCTTTAATTGATCAATCCAAGTTAAGAATATAAAAATCTCATTCAAAATTCAATGAAGCATTTTATCGAATACTTGGAAGGCATAAAATAAAAACATAGAAAACTAACAAGACATAGCAAAATCTAAAACTAACCAAAGCAAGAAAATAATAATAACAAAGCAATTGAACAATAAGAAACGTGAAACATAAATTGCATTAATAAAAATTGAGAGTAACACATGAACTCATAAATTAAATTAGCAAAATAGAGGAATCAATAAGAGAAGTAGATAACTAAAGTGCTAGAACAAATAAGAGTAGAAGAAAACTAAATTAAAGCAGGGTAGAATTCTGAAATTGAAAAGAAATAAACCTAAAAACCCTAAAACCTAGAGAGAGGAGAGAGAGGAAAAAATATATCTAAAACCTAAAATTGTATGAATGTGTGAATGAATGATTGATTCTCCCCTTCCAGCTTCAATCTGCAGCCTCTAATCAGTATTTTCAGGCCTAATACTGGGTCAAAAGCAGCCCAGAAATCGCCCCCAGCGAGTTCTGTTAAGTGCAGCACGTGACGCTCTATCACGCGTACGTGTCAGCCACGCGTACGCGTCACTGAACAATTCCTGGATGACGCGTACGAGTCGCTTGCCTCCTGCGCCAGTCACGCGTACGTGTCGTCCACGCGTACGCGTCGTCCACGCATGCGCGTCGCTGTCAGCTTCTCAAAACTTCAATTTCTTGTATTCCTTCCACTTTTGCATGCTTCTTATCCAACCTCTAAGTCATTCCTTTCCTATAAACCCTGAAAACACTTAACACACATATCACGGCATCGAATGGTAATAAGGGAGCATTAAAATTAGCAAATTTAAGGCCAAAGAAGCATCTTTTCAATCATAACACAAAATTAAGAAGGAAAATGTAAAACATGCGAATTCAATGAATAAGTGTGAGAATAATGGATAAAATTCACTCAATTGAGCACAAAATAAACCATAAAATAGTGGTTTATCATCGACATAAATTAAGTTAGTACATACGTGTAAAATTCTGTTAAGCAAATGTATAGAATAGTTAAGCCAGTTTGATATATTGATGGACCTATACAAATTTTTTATAAGCAATAATTGTGAAAAAAAATTTTTGTCAGAGGCCTCGCTTACTTCTGCTCCGGCAAGTGAGCCACACGCTTCCACCACCCAACACCATCGTCTTGTATCTAAGGGAGGCTGGATTCGGTGACACGATTCTTCTCAGTGATTTCGTATTCAACAACTCTCTAATCATGGCATTCGTAGCGCGATGAAGTCCGGAGATCCACATGTTCCATCTACTGTGGGGTGAGGTCACTATCAACCTGCAGGACATAGCAGACCACTTTGGGCTACGTGCACATGGAGAGCCAGTTGGGGGGTGCTTCCGTGGTTTCTACAAGTGGTACAGCACAGAGACATGGGAGTTGGTGGAGCAGCTGCTCCGTGCCAAGCCTTCAGTGGTTCCACAGCAGGGGGCGCAGAGGAAGGAGTTGTTCTCCTTGAAGCTTACATGACTGCGGGACTGTGTCCGCCATATGCCATAGACGAACGATCCAAAGACACTACAACAGTATGCGAGGTGTTACATCTTGTTACTGATCAAGGGGTACCTGATGACGGACAAGTCAAACAACTTGGTCCATCTGCGGTGGCTGCCATTGCTTCAAGATTTTGAGCGGTGCCGTGGGTTATCTTGAGTAGTGGAGTGACTGAAAGAGGCCACAGTCACACATACCCACAGCTAACCGAACTCGGAAGGAACCTTATGATCAACTCTCGAATGGCTCTAACTCCTCCACAACAAACATGGATGACCGTCGATCACAATGAGTAACATGCATCTTCGAGATGCCTTCTCTGTTCTTCTCAATGGTTGTCATAAGTCTATGGGAGAAGGAATTTCCAGCCGACAGTTGTGACTGTGCCTCCCTACCCTTCGTGACGAACAACATCTGCAACCTCTCGTACGTGATGCGGACGATGATAAAAATCGACAAGTATCGTGTACCCTTGAGAACTGCATTCATGTACTCCGACAAATTTGTTGTCATAAGACCGAACCGGCGATCACAGTTGCAGTGTTGTAGCCAGGGATGGAGCCAAGTATAAAGAAGAGGGGGCATTTGTCCCCACAAAGATTTAAAAAAAATATTAATAATTATATATTGATGTCTATATTTATCTCTTTTATATTATATTTTCTCCCAACACAAAATATAAACAATTTTTTTGTGTTTTATATTAAAAAAATATTTTGTTAAATTTAACATATAATAATAATTATTTTATTAAATTTGATTTAGTAAAAATAAATAAATAAACCAACTTATAAAAATAGTAATAATTAACTTGATGATATTAGCTAATTAGTTGATAATTAAATTAAAATTTAATTTTCTAATTAAATATAACTTAAATTATTAGTAATTTTTTAGAAAATTATTTAAGATAAAAATATATGATCTATATATTAATATACTGTATTGATATTCTTTATTAAAATGGTCTTGAATATAGTAATTGTTACTTTAGTTAAAAAATTTATTTATACCATAAATATTATAATAAGTAGATTTCACAATTGAATAGGAGATAATGAATAATTAAATAATTTTTTAAAAACATATAAAAAAATATTTAATCATATCAAAAATAAAGAAAAAATTGTTATAAATGATCTTTTCATTATTTTGAATACTATAATGTGTGTGAAATGATCTTTTCATTATTTTAAATATTATAATAAGTGTGTACAAACATTTGCATGTGTAGTTCTAGTTTTTTCAATACATATAGATAGTTCTAATTTAAAATTTAAATATATCTAAACCAACTTGAGATAGGCGAGTGATTAACTCAGTCATCCATTTTGAGTTCAAATTTTGTCTCGTATATGTAACAACTCATTATCTCGTGATAAACTCTTAAATAGAGTTTAGATCTACGATGGGTTAGTTTTTTACCTGTAAAGTACCATGGAAAACAATATATATATATATATATATATATATATACCTAAAGTTTACTTTGTATATTTTAAGTTAAACTCCAAAATAGTTTCTGAGATTGGCGTTGTGCATTAAAATTGTCCCTGAGATTCCAATTGCACCAATTACGTCTCTAAGATTGACAAAAGTGCAGTACGTTAGTCCCTGACCCATTTATCATTAACGACGTGATTACATGGCTTGATGACGTGGGCTGTTAGTAACACATGTCACTCCAGGTTTAACTACGTGTAATGGTATGATGATGTGGTAACCAATGACACGTGGCATGCTAATGTAGATGGTTGTGCCACGTGTCCGTTTATGTCACGTGTCACAATAGTATTCGGCCACGTATCGTCTATTATGTCATCATTGTAGATGCATTAAATTAGTCCCTCACTTTGCATTAAGTGACTCATTTTAGTCCCTAAAATTGAATATCGTGCACCAAACTAGTACCTTCACCAATTTTTTCTCATTTTTTTAAATTTAAAATTTTCAATATCTTGTATCCACTCATTTCAATTCTATTATTTCAATATGCATGTTTTCACCGGTTTTTCAGTCGAACCGGCCGATCTAGTCCAATTCTGATAACAATACTTCCATAATAATTTTTATAATTATTTATTTCAGTAAATAAAATATTTATTTAATTTATTTAAATAAAAAATATGAGTCTTCTAGCATAAGGACCAACCCAATAACTACTAGGCTAATATCGTTTTGGTTATTTTTAATACTTTTTAAAGTATATATGCCATTTTCACATGATATCCTAAGTACATATTTTATTATTAGTTTAATTATAAACTTACTCATTCTTAAATTAATTGTATTTTTATTTAATAATAATTATAAATTTACTTATTTTTTCTTTTCATAATTATATGATATCTATTAATATTATTTGTTAATAAATACTTCTAATATATAATAATATAATAGGTGTAAACTAATTAATAAATTATTAAAATTTAAAAATAATAGTTATTTTAATATAAAAATAAATAAAAATATTTATGATAAAGTAAAAATAATAAAATACTTATTATTCTGGTTCGATATTGTTTTAGAATAGCTTGATTATTTTTAAAATGTTAATAAAGATATGTATTTTAAATTTTAATTTTAAATTTTTGACTATTTTAAATTTTTATTTAGGTAGAACCAGGTCAATCAGTTCAATCCGTGACTCACCGGTTGAATCAATGACTCAGTAACCCAATAACTTAATCGATTTGATTAACGGTTCAATTTTAACAACTATGATCCCAAATCCAAACATCCTACGCTTCTTCACCTCGCTTTTGTAATGTTTTTTAACTGAGGATTCTTCATAATTATCTCTCAAAGGAATGAAATAAGAACGCCATCCATTTCTTTAAAGGAAAGCATCTTTTTCATATACAAGACATACATACATACATATTTAGCAATATGACTGAATCAATACTCATTCAATGTCCCAAGATTTGATTTTCTCAGCATAAAAAAAATTAAGCAATTTTTCTCAATTCATTATCAATTGAAAGAGTAAGAAATTGATGGGAAGAAGGACATTATACCTGACCTCCATGAAAACTGAACATATACATAGCAGAGAAGAAGAATCCACGACAAATAAAAACAGGAACGAAGTCACACTGATAAGAAAATACGAATGAAGAATAAACTATAAGAAAAGAATGGAATTAGAAGGAATAAGAAAAAACACAACGAAAATACAAAAAGATAGATAAAGAATAGCAAAAATAGAACTGATAGAAAAATGATTTTTCTACTAAACCTCTAACAACTTACTCTTATCAACTTAGGTCATTGGAAGAGATTTTTTATTAGACTTTTGATGAGTCCGGAATTCACACCCCATAAATTCTTTTGATTATGAATCCGCTCTTTTGGCAAGCGCACCAAAATTATCGTCAAGTATTAACCCACAGTGGAGTGGGATCGTATCCACAGAGATTGGTAGTTTTGAGCAATTTTAACCAACTGGTGAATTAGTCAAGCTAAATAGAATAGATTGTGATTGCAGAATTATAAATGGGCAGAAACGTAAATGACATGAAAGTAAAGAAAAGCAGTAAAGTACAGAAATAGAAATAGCAAGAATGTAAAGAGCAGAAACATAAATGACTGAATTGTAAACGAGAATGGGGATTTGCAGAATGTAAATGGAAGCTATAAAAAAAGTGATAGATGAGAATAGGGGGAGTTCATTGAGATCAGGAGATGTTGTCTCTTTGGATTAATTCCAACTTATATCCTCTTCAATCATGCAACTCATTTACCTCTTGGCAATCATGATTGATTGAATCTCAATTCCTTGGTGACTCAATCTCTCAGATCTTGATCAATAGCCAATTCCTTGGTCTAATTGCTCATGAAGAGAGATATGATTGGTTCCTGATTATACCACACATCATCATAGGTCCAAGTAGAGGGAGGATTTTATGTCACCATATCCAAACACCAAAACCCAGATCCTACTCAAGTGTGAGAAGGGATTTCTAGCATGGTTTCATGATTCCTTTTCCAAGGTTTCCATGAAACCCATTTTGTATTCAATCTCTTTCTCAAGATAATTGAACACTAAGCATGAAAAACAAAATTTCTTCTAGCAAATCAAAGAGAAGATGAAGAGAAGAAGAAATTCACTATCATTAATCCATCAAGTACAACAGAGCTCCCTCTCTCAATGAGAGAGAATTTAGCTACTCATAGCTTAGAGAAAAATACTCATGATGGAGTAAGGAGTAAAACTAAAATCTCTTCTAACTGCTTGAACCCCCTTTTTCTCAGTACTTCTTGGGGTTATTTATACTACTCCTAGTTCTAGAAATAAAAGAAATACAAAAGTGAAAAAGGAAAATTACAATTTGGAGGGAAAAGAAACTCAATAAACGTAATCCTCACACTGGCGTGTGGCTGGCACTTCAGTGGCGTGCCACGCCCTCTTCTAATTCTGGCTTGGCGTGCCACACCTAGTTCTTCAAGTGGCACGCCCTCCTTCATTAGCCTCCCTGGCGTGCCACGCCTTCGAGCCCAAGTGGCACGCACAGGTCTTCTCCCTCTTCTTCTTGCTTCTGTAAAATTGAACTAGCGTGGCACGCCCAAGGTCTGGCGTGCCACGTCCTTGCTGTGTGCTTGATCCATCTCTCTGAAAAATTGAACTAGCGTGGCACGCCCAGGATCTGGCGTGCCACGCCCATTTGTGTGCTTGACTCCTTCGCTGGCGTGCCATGCCTAACATTCAAGTGGCACGCTGGCCCTTTTCTTGGTCAATTGGTGAGGATGGCGTGCCACGCCTGAGACTCAAGTGGCACGCCTGGGTGGAGGATGGATGCTGGCGTGCCACGCCTTCGATACCAAGTGGCACGCTCTTATGGCTGGCCTCCTAACTTCCTCTCTGAAAAATATAACCAGCGTGCCACGCCATGAGGCTGGCGTGCCACGCCCATCATTTTACCTTGGTTCTAGTAGCTGGCGTGCCACGCCCAGCATTCAAGTGGCACGCCGTAGTGAGATTCTTGAGCTGGCGTGCCACGCCTTCGATACCAAGTGGCACGCCCAACCCTTGCTTTGGCTTTCTTGTGCATTAGCGTGCCACGCCTGGTTGCTCAAGTGGCACACCTAAGTGGGGATGAGAGCTTGGCGTGCCACGCCTTCGATCTCAAGTGGCACGCCTAGGCCTTTTTAGCCATCAACTTCTTCTCTGGAATCTTGTACTAGCGTGCCACCCCATGTTGTTCAAGTGGCACGCCCATTCATTTGTTGGTTTCTCAAGCTTGGCGTGCCACGCCTGGCTCCTCAAGTGGCACGCCCAAGTGAATTTTGAAGCTGGCGTGCCACACCTTCGACACCAAGTGGCACGCCCTATAGTGAGTGATGGGTTAGGCGTGCCACGCCCAACCTGGCGTGCGACGCCCCTCTAATGGCCTTCGTTGTGGCTTTCTGAAAAAATGTATTGGCGTGCCACGCCCATATAAATGCTTGAGAACCCCTCTGGACTTCAGTACTGGCGTGCCACGTCCAGCTCCTGGCGTGCCACGCCAGTGTACTTTTGTGGCGTTTGCTCCAAGTGGCACGTCCGTTTCACACGCCCAGCTTGTTTTGTTGTTTTCTTCCCATTTTTTATGTCTTTTTCACCTGAAATTCAGCACAACCTCATTTCAAAGCAATGTACTATACTATTCATCAAATATTGCATGAATTGCAATGATCAAATGAGATTATGCTCTTTTGTGGTCCTTTTTATGCAAAAAAGAAGGGTAGATTATGCAAGTCATCAACTTTCAAAAAATTTGTCCTTGACAATCTAGATCAAATGGTGAAAATTGAAAGAAACTAACATACAGAATTACCTTAGGTTGGATCTTTCAATCTTTTTTATGCAACAAACAAAACAAATTACTCACCTCACAACAAAACAAATCATAACTAAATCAAATCTTCTAACAAATCCTTATAACCAAACAAACTAAATATAGACCTAAAAAATTCAAAAATAAATATTAATTTTGTGACGACAAAGGAAGCGGCCAAATAAGAAAAATGAAGCTTTTGGGGTATGGGTGAGTGGAGAGAAAGTAAAGGTCTGAGCCAAATTGAGCAAAGGCGGCCACTTCGCGATATTGTGCCAATTCCAGTTTTAAACTACCGCAGACTTGTTTCATAGCTTTCAACTGAGCGGTAGATCCAACACGACTGACAGATAAGCCGACGTTAATAAAGAAGGGTTCTCATTTCAGTTTTTTTTTTCAAATATTAGTTTTTTTTTTTCAAATACTAATTAATTTTCAATTTAATTTATGAAAATAAAATAATCATTTTTAATTATATAATGTTCTCGTGTTTTGCAACCATACATGATATTAAACATTACATTAGTATCATATCTATTATTTTCAAACATTATATACGAATACAAATATTTTATATCTATATCTTAAAAGTCTATATATCAATATCATGTCTCAATATTTATGTATCAATAGTCAATATCTATGAAGCACCGACATTTCGTTGAGTTGCCATGTCCGCGTGTCGGATACATTTCGGACACGACACTTACCGACACTCGTTCGACACACGTGTCTGCTGTGTCTAACCGTGTCGTAATAAAAAATAAAAAATTCTTCTCCGGACGCGTCTGGATACACCTAAATACCATCACGTGTCAGCGTGTCAAGTTTTATTCTTAAAATAAATTTAGATATAGTATATATTATTATTTATTAAAACAAAAAATATTTTAAATATTTGATATAATTAAAATAAGACATTAAAAATAATTAAAAATTTTAATTTATATTTTAATATCAATAAAATATCAAAATATCATTACGATTTATCTAAAAAATTCTTTATATTTTATATGTATGCGCGTTTTCGTGTCATGTAAGATTTTAAAATTTGCATGTCAGCATGTCTCGTGTCATGTTATGTCCCGTGTCCGTGCATCATAGATCAATATACATACAAACCAAGCAACCATAAGTATTTAGTTTGTAATAAGTAATTTATAATTATTATTAATTATATATAATTAGATTGGCTCACAACCTAATGATATGAGCTTATTGGAATTTAAATTTAACTAATTTAATATATGAACTCAAATTTAGACTCAAATTTGATTAATTAATTCATAAACTCAACTATTCATCTTCCATTAGATAAGATTACAAGTTGGACTTGGAAGAAAATAAATGAATAAAGGCTTCCAAAGATAAAGAAATAAAGAATGCATTTCTCCACCAATATAGCAATACAAAATCCCCATGAAAATGGGGTATACCTTGACAAAATCATAATGGATTCATAAAAGTGATAAAACGATTGTTTTATGTACAGCACCCTAAATCTAAGTTTTTGTACAGTTGGAAAACAGATGCAAAAACATTCCCCGGAAAAATACCATCCAAGGCTCCTGTTCCTGCATCTGCAACGGACATCACCAAACAAAGCCATATAAATCAATGGCACCAGACATCCAAAGAAGTTGTCTCGCCAAAATTTCATTTCATATTACAACATATGCAGACAACAAATGCCGCAGGTGATATGGAAACTCTATAATGATTATTGAACATGCATGCTCTCATGAACACTTTGGACAACGTTCCGCATCTCGGGGAAGACAGAGATCAGTACAAGTTCCAGGATTGCATAAGCAAGTTGCCTCACACATATAGAAGACTACAATGCAAAGAAGACGACAGAATGGTTTTAGATTAGCAGAAAAGCTTTTCAAGTCTACAAAATCAAAGACTAATGTAAATAAACACAAGAATCAGCACCAAGTCAATAATGCAGCAAGTGGAATAGATAGGGATTTGATTTTAACCTGAGTAAAGAAGTATATATCCCTGGCGCATCGTCTATACTGCTTCGGCCCGATTAAACTGACTAAAGTTGTTGGAGCACCATCTGATCAGAACAAAGGTAACATCATATGGGTAAAAAGTACAACATACAATAATGTTTGAAGAGTTTCGGGAAACTAAGCTGCAATGTTTTCCAGAACAGAATATTAAACGATAGACATGCTCAAATTACGCTACCAAACCCTATCTGGTCTCGGTATGCTTAAATTAATTACAGCAACACGGTTTAAGCAAATATCATGCAAGTTTAGCTTTCATAAGTTTCATTCAATCCAACTGCACGGCAAAAGAAAGATATAACAATATGAAGATCAAGAACGATCGTAAATTACTTTAATAAAGTGTAGCATTCTATAATTCTAATGATGATTTTTATCACTTAATAATCCGATTAGACAATTTAACCCTCTGAAATTTACTCCTGCTTTTGCACAATCAGTTTTGTATAAAAAGAAAGCATATTGAAGCAATCTTATAGCCAAAAACAAGATCACTTGCAATGTAATTACAACACATAAATCAGTGCAAATGAATATAGGAGAGTACAGAGTATATACTAACCAAACAATAGTTTCTTGACATCGTTTGCTCTTCGAGAAGCCTCGAGCTCTTGCTCAAAAGAACCAGAACCAGATTTTGAGATCTTGCTTCCACCATATCTGTTTGTTGTTTGAGAAGGCTTTTGATCAATTCCACTACTAAATATCTGAGGAGCCTCTACTCTTAAAAAGAAGGTACCACCAGGCCATAGTATCTGAAAGCATAAGCACACAACGTGAAACAGTTGCACAAGTCAATGTCAATGAGATTAACTTCTACTGATACGTGTCGAAGATTATTCAGATATATAACCAACGGAATTTATCCCTTGATCATCAGTCTCTGAGCCATGCTCAAAAAGGATTAGCAAATTATTTTATTTGGATCAAACAGAAAACATTAAAGATACAAAGGGTCCACATATCAATTCTCATTAATGCCAAGTTTTATACTTTTGTTTGATCCTTTTAAAAACTTTATTAACGGTGAATAACTTTATTTTGAAATCTAGAAGATATTATTCTTTTAATATTTCAATTAACTGGACCCAAACCTAAGCCCTAAACCCTTGCATTAACGTCATTAGAAATTCCATAAAGATCAGCTACATTGAGTAGCCTCTTGTCTGATGATTATTTGGGTTTTCTCTAAAGGAGAAGCAGTTTCTTTAATTAGCTATGTTTAGCTCTTTTAGCAGGAGCAGAAAGGATAAAGCTTTATGGTGATGCCAAGATGCAGTTCTAGGATATCTTTATGCAGATAGGGATTATGTCCTTTTTAAGGGTAACCATGTCATTTTTCTTGGTCCTTGCTATATAGTGTAAGATTGTTTATAGGCTCTCTTTGGGGTTCAGTGAGAGATATTTTTCCCAAAATAGAAAAACGTAGAACTTTAGGTTCAACTCTTACATCGTGGATCCATCTAATCCCTTGTTCCACCGTGTCCTCTCTCCGAAGCCAATTAATCTGTCTCAGGAGCCAGTCATCAATAGCATCTTCCATCACCAACTGTAATATCTGCTTAGATATCCAAAAGACCTGTCTTCTGCATGAACCAAGATGATAAAATTAGCAACTTCAAGTCATGGAAAATAAACCAATCAGCAGCATCATAGTGCTGAATCTTTTGTCCACTTAAATCCACATAGTGCTGTCAAGAACCAACTATGCTAAATGCTTAAACTCATAGGAGAAGTTATGTGAATGTTTTATCTCTCTCTCAAGGCTGAAAGTAACAAAATTTATTTAAAAGAATATAATGATCGTTAACTTGCTGAATGGGCATGGATAAAGTGGAGATAAAAAAAGATGAAGTTAAAATTAGCACTTTATGATAAAATATTCTTTCAATTTTTTTTTTTTTGGGGGGGAGAATAAATTTAAAAATTGAAATTCAAAGATAATACCATACTAACATGGGAATGGATCCTCTCAATATTTTTTTTCACATGTTTTCTCTTGGTCCTACTTAAAGAATGTATTGTGAGAGATCACACTTGACCAAACAATTGAGTAAACAGAATTGAGAGGATCACATTTAATATTATAATGGGTAAAGTATACTTTTTGTCCCTGAAGTTTGGCAAGAATTTCAAAAATACCCTCTAAATTTTATTTTGTTTCAATTTTGTCCCACAAGTTTTCAATTTGCATCAAATATACCCCCTGGCAGCTAATTTTTCAAAAAATTTAGGACCAAATAACAACAATTTCAAAAGAACAACTTTTAACACAAGCAAATCGAACATAATTGTCATGCATTGTTGTTGGATTGGTCTTAACAAAAAATATACTTTACCCTATTATAATCAATAGCATACTAGAAAAGAACATGAAACAACATCAACAACACCCAACGAGACTTTCTGCATATTAGAATAAGATCAAATTAACAACTAAAAAATACAGAGCAAATATATAGCGCAGTATACCTTAGCCAGCCTCTTTTCTTGAGCTGAAATATCTTGTCAACCAAATTCAAAATAGGGACACTGACATTTGGGGGGGCCCACTGCAAAACAATTTGAATATTATGAACATTTATACAATGTCTTTTGAGAGAGAGAGAGTCCCATCTAATTTGCAACATAGATAACCAACTCAAATAATCCAAGGGCAAAGTATGATATATAAAATCAGAAAACAAATGCAAAGTCAGACCTCTGGTGGCATTCCAACTGGATCCTCCGAACTATCTTGAATTAGAGTGAAATTTGTAACTGGAACATCATTGCCAACCCTGGATTCCACCATCACATCATGCTTTCTATCCAAATCCAAGTTCCCAGGCTCTTCGGCAGGGTTTGTTATTCGTGACAGGTAATCCTGTGAGATCACTTCATTGTCAGAATGCCACCCACTATCTTGGGCTACTTCCCTGTCAATATTCTCACTGCCATAATTACTGTTCTTTAGACTTTCCTCGTTATCGGAGCTTAACACACTTTCTGCATTGCTTTGCTGTGAAATACTTTTATCCATTTCATCGGCATTCCAGGGCATGCTCCCGGTGGTATACGTAGAATAACCTTCATTCATGGGGGATGATGAACCAACAACCTTCTTCATTAAACCATCTGAAACCCCTCTGAACTGGCGTACTATATCATCCACAGCATCATCTACATTGACTGAAAAATACCCAAAAAAACAAAAACAAAAATAAAAAAACCAATCAAATAATAGAAAACAAATAAAATATTTGATATACAATTTAAAAACAAGCACAGGAAAGAATTTTGAATAAGAAAACGGAATGGCATTTTCTACAACACAGTATGTCCAGAATACAGTTAAAATATATCCGAGTAATATTTGGAGCGATCAATTTTTGTGAAGGAAGTATCAAAGGACTAAATGTCCTTCCCCTAAGGTTAAAGAAGCTTGGTACTGATTACAACTTCATTATCAATAGATGTTAAGTTCAGAATTTTTTTTTCAGATTCTAAATCCATTTCCAACTTTAGACCCATTCCAGTTCCATTCTTACCATCATTGATTTACGTAAACTCACTCATTCACAATGTCAATCATTTAAGAAAAACTTCAAATACTCCTTCCAATTGAACAGCAAAGACAAAGAGGATGAATTGGAAGAGAGGAAAAGAAAGGACCAGTTGCCAAAAAATAGAGAAGAGAGTGTGTTAAAAAAAAATGATAGAAGAGTCACACTAGAAGACAGTAAATCAGAATGTTAGAACTAAGAACCAAATACCTGCCAATGTTTTCATCACTGAAGAAGATTTCCCAAAAGAGTAGTTCTTCAAGGGTAATACATAACAAAAATAGTTTGTTAGAATGTCGGCTTCCACATCCAAAAGTACCAAGTGAAAATATTAAAATGTCACTCATTATAAGTTATGTAACAAGTCCCAAGAAGATGCTCACCTTTGAGGAAACACTGAAAAAGTCCCATACTTCATGTTGCTCAGCAACATTAGCTATTGACAGAAGATCCTGAGGCAATACCATAAAATTCAAGCAAAGGGATTAACAAGATACAAAAGGAAACTATGTCCTTATTATTTACTTATTTATTGGTTAACTATATCTTTAAATAGCATTTTTTAGACACGGCATAAAATACCTGGAGATATCTGTCAAGCTGAATGCAACGTTGATGTACAAAGGCATCATCTGTGCTTGACGAAAATATCCTTTTTGGAGGCAAATGTAATGTATAATTGGGAATATCTTTTAGATGTCGATGTAGTCGTTCAAAATTCCTATATCTGTAAGTCCGAAAGAAATTATGGCAAAGTCGAACCAAAAGAAATTTAGACATGAGCATATTTATTCTACTTAATGCAATTAAATTGTTGGAAAGGAAATTATTAGACCCCAAAAAAGTAAAGACAGTGAATAGCACTTGATTTTCTGGTTAGAACTTAACACATTGTAAAATAATCTATGTAAAAAATGATAACTTAAGCACTACTACCACTATCATAAAATGTAAAAGAAAGAAGTAAACCTTCTTTTAACAAACCAAGTCCTATTTTGTGCATCAGTCACTGCAATTGAATAGACAGCAAAGCTTGTGGACCCAAGTTTCTCAAAATATGCTCCAATAACCTGCAGCATTCACTCAAAACCATTGTAATTTATAAAACGATATAATTAAATACATTCAAAACCAAGTAACATTCAGGTACAACATTTACAGCCAGAAGTGCATACCCGGCACCTGAGCTTAGGAATAAGTGGCCCCTCTCTTCTAACAATCATGTCAGAAGAACTCTTCCCACGAAATTCACTATGCCTCCCGAATTCAGGAGTGTAGAACTCTGAAATTATGGAGCCTCCTTTATTAGGTTGGATTGCCAAGGAAGAAGCACTGTTAGATCTCTTCAGGTTACTTTTATACCCATTGGAAACAAGATCCGTGATGCCCTTCATCGTATCAACTTGCAGCTTGTCCTCAAAAGTTAATTGCTTGCCAGAGTCCTGAGGATATTGTGATCTATCTGTGCCTCCAACATTTTGAAGGGGATCTGAACCCAAGGCAGGCTTTGGCGGCAACGAAATCTTTGCTTCTGCAGGTGAAAACTGTCCAGGTTTACTCACTGATGTTTCCTGAATCAATGTTCTATGAGGCAGCGAACTGTCCGTAGCTGAACTTTTGACAGAAAGATCCTGAAAGCCGGCTTTGGTTATTTTGTTTTCTTTCTTTTTGTAATTTCTTCCTTTTGTCCACATGTTCTCAAGATTCTCAGGCATAAGAATTTCAGTTCTCCTCTGAGTTACAACCTCCAATTTCCGTGCCCAATCAGCAGGCTTGACCTGAGAAGATTCTTCGTGGTGTATTTTATGCTGCAACGATGTCTCTCCTTGATGACTCATTTTAACCAAGGCCATCTCAGTTACTTGGTTTAATAATGGAGATTGCTTAGATGCCGTGAGATTGTCATGGCCGCCCTCATTAGGGGTAGAATGACCACGTTGATGACTTGCTACATTTGTTGGCTGATTACCAGCCATTGATTTTGTAACATCATCATTAAGGAGAAGTAGAAGAGATTCAATAAGCTCATTTATATACCTGATCATAAAGATAAGAATATTTTTATGATTGGATATTGAAGAAATTATAAAAAAAAATGATGTCAAAATGCTACGAGAGTTTCAATCACATTGATGGCCAGATAATATGTAAAATGTTTAGACTTCAGAAACAAGGAATCAAATAATGTTTTCAATGGTCTAAACTAATTGGCACGATTATTCTTATCAACTGATCTCTAAATATTTATATTTAACAATTGGTGTGATGAAATAGGCAATGGTTAGGACCAGCACATCTTAGTTTCTTAGCCCTTAATTCTCAGGTGCTCGCTTATCCCTCAACCAACACACTAAATCCCTTAGTCTTTCCCCTTACATTCTGCTTTGACATTCTAATGTCCCAGGAATTTTGGCAATGAAATAGATACCCTTTCATCTCTCTACGTTCAAGCTTATCACACCTAACCTGGCACTTTTCCTGGTTCTCAGCTTTAATCTCTCATGGAGAAGGTTCTATACTTGGTAAAGAGAATGTGGAGAATAAAAGTATTCATACAGCTCACAACAATGGCTGAAAAATCAATTCAATGTGCCATCTATTTTGCACCTTCCCACTCTCAATCAACTTAAAGAAGCATGCCAAAAATGTTATTGATAT
Organism: Arachis stenosperma; assembly: GCF_014773155.1. NCBI lineage: Eukaryota > Viridiplantae > Streptophyta > Magnoliopsida > Fabales > Fabaceae > Arachis > Arachis stenosperma. The sequence goes on from NC_080386.1 coordinate 39,578,158, forward strand.
TATAAGACTAAAATAAATTCCTTCTGATACCATAACAAACAAACGATTTAAAATTTGGTAGTTAAAGTTTGAATATTGATGCAGCAACCCTTCCATTGTATTAAAACTATTGAGATCCAACTTTCCAAAAATCAGTCTTGAAAATAAATATAAGACAAAATATTCAGCAACATACCCGGGGCTTGCTAAATTCATAATAGGTTGCATAACCAAGCAAGTTAAAAGTTCCCGAGCTATAGAACGAACTACAGGACACTGAGCTTCTCGTTGTCTTAGTACTATGGCTAAAACAGCACTCATCAGTCGCTGAAGAACCTGAAAGAAAAAAAGGCTTCATTAAATATGATAAGAGATATAATCCTCCAAAGCAAAAACATATAGCCATCAGAACACTCCACTCACACCTTGTACTCACTCTCTGGAGATATCAATGCTGGGTGTAGCTCTTTAGAATTCAACAAATGGAATTTCAATCTCTCATCCCTCTCCTCAGAAGATAACGTTCTCATAACATCTACGCCTATAGCAGCTTGATTTCTTCTGAAAAGGTCTATGTGATCACCTACTAAGTCAACTATGTCCCTGAAAGCAAAAAGTAAAGTCAGCGGTTTCTATAGTACTTTCTTCCTAGGAGCAACTATAGGCAAAGGTAAACCAGGTACCTTGTCAGCAAATCGACAAGGTTGATCTCTTTAACCCTTCCTGATATTTCACCAAGAACATCCATTATTATTGCACGTATCTGCTCGGGAAACTCCTTGTCTGGAGTAATTTCCGAATACCACAAATCAACCACGAAATCCTTCAATATCTTATCGATCAAATCACCCATGGCAGCCTCCACGGCAGAAGAATCAATTTTCCTCTTCCATTTAGTAGGGGGAGGCGGAGTAGAGAGGCGGGAATCATTTGGCGACAACTGTTTTTTCTCTAAATGAGATAGGTAAGTTTGTGATACAGGCTGTTGAACCTTCCATCGGAATTCCACATTATTGAAAAGAATGCGCAGCGCAGAAACTAATAAAATTGACATAGGTACATTCATCCACATTGATTTACTTGTATCTGTCAGACAACCAATCATAATATAGAACACCAATTAACCAACAAAGGAAAAAGCGTACCAAAAATGTAACCAGAACCATAATGAACATTAAGGAACATAATTCCAACAAGTGTTGAACTGAAATCCCTAAGCTACCATGAGTAACTTCACTAAATTCCATACTCGTACATCAGAATCATTACCACTAAGCTTAAGCAACCATAATCGGACTAAAAGGCAAAAGCTTATCAAGTTCCAGCTACTAATTCCTAGAAATCGCAACAAAAGCACACAGAAAAGCAAAAAATGAATCCAGAATCCCTAGTAAAAGATAGAGATTGACTAGGAATTACATGAATTCAAACAGAGAAATCAAAGTAAGACTGAAAGAAGAAGAAGAAGAAGAAGAGACTCACGAGTTAAGAAATAGGAAACAGCGAATATACAAAGGGACCACCAAATAGTGCGAAGCTTGAACTCATGTATCAGATCAGAGAGAGTCTCCATGGGCTTCTTCATTGTTCTTTCTCTTTCTTTTCAGTTTTGTGTGCCTTCTTAAGACTCCGAAAATTTGAAGTCTCAGAAGACACAGAATCAAACAGGAACAAGAACAACCTTTCCTAGGTCTTTGTTTTGTGCTCTGTTGTGTGTGTTGTTCGGTTTGATATTTGATTGTTTCTTCAAATTGGAAGCGAAACAATAACACCTGGAAAATTTTATTTGTGGAAAAGTGTGTTGATACTTAATAATCTAATCTGTTTTGTGACCTGTGTTTGAGTTGGTTCTCTAATTAAATTAAATTAAATTATGTCATATGATCTTGGAGCTCTGAGGTGAGGCCACTTTTTCTGATGATAATAACGTGCGCCATAATGATAATCTTGGATCAATTTTTAGATTTAAAAATATTATCTGCATACTAAAATTAATTATTGATATATTTATAGTTTATTTTAATTTATTTTTATTATATATTTATATTTTAATATATATTTGTATTAATAACTGATTTTAACAGTTAAATTTAATATACAACTAATATAATTGATCTTAATAATTTGCGGCTCTTAAAGTTATATTATTATTTAGTTATATAATTTTAGCAATATTTAAAATATTATTAAATTCTGATCATATCTTTTTAATTTAAAAAATAAAAAATATAATTTTAATTTGAATAATATTCTTTAAGTATATATAAAATTACATAATGATTATTATTATATGTACCATAACAATAATTATAAATTTTTATAGAAGTGCTATATATACAAGTCATTTTGGTTTCAAGTCATATAAGTCGGGATAAATTTAACAAAAAAGACGCTCACCCATACTAGCGTGTTAACATGCGCTACTCAAAGGTTTTCATAGCGTGCTCGGTCACCATTATGAAAGACACTTCTTTCTTCTTCCTCGATCAAAATCACAACTGTTTTTTTTCTTCGCGTTCCTCCTCCTCCTCCTCTTCCTTCTTCTTCTCCTTCTTCTTTGTGTTTCTCCTCCTTTTTCTTCGCGTGTTTCATTTTCATCGTCGCTTTTTTTTATAAATGTTATTGTTGCTGCATTTTTTTCCTTCTTTCTCTTTTTATTGATTTTGCAACATTATATATTTTTTTTTCTTTGTTTGATTTTTTCCTCCAAAAAAAATTATGAGAATATAAAATAAGAAGATAAAGAAAAAGAAGCAGCAGAAGATAAGGAAAAAAAGAGGAAGAGTTTTGAATTATGCAGAACTTATCAGCACACATACACTGAAAATTCTTAAATAATACACCCAAATATCTTCGCATTACACCCAAATATCTTCGTGTTACACCCAAATTTGCTGCAAATACAGAAAAATGTTTCCTTTAATACTGCATTTTTTTGTTTTTCTTTTTTTCCTTATTTCTTTCTTTCTTTCTTTTAGTTGAACGAATATAAGTTCATCCTCTTCAAGTAATTTTGTATCATTATGTGTTTTTTCTAATTTGTTTGATTTTTTTTGTTTTTATTCTTGTTAAAAGAGTAAAACAAGAAGAAACTTAAAAAGATAAAATAAGGAAAAAAAGATGAATAAGAAAAAAAAGAAGAAGATGATGATGACGATGAAAAAGAAGAAGTAGCAAAAGATGAGGAGGGAGAAGAAGAGTTTTGAATTATGCAGAACTTATTAGCACACATACACCGAAAGAATACACCTAAATATCTTCACGTTACACCTAAATATCTTCGTATTACACCCAAATACAGAAAAATATTTTCTTTAATGCAAAACTTTTACATTACATTCAATTCAAACCATCAACCATGAACAACAATTTTCACAAACAAAAACAACATTATTCACCTACAGAATCATAAACTACTAACGAAAATATTAACTAGAATCGAACCACATCTCAGCCACTTGATTGGATTCAAAATAATCAATTTTATTCTGGTTCAATTGACAATCTGAACTTGAATTATTCAATATCTCTAAGATAACTCATGATGGAGGAGAAGGAGGAAAAGGAAGGAGGAGAAGAAATTCCAATAAAAAAGAAGGAGAAGGAAAAGGAGGAGGAGGGGGTGGTGTTGGTGAGAGAGTAAAACAAGAAGAAACTTGAGAAAGTAAAATAAAAAGGAAAAGATGAATAAGAAAAAAAGAAGAAGAAGGTAGTGATGATGATGAAAAAAGAAGAAGAAACAGCAGAAGATGAGGAGGAGAAAGAGGAAAAGTTTTGAATTATGCAGAACTTATCAGCACATATATACCGAAAATTCTTAAACAATACATCCAAATATCTTCATATTACACCAAAATTTGCTGCAAATACAGAAAAATGTTTCTTCTAATGTTGTATTTTTTTCTTCTTTTTTTCCCCTTATTTCTTTTTTTCTTTTAGTTGAATGAATGTAAGTTCATCCTCTTCCAAATAATTTTGTACTATTTTGTGTTTCTTCTTCTTCTTTATTTGATTTTTTTTATTCTTGTTAAAAAGAGTAAAATAAGAGGAAACTTGAAAAGATAAAACAAAAAAAAAAGATGAATAAGAAAAAAAATAAGATGATGATGATGATGAAAAAAGAAGAAGAAGAAGTAGCAGAAGATGAGGAGGAGGGAGAAAAAGAGTTTTGAATTATGCAGAATTTATCAGCACACATACACCAAAAATTCTTAAAGAATACACCCAAATATCTTTGTGTTACACCCAAATTTGCTGTAAATACAGAAAAAATATTTTTTTAATGCAGAACTTTTACATTACATTCAATTCAAACTATCAACAATGAAATATTATTCACCTACAGAATCATAAACTACTAACGAAAAAATTAATTAGAATCGAACCACACCTCAACTACTTAATTGGATTCAAAATAATAATCAATTTTGTTTTGGTTCAATTGATAATCTGAACTTGAATTATTCATTATCTTCAACAACGAGAAAAGGAGGAGGAGGAAAAGGAAGGAGAAGGAAAAACTCCTATGAAAAAAGAATGAGGAAGAGGAGGAGGAGGTGGAGGTGGTGGTGTTGGTGACGACGATAATGAAAGAGAAGAGCAGTAACGGCACAAAGAAGAACGTACGTGCGTTGATTGAAATCTGTTAAATTGAGAGGCATGTGAAATGTGCGAGCATAAGACGCACGCGTGTGGGTGATTTAGGAAAAAATAACTTGTATAGACTTGTATGGTAAAATAACTTGTATGTGAAGAATAATTGAAATTTTTAATAGACTCCAACTACGCATGTTATTCTAAACGTGTTTATATTATTAATGTGATTATATCTCTTTATATTCAATTTGAGACTCGAATTGAAATCAAGAATTTTTTTTAATATTAGATTTTTAGAGAAATAGATCCTTTCAATTTTTTTTATTAATTGAGAAAATAAAGTATAATCTCCAATTATTTGATATTTTTATTTTATATTTTTTATTTTACTTATAAAATTAATAATGAGAGATCTTATTTTATTCTCTCAATTATTAAAAAATTAAGAGAATCTATTTTTGATTTGTAGTAGTGTATTTCACTGAAATTAAAAAAAAAAAAATATCTAAAGTCTATGGAAGTGGTCATTGATGGAAAAAAGAAGGGTTAAGTACTGAAATCGTCCCTAAGGTCTGGGTGAAAATCAAAATCGTCCCCGACCTTTTTTTGTTATTAAAATCATCTTCAACATTACAAAACGTTATAAAATCGTCATTTTTCACTTCAATTTTATTTTTTTACCATATTACCCTTCATTATTAATAAAAATAATTAAAAATAATATTAAAAATTAAAACAAACTCCTCCCCAACCCCCCTCAACCCTCACCCCTCCCCCCTCCCGTAACTCCCTCACTCCCTCACCCCACTCCCTCACTCACCCTTCCGTAACCCCCTCAGCCCACTCCCTTACCCCCACCCCTCATCCCTCACCCCCTCACCCCTCATCCCTCACCCCTCACCCATCACCCTACTCCCGACTCCCGTAACTCCCTCACCCCCTCACCCTCTTGTAATCCCCTCACCCCACTCCCGTCACCCCACTTCCATAACCCCCATTCTCTTCCTGATGCCCCTCTCTTTAAAACTCCAACCCCAATTTCAACTTCAATTTTTCATCTCGCCGTCGCCACCACCCTACTTATTCGTTTCTAGGGTTTGCCGCCGCCGCTGCCGCCGTCGCGTGGTCATCGGGAGGGGGACATCGTCGGTGCTGCTTCTTCTTCTGTGACTGTCTTTGCTTCTTCTTCTGTGACTGTCTCTGCTTCTTCTTCTGCTCTGCTTGAACTTCTGCTTCTGCTTAAACTTCTGCTTCTGCTTGAGTTTATGCTTCTTCTTTTGTGATTTTTTATTTTTTTTAATTTCTATTATTTTGCTGTTTTTGGATCTGAAAACTAAAATTGTAGTTGATGATTATTGAATTATTGTTTATTGAAATTGCTGTGATTTTTTGTTGATTATTTTGTTTTGTGAATGTTGCTGTTAATTCGTTTTGTTATGAGTAATGAATGGCTATGGTGGCAGTGGCGATGGTGGTGAGAAAAGGGCGAGGGAGTGGGGTGAGGGGTTGAGGGAGTGGGTGAGGGGGTGAGGAAGTTACGGGAGTCGGGAATGGGGTGAGGGGTGAGGGATGAAGGGTGGGGGTGAGGGAGTGGACTGAGGGGGTTACGGGAGGGTGAGTGAGGGAGTAGGGTGAGGGAGTGAGGGAGTTACGAGAGGGGGGAGGGCTGAGGGTTGAGAGGGGTTGGGGGGAGTTTGTTTTAATTTTTTAATATTATTTTTAATTATTTTTATTAATAATGATGGGTAATATGGTAAAGAAAAATTGAAGTGGAAAAGGACGATTTTATAACGTTTTGTAACATTGAGGATGATTTTAATAACAAAAAAAAGGTTGGGGACGATTTTGATTTTCACCCCAAACCTTAGGGACGATTTCAGTACTTAACCCTAAAAAAGAACGACCTTGTCGTTCACCACAAAACATTGCTGACGTGGATAGACGGCATGTGGTCGTCACTTCTCTCCTCCTAAGTGAACCCCCTGAACCCATCTTCCTCATTTCTTCTTTTTCCAATCCGGTCTTCCATTCTCCCATATTCTCTTCAAATTACTCTCAAAGTCTAACTTCTCAACCTCACTAGCACAAACAAAACGGCGACACTGTACTAGGGAGAGAGATTTGTGCACTACACTCAATCACTACTAAATAGTAAATACACAGGTGAGTATTTTAGTTGTAGTTTATTGTTATTATTTAATTTTTTTAAGCTAAAAGCAGTATAAAAAAATAGTTTATTATTTTTTAATAGGGTTAAGTCCTTTTTTCGTCCCTAAGATTTGGGGTGAAAATTAAATTAGTCCCCGACCTTTTTTTGTTATTAAAATCATCTCTAACGTTACAAAACGTTATAAAATCATCCTTTTGTCTATAAATAATATTTTTTGGACAATTTTATCCTTAAACAAAAATTAAAAAAATACTCCTCACCCTCACCCTTACCCTCACCCTCATTAGAATGATTTACAACAGAAAAAGAAAAACCCCCAAAGCACAAAATTTAGCATCAAGAAAAATTTTGAGCAGTAAATCAATAACAAGATTATCAAATTAAATTTATCATCAAGGTTAAGCAGTGAGCAAACTCAACACACAAAATTCTGTTTTAATTCCTTAAAAGAAAGTGCTAACAACCAACAAGTATTCCAACTTTTCAACAAGAAATCAAAATTTACAGGCTTGATAAACATTAAGTCGTATAAGAAACCATCATTGTCATTATTTTCATGGATCAACCAAAAGTAGAACCAGATCACAACAGTAGCTGCAACAACAGTAGAACCAGCTACCACCACAGGCCACTGAATATTCAAACCCTTTACCCCTTTCTCAACCCTAGCAATAACCCCATTTCCATTCACTCCACCATTCATAGTATCAACCTTCTGGTTCAGTCCTCTTATCACATTCTCAACCACCCCTGCTTCTTCCTTCAACCGAACAACAAACAATTCCAAGCTCTTTTCTCTCTCCTCAGACTTCTTCAGTGCCTCCTACAAGCTCAATTTCTCCTTAACCCACTCCTCCATATCCGATCTCTTTGAATGCACAAAGCTCTCCACTTCCTTAGACTTCTGTCCTAATTCCAAAACCTCCTTTTCCATCTCTTGAATCTTCTCCCACAACTCCTCCTCAACCCTAGTCCACTTGTTCCTCTCATCAACATCTTTTTTCTCCAGAGCTCTAATTTTCTTTTCCAAATCCCTAATTTTCTCTTCACTCTTAGTTTTGTCCTTCTTTAAGAATTTAACTTCTCGCTCTAGCAATTCCACTTTGGATTCCATCTCCAGTAGCAACTTCCTGAGCTCAGCAGCCTCAGCCATCGTCTCTTAGGTGACTCTCATATCTGATATAGAGTCATGTTGGAGCCTCGCCAACTCTGTCTCCAACTCTGCCACCCTCGCAGCGATCGCACTTGCGGCCTTAGTTGCATTGCACGACTGCTCCAACTCCTTCTCTATCGCGCCAACTCTGTCGTAGCTGTGGCTGAGGATAGGAACAGATCGAGAGAGAGAGAGAAGAGCAGATGCCCTCACCATCAGAAGCTCGACGACGGTAGGGTGAAGATGGTAGGGTGACGGAAAGAGAGAAGATGGTAGGGTGACGGAAAGGGAGAGAAGAAGAATTGGGGGTTGGGGGGGAGGTGGTTTCGAAGAGAATGGTAGAAAGAAGGGGATAGAGAGGAAAGACAATGAAGAGACTCCGGGGGTGGGTGGGGTTTTGTTTTTATTTTTTAATATTATTTTTATTAATTGTTAAGGGTAATTTGGTAAAAAAATAAAAAAGGACGATTTTATAACGTTTTGTAACGTTGAGGATGATTTTAATAACAAAAAAAAGTTAGGCACGAATTTGATTTTCACCCCAGACTTTAGAGACGAAAAAAGTACTTACCCTTTTTAATATTATAGTTGCTTATTAGTGCTAATTAAATTAGTTGTAAGTTGAAAAAGACTAATTAAAAAAAAAACATGACTTTGTTGTTGTAGTTGTAATAGTTGTATTAGTGTTTGTGTTAGTAAATTATTGTTAGTTTAAATTATTAATTAGTTGTTTTAGTTTTATTTTAAATAATTTTTAAAAACATATTTATTTAATAGTTGTTAGTTTATATTTTTTAGTGAATTACGTTTTGTGTTAAAAATTTATTAAAAAATATTAGCCTTGATTATTATTAATAATTATTGATTACGGTTTATTTTTAGACATTTTTTATTTTTACATATTTTTATTCAATTTTTTTTAAACTTAGGTTTAATTTATATTCTTATTTATTTTAGTTTTATTTGAAATATTTAATAATAAAACTGAATTATTTTTAATTATTAGTACATATTTTTAGGATTTATTATTGTATTTTAATTATTTATTGAAAAAAATTAATATTATTAATTTTTACTATATGTTTATTGATCTTTAGGTTTTTGCAAAATTTATTGGAAGAAAGAAAAACAGATCATAAGTATTATTATTAATTCTTATGATATATTTTTAGTAAGGGTTAAGTACGATTTTGGTCCCTAAAATATAGATCGAAATTTTTTTCGTTCTCAATCTTTTTTTACATACAAAATCGTCCTCAAAGTTTAACTTAATTTTAAAATTATTTTTTTTACTTAAGTTTTATAATTTATGATCAAAATACTCCCAAATAAAAAAATTATAAAATAAAAAAATAGAAAAAAAAAAGAAAACAACAAAGGGAGAAATAGAATCGGGGGAAGGAGGAGAGGGAAGAAAGAGAACGGGGGGAGGCAAAGGGAAGGGAAGAAGGGAAACAAAGGGAAAAAATGAAGAGAAAGAAAAGAACGGATAGGGAGACAAGCGGGGAAGGAGAAACAGAGAGTAAGAGAGGAGAAAGGGAGAAGAGAGAGATCGGAAGGGAGAAGGAGACCATATTCAGCGCCGCTGGCACCACGCCCTGCCGTCGTCCATCCCGTTCAGCCACCGCCGAGCCGTTGTCGAGGAAAGAGAGGGATGCGCGGAGTTTAAAGGGAGAGAGAGGGTTGATCTGCCGCTCCTCTTCTGGTTCCATTGTTCTTCTGTTTCTGATACTGATCCATTCTTCTGCTTCTGATTTTTACTATTATTGTTGATTGTTCTGCTTCTATTTCTATCTCTTTTGGTTCTTCAGATTGAGAGAGATAGTGATAGTTTATCTTCTCTTCTTATCTTCTATTGTTGCTACTAGTTAAAATTGTTCTGTTGCTACTAATTGAAATTGTTGCTGCTGTTGCTATTTTTTATTACATTGACTATGTTTTTGATTTTATTGTTGCTGCTAATACTGTAATGAAGAAAAAGAAAAAGAAAAAGAGATGCTACTGTAATGGAGAAGAAAACTGAGTATTTTAGTGTAGAGAAAGGCATTTTGATCCGAAGGACGATTTTAAAATTAAGTTAAACCTTAAGTATAATTTTGTATGCAAAAGAAGTTGAGGACAAAAAAAATTTTCAGCCTATACTTTAGAAAGCAAAATTGTACTTAACATTTTTAGTAAATTATTTTTTAGTTTAAATATTTAATTAAAAGAGTAACGGTATTAGTAATTATTAGTATATGTTGTTAACTAAGTTTAGTTTATTTTTACCGTTAAAAAATAGTATTATCATTAATGGTTAGTATATATTATTTTATTGAATTAGGTTTAGTGTTAAAAATTTATTAAAATATATTAACCTTGATTATTATTAATGATTAGGGTTTATTTTTGGAGTTTATTTTATGTTTACATATTTTTACTCAAAATCTTTTAGAAATTAGGTTTAATTTATATATTTATTTATTTTAGTTTTGTTTAAAATAATTAATAATAAAAATGAATTATTATTAACTGTTAGTACATACTTTTAGGGTTTTTTCTTGTATTTTAATTACTTTTGAAAAAATAGAATTAATATTATTAATTTTTAGCATATATTTACTGATTTTAGGTTTGCTTGTAATATTTATTACCGTCACAATCGGATTGCCCTTCATTTTATTCCATTTGAGATCAATGACGTGCAGATCTATGAAATGCAACTGTGCCTCTAATATGCTTTGAGGTTGTGGGGTAACATCTGATTGATAGGATTAGAAGACAGTTTGACTTTTATCAAGACTCCCAGTAGACACTATGAAACTTGGAGCGTTGCATAACATAGTACTGACACATCTAAAAAATAAGAATTAGGGAGTAAAACATGGCAAATGGATCTCACAATGGAATAATAGTTCTGTGTGCGTCTTGACAAGTCAACATATCAACAACTATCAACCATTCGACTAGTATATATACTAGTATATTGGCAATTTCGGTGATCATCTGCTGCTCTCCGAGCGTGTCGAGCAAGAGCAACCACCTCAACAACAATAACCACCTTAGCAAAAATAACCATCTTAGCAAGAACAACCACTATATCCACAACCATATGCATACCCACCGCATCCATACCCACCATACACATGCCTACACCAACAACCATACCCATAGCTATATTCATACCCATCACAATATCCATACCCATCATATTCAGAAGATTATGCACAACCTTTCACTCAACCACACATATCATCATACTCACAACCATACCCACCATACACAGAGGAATATGCATAGCCTTCCACCCAACCTTTCATACAGTCATATTGTCATCCTTTTATCATGTGCAAAGAATACATATCGATATAGGCACTGCAATATTTATTGTCACAATTACTAGGCACAGTGGCACACAATGAGGAACAATATAGACACATTATTGATTAGGTTCAGGGTCTTGACTTGACTTAATGGGTGAATAATTTATTCTTTACCTAGAACCATCTACATGTGTCGTGCCTCAAGTTGTTCCTGGACAAATATCTTTGGGTTCGAGGCAACCACCACAGTCCTATTCTGAACACTCTAGATCGAGAACTTCTGTTATTTCAGTTAGGAGTGTCTATAGGGGGATTGGATGTCGCCAAAATCCAACTCGTATTCCTATGCCTGAGGGTGACGAAGAGGAGAATGATGATGCTATTTATGAGACTCTTGTAGGTATAGATGAGGTTGATCAGCCTAATTTAGGTAAGGATGTAGTTGATGAGTTTGGTACAGCTGATAATGTGGTTGATGAGTCTAGTCCAGGTAATGATATGGTTGATGAAGATGGTTCAGATAATTTGATTCTTATTATTGTATGTTGACTAGGATTGTATTTATGATTGATTAGGATTTGGTAATATATTGAAATGAATTGATCATGACTGTATTTGTTATGTTTCGTTGTTGCGTAGATGCTCACGATAAGGGTTATGATCTTAGGGTCAACTTGGCCCATAAGAATCGATCTAGATGGAATCCGTTATTGATCAAGAAGAGGGTCAAAAAGGGTGTTCTCAAGTGGCGCAAATCGTGAAGAAATGTATGTTTAAGTGAATTATTATAAAATTGAGTTAGTGGACATATGCAATATAATTTTTTACGCATTGGTTTGTTTTATGGATGACGACGTACTAGTTTGAACTCCATGTGTAATGTGAACAACGCAATTAATTTTAGCAAAGTAACCACAACATGACTCAATATATCCAAAAGAGACAAACTATAATTGAATATAATACTAAACAAAATGCAAGAAACAACTTAATTCACAAACTCTCCTAATATGAGAACTACGAATTTGGAGTCGAGCCACTGGCACTAGCATCACCACGGTGCTGACATCTACTTCAGCTATAACCCTTACCTCCAAAAAGCCTAAAATGCCTACAACCATGTAGATCACGAATATCCATCTCATTAAGAAGCGAATTTTCTTAGGATGACCTTTGGCTACTTGCTTAAGGTGGAGATTGGGTACCAGTCTTAGTCCTTGATGCACATGCCATGTTGTTGGGCTTTTTAGTTGCCTGAATTGGGTTATATACACTTTTCGGATCTTTCCCATCCTGTGTACCTCATGCACATATTGTTTTCAATCTAGGCGCTAGTTTGCACAACAGGCATAGACATGGGGACAAGAAATTCGATTCACCTTAAACTCATTACAATCACAATGCCGAAGACGCACGTTTACTGTAAACTCCAAACCACTAGGCATCTCGTGCACTTCAAAGATCTCGTTCTGCCTATCAAATAAGTTAACTTGGATGTTTTTTGATGCGCGCTAATTTGACAGAATTTTTTTGGTTGCATATTCAGAGAATAGTGGACATGTACTTAACAAGGGTTGTGATGGGAAGATTGCATGTCTCTTTCAATACTCTATTAATGCACTCTACTAGGTTGGTGGTCATATGGCCTCAACAATGTCCGCCATCACATGCCAAAGCATATTGCGATCGAGTGATATTGTCCAGCCACTGCTTGTAAACCTCCCCCTACTCACATAATCTCTGGTAACACATATTGAATTTATGCATTGCTCTAGAATAGCCTATGTTGATAATCATCTTCTGTATTTGCGGCACCTTGAACCTCCTCAAGAAGTTGGATGCTATGTGTATGACATAAAACATGTGAATAGCTCTTAGATATTATCATGCTCCATTACTACGACCTACAGCTGAGATAATTGACTCATGTCGATCAGAGATAAGGATAACACCATCTTAATTAACCACATGTGTTTGCAAATGGATAAGAAAAAAGTGCAAGATATTGGTAGTCTCACCCTCGACCTAATCAACCGGCATGAACTACGGACCAAAATATTATTTTCAATCTAGGCGCTAGTTTGCACAACAGGCATAGACATGGGGACAAGAAATTTGATTCACCTAAAACTCACCATAATCACAATGCCGAAGATGCAAGTTTACTGCAAAATCCAAACCACTAGGCATCTTATGCACTTCAAAGATCTCGTTCTGCCTATCAAATAAGTTAACTTGGATGTTTTTCGCTGCGCGCTAATTTGACAGAATTTTCTCGGTTGCATATTCAGAGAATAGTTGACATGTACTTAACAAGCGCTGTGATGGGAAGATTACGTGTCTCTTTCAATACTCCATTAATGCACTCTACTAGGTTTGTGGTCATATGGCCTCAACAATGTCCGCCATTATATGCCAAAGTATACTACGATCAAGAGATATTGTCCAGCCACTGCTTGTAAGCCTCCCCCTACTCACATAATCTTTGGTAACATATATTGAATTTACGCATTGCTCTAGAATAGCCTATGTTGATAATCATCTTCTGCATATGCGGCACCTTAAACCTCCTTAAGAAGTTGGATGCTATGTGTTTGACATAAAACATGTGAATAGCTCTTGGATATTATCATGCTCTATTACTACGACATACAGCTGAGATAATTGACTCGTGTCGATCAGAGATAAGGATAATACCATCTCGAGTAACCACATGTGTTTGCAAATGGCTAAGAAAAAAGTGCAAGATATCGGCAGTCTTACCTTCGACCCAATCAAACTGGCCTGAACTACGGACCGGTCTTCTTGCAAGATGACGTCAAGATAAAATCAGCACGTACTAATTTCAAAAAATTGGCATCACTATTGAGGTTCAAACCTGGGACTATCAAAATGTGAAAGACCCTACAACCCCCCAGACTAAGATGTTCTTTTATACTATAGATGCCTTTTTATAAATATATTATAATTTATTAGACATATTATAATTAATAGCTTCATGTATTAATTATTTTAGTCATGCAAAATTTAAAATCTCCTTATCTTTTTGTCTTTTTATTCTAATGAGTAATTTTTATATTTAATTTAATTAATTTTTTTATTTTATATATACTCACTTAAATTAATTTTTTTGAATTTTACATAATTATTAAAATAAACATTAAATGTTGTTAAATATCTCTAAATTAAAAAGATAAGCAAACATATTTTTATTAAGCATACCATATTTTTTGTTGATAATTATATATATTTATTAATATTAACTTTTTTAACATATATTTGATTAATGTAATTAATTAATAAATTATTAAAATCTTAAAATAAGTTAATTAATATAAAATTTTGTATTATAAAAAGAAATTAAATTTTATATAATTATTTAATATGACCGGGTCAACCGATTTAACCTATAATCTACCAGTTGAACCAGTGACCCGGTGATCCAGTAGTATAACCGAGTCGATTATCGATTCGGTTCTGATAACTATGCAGTCTCTAGAGTTAAACTCCATTCCGACGATGTATTCACTGAACAACAGTAGGGTTGCACCAATAATAAAACAAAAAAACCTAAATATTATCCTATTAATAATAATAACAATAATAATGACAATAATAATAACAACAACAATAATAATGACAATAATAACAACAACAACAACAACAATAATAACAATTAGAATTAAATCTCAAATTGGTCCTTAAATCTGCAATCGGGGATCAAATTCGTTCCTATACAAAAAATTGCCCCAAATTTGTCCCTAAACTTAACAATGGTCGTACCTGAGATATTTTTCGACGACCTATTGATGATGTGGCTGGACAGAGACCACACTAGACTTGTAAATATCGTCGTTTCCTTTCTAGCTCCCAAATACAACTAAAATGATGTCGTTTTGAGTATTGAGATGGGTTTAATTTGTTGACGTTATTATGCCTCTGTCTCTCACGAAGTTTCTTCTTCTTCTTCTCCTAATCCCTGCAACTGTCGGTGCTGCCACTGCGGTAACAGTAGCAATTTCTCAACATAGAATCTCTGTCTCGAATAGACACTACAATTCTCTCACAGTCAGAGCTCCATGCCTTGTCTTTCTCCTCCCTCTTTGCCTTTGATCTCCACTCTACCCGTTGCCATATCATCATTCCCAAAATCGACCCCTCTCTCTTCAACAAGAGCACTGAATCTCGCTGCTAGGCATATTCATGTCCCTGCCGCCCCCAAGTCCTCTCCCGCTGGCCACTGATGCCGTGTTGTTGGCCTCCTCCTTATCGCTAAGCTACATTGGAAATGCCAAGAACCGTGTGATCATTGATTATCTGAAACAGATTATCAGGAAAGATCTGAAATTCGACGGTTCGCTCTGCCTTCTTCCGCTTTTGTGCTGGTTGCCTACCACGAAGGTGGTTTTGTTGAGGGGAGAGAAGAGATCGCTCTGGTAAAATTCAAGGAGAGGAAGAGGAAGAGAGGGCAGAAGATGAAGGATTTCTCCAAGTTTACCTTCACCTTCAGCTTTTAGAAAGGAAAAGACGACATTTACAAGTCTAACATGGCCTCTGTCCAACCACGTCATCAATCCATCGTTGGAAAATACCTCAGGGACAATCATTGTTAAATTTGGGAAAAAATTTAAGGCAATTTTAAGTTTAAGGACGAGTTTGAAGTTTGATTGCAAATTTAGGAATCACTTTGAGATTTAACTCTAATTATTATTATTATTATTATTATTATTATTATTATTATTATTATTATTATTATTATTATTATTATTATCAGCATCATCATCGTCATGGTTATCGTAGTTACACTAATAATATACTAACAACAACAACAACAACAACAATCACAAAATTACTTGTATTGGCATATTCAGAAAACTCTGATGCATGCATGGTATCAAGATTCAAACTATGCATAAAAGATGGCTCACGAGATGGATGTTGGTTCGCTAGTGCATTTGTAACATCTGTCATATCTCCCTTAACTATTATATCATCTTCTTTCACATCTTTAGCTGGACTAACAATTTCATAATTACCTTCAAACTTTTCATCGCTTCGGTATCATAGTCCATCCAGTCTATGTTGGGTTTCGGAAAATTAACATCAATCATTTCCTCAAACTCAACATATAACTCGATAAGTGAGGTTTGTGCTCTAGTTTGATGGTAGGTTAAAAACAACCTTGCATACTAGTTTTATCAGCCACATGCATTATTTGAAACTAAATGAAACTATCAAATACTAGCACAAACTGCTTGTACAAAATATTTGTGACCCTCTTCAACACTTTTACACTTTGAGAAAGTACACTCTTAAATCTTTTATATGTTATCAAAAGAGGAATAACAATAACACCTGAATTCTCACATAAAAAACTCACCCTTTCATCTGTATGAGGTAAAACTTGACAATTGTAGTATATTTTTAACATAATCTTCTATTTTATATACTCATCACACACACTCACACAAATTTTTTCACTCTATAAATATAGAGAACAAAACTCTCCAAATAAAGAATAATTTTATTTCTGCATTTCAACACAATACAATACTCTTTTTATAATTGATTTTATATTTTTCTATTAGTATAAAATATTGCTGACGTTTTTATTTTTTCTAGAACATGTCAATGATGTTTTGATCATATTATGTTTTAAAAAATGTTAAAATATCAAATAAAACGTCAGTGATGTTTTTAATTTTTTATTAAAAAATTAAAAGAAGCAATACGGCAATTCCGTTCTGAGTTGAAAAAATTAATTTTTTTTAATAAAAACGTGATTGCCATTTTATGATTTAGGATACAAAAAATTATTTTCTATACACAAAATATGATTGATATTTTATATTTTTTAAACAATAACAACAGTCTTATAATAGTGTAAAATTCACAGTAACAAAAATAACAAAGCATAACCTATATTTTGTTACATCAAAAAACAATCAGCCTAAGTCATACGTTTGAATTTATCTTCCTTTATTTTTCTTTTTTGAGAAAAAAGAAAACACACAACCAAATAATGTCTGCTACATTGCTACACTTCTAATATCGTTGAAATATTTTATTTTTCTTCTATAGATATTTATATTACCAAATACCAACCGCTAATATTTGCCCCAAAACTCAATCCATTTTTACTACAAGAAATACCGTTAAAATCGATGGCTAAGCCGTCGATAATATTAAAAATCGACGGTAAAATGGACGACAGAGATGGTCGCTATTAAGCTTGTTGATTTTTCAAAATTCTAATAAAATCGACGGCTTGCGTAGCCCTCGATAATAATTTAATAAGATCGATAGCATTTCTGTCTATAATATGAGTTTGGAAATTTTACGTTCTTACTAAAATCGACAACATTGCCGTCGATATAAAATCGAAACCATTTCTGTCGATATTTGATTCAATAAAATCGACAACATTTTTGTCGATAATATGAGCTTGAGAAGATTACCTTCTTAATAAAATCGACAATCTTGTCGTCGATTTAATTTAGATACCGACAAATTCTTTGTCGATATTTTGTCTATTTTAAATTTAAAAAGCGACCACGCTATCGTCGATTTTAATAGCCATATTTTTTATTTGAAAAATAGTAAACAATTAATGCAAATAAACTTTTAAATATAGAAATAAAATTTATACAGAATATTAGATAACAAAACAAATAAACTTTTAAATATAGAAATAAAATTTATACTAAATATTAGGTAAATAGTTTACAAACTTATCAAAATAATAAATAATCTTCTAACATAAAGACTCAAGACAAGATAAATAACTAAACTTAGACTTATATTTGTTTAAATTGTAATCCACCAATAATACTTAAACTTAGAAAGGCGGTGGATCAGTTACACCATCCTCTATAGCAGCCTACTGCTCTTGCTCAACCTGAAACATATGCTCTTGAAATATATCCTACAATAAGGAGAAATGATTGATAAACTACTATATATATCAATAATGCATAACAATTAGATAACAAAATAGTTACAATGAATAAAGGTAAGTTACCTTTGTCTTTTGGGAGTGTTCATCAACCCATTAAGTCCTATCCTCTCTGTGAGTATGAGTGTGCTCAAAAAACTCATCCATACGTAATGGTCTTCCAAATGAATGATTCTACATAATGTAACCAAATTATCAACAAATATGGGTGTACAATTGATGATGTACTGTACTAAGCAATTGATGATGTATATACTTAAAGCCATGTATCAATAAGAGATTTGAATAAGAGCGATGCAAAAAAGAGATTAGACCATCAGTTAATTTGTAATTGGTTTACCCAGTATCAAATTCACAGACGAATATATGTGAATGTGCACTTATAACCTTCCCTTCCAAGTGCAAACATTAGAACAGAGGCATAAGCTTTGAATTCAATATCTTGAAATAAAGAGATTAGACAAATACTTTAATTTATGGTTGCTTACCCTAGTACAAATTCAAACCCTACCATAGTTGAAGAATAAAATGAGAGAATTGTTGTCGAATGTATATATCCCAATATACATTCACAAATTAAGACAATGTGCACCAACCCTCCCAAGTGCCAACATTATAAGAAGGTGATCCTTGGAGAGGCCTTTAAATTCAATTCATTCATTCATTTAGAATAAGCACAAAAGTATACATCAGTTTTCTCTCAATGCCGCTCAACCCAGAAATGAAAGATTCTCTAGTACAAATGGTAGAAGACAATAGCTTATGATACTCATTTATATATATATATATATATAGGGCATGGACAAGGGATTATAATTGATGAACCATGACCTTCAAAACTCAGATATTCCAATAAGAAAAATTATAAAAGAAATAAATAAGGTAAAATTATAAATGAAATAAAGAAAGTCATGTTAAAGTCCTCACATTTCACTCCATTAGGAAGCTCCCAATCAAAGTGATACAGCAAATATTTAACCATATGTAATGTAAAGCATATTTAACTCCAAATATCTTAGCTATATAAGAATTTCAAAGGTTAAGTTTTATTTATGAAAACATAGTAAAGTAGTAGCCAAAGCACCAAGAACTGATAGGTACATTAAGTACAAAAAATTGAGTATTCCTATAATAGATCCTATAAACAAACACATTAGAATTGCTGTGAGTTTTTTCTTACTTGTTTGGCCTTAAGAAATTTTCAAAATAGCAAATATCATAGTAAATATTTTCTTTAAGTAAAAAAGAGGGTTCTATGAGCAACTTACCAAGCGTAACCTCGCTTTTAGAAAGTGCATACCAGCTTTGAAAATAATGCCAATAATAATGTCAAGTATTTGGCACAATATATCCTCAAATAACACACGCTCTTAGGCCATGCACTCCACTCGATGCAATTGCTCCTCATAAAAATATTGCAGTTCATTCTGTGTTAGAGCTCCATTTCCATCCAAATCAATGCACTTGAACCTAATCATATGACAATGTCAAGCAAATTCACACATAGCTAATAAGTTATTCACAAAGGTCAAATTCCCATGTTCCTAATAATGGGAAAGATATATCCAACACAAGTCCACAATCTGTCTCCAAGAGCCAACCATGGACTCATTCACAGGGATATGCACAGTTCAAAATCCAAGTCATGTAAAACATGCTATGCACATGTGTAATTAACAATGCATGATGTTTATAACTGCATAGTGATAAACTCCAATTTTGTGGTTTATTTTGTGTTTAATTTGGGGGATTTTATCAACTTATCTCACATTTATTCAATGAAATAGCATGGTTTTGTAATTCTCCCTAAATTTGGCTTAAGTGTGAAAACATGCTTTTTAAGCCTTAAAATAGCTAAATTTAATTCACTTTAATTCCATTCGATGCCTTAATATGTTTGTTGAGTGATTTCAGATTCATAGGGTAAGTATTTGATGGAAGAGGTGAAAAGAAAAGCATGCAAAAAGGAGGATTCATGGAAAAATAAGGATTTGGAGTGCTTAGAGCGACGCACACGCATGACAGACGCGCACACGTGAAGAGGAGGTCGTCCAGGCGACGCGTACGCATGGCTCAGGCGTACGCGTCACAGCCAGCACATGATCTCATTAAAGTGAATATGCTGGGGCAATTTCTAAGCTGCCCAGGCCCAAATCCAACTCATTCCTGAGACTATTTGATGCAGAATTCAAGATGGGTCAATGGGGGAGCAATTAGGTTAGGTTAGGATGATATTTTAGGTTAGTTCTAGAGAGAGAAACTCCCTCTTTTCTCTAGAAATTAGGGTTCTTAGTTTATTTTC
Source organism: Arachis stenosperma (assembly GCF_014773155.1). Lineage (NCBI taxonomy): Eukaryota > Viridiplantae > Streptophyta > Magnoliopsida > Fabales > Fabaceae > Arachis > Arachis stenosperma. The sequence goes on from NC_080386.1 coordinate 39,598,615, forward strand.
ATCTTAGATTTAGGTTTAATTTCTTGTTTTGATGTAGTTTCCCTTGTGTTTCCTTGTTGATTTCCCTCAATCTTCTTAGTTTCTCTTGTTATTTCCTTTATTTTACCACTTTTTACGTTATATGAACTCTTGTTAATTCCCCTTTCCTTTAATGCAAATTGAGGTTTTATGTTCTTTTCTTGCTTGTTTGAGTTGTTATTATTGATTTCTTGCATTGGGTAGTAGCAGATTTTACTATTTCTTGCAATTTATGATGCTTTCCTTTTATGCCTTCCAACTGTTTGACAAAATGCTTGGTTGGATGGTAGAATAGCTTTTTGAGCATTCTTGACTTGGAAAGAGAAATTAGGCAATCTTGAGTTATCAATACTCAATTTAGATTGGTGACCTAGAGTGGTTAGTTAATATTATTTCCATTGACTCTAATCTCTTGCTAATTCAATTAGTAAGTTGATTAGGACTTTTGGATTGAGATTAACTACTCTTATTTGACTTTCTCTTAACGAGAAGATAACATTATACCTTCTTCTTATGTTGGATATGACTAAATAGGATTAGCTCTTGTTAATTATGGTATGATAATTAATGACTATGATAGAAAGTCTATATTCTCAATCCTTGCCATGAATGTCTCTCTTTATTACTTGCTTTCTTTAGTTGCTTGCTTTACTTTTGTTGCCTTTTTAATTTCTTGTCCCCTTATTTGCAAACCACCCCTTGGATACCATAACCAATAATGTACACACCTCACTGCAATTCCTTTGAGAGACGACCCGAGATCTAATACTCTCGGTTATTATTGGTTTGCACTTGTGACAAACAAATTAAACTTTGATTGAGGATTATTTGTTGGTTGGGAACTATACTATCAACGAAATTATTTGTGTGAAATTCCTAACTGACGAAAATCTTCTTTCACATAGCTAGTTAGGATAATGAATGGGAAATAATGTACCAATACTCAAATACCAAAAAAAGTACCAATACTCAAGACTCGGGTTTGATGATTTATCCTCTTCTGCCAGTATGAAGTAAACAAAATCTTCATAACACATCTTTCCCTCAACCTTACTAGTAAACTTTCTTAGAACCTGTGATAATATTGAAGTGAGTTAGAATATTCAACTGTGAACAAAGATTAGAGAGAGATAGAGAGAGATGTGGTTTTGGATTGTATGTAGCTGAAGATGAAGACTGCTGAAGGCAAGTCTTGAGACAAAATTGATTTATAATATTGTAATCCACACAAACCTGAGAAAATATTTTCTCGACAATTCGATAAGTGAGCGCATGATTACTATATCTGACAAGGTTGTCTTTGTCTATCAAGAAATCGTGATCTGTATCCAGCTCCCAAAACTTACAGTATATAACATAGAAATGTTTATAAGAGAATACCTACAAAATAGTTGTTTCATGCAAATTCGAATTTAATGCATTTTAAAATAAATATACCTTAAAACCTTAGCTTTGAAAAAGAAATGTCTTGGTCATTTTTCTGAAGTTGATGGTAATAGCATTTAACACTGTATACCTTAAAACCTTATTGATGTCATCTTCTTCATCAGCATGCAGCATTGCATCAATTATGCTTCCATGCTTCAGCTCCCTCAGAGTAAGACGACCATTATGAATGAGGTTCTATAACGACGGGTAGCACACTGTGATGGCAAGTGCATACCAGAAGCATAACAAGGCCAGAAGGAAAGCACAATAAAGGGAAGCTAATTTAGACTACACACATGCTCATCATTCCTACCAAAATAGCCATTAACCTGGCATCACAAGCTTCCCCAACAATTCCCAATATATTTGAAAATAATGCATTCAAATAGAAATAGAAAGATTACAAAACCAGCTAGTTACAACACAATCAATACATCAATTTCAACCCCAACCAATCACAGAACTTTCCAGGTTTCTTCAATAAATAGAAAATTATTTGATCATATTATCAATTTAAGCTCCAAATGATTTACCTCTTACATCAGGTTTCTTCATTTATTCATTTTAAAATTATTTTTTCAGTTTTTTTTGTCTTTTTTGGATGTCACTTTATAAGGAGAAACCAGAAGACAAGAAAATACTAATGTCATTTTAGATTTTCCTATCACTAATCTGGCATTTTCAACATTATTCAAGTCAATGTGCTGAAATTCCTAAACCCAACAAACATAACATTTTTAATCCATAATCTTATCTATCCAATGCTAAATGTTACAAACAACCAACAATAAAATGAAAGCTACTTTTCTAAAATGAATTTCTACAAAGCTAGATTCGGCACAGAACCATCACTCCAGCAAGCATGAATAGAACTCTAATTAAAAGATTTGGCTTAAATGAAACTAAAAAAAAACATCAAATAGCATGAACACCACCAGATTAGCAACACTTCAATATAGAGTTCAAAGTTCAAATAGTAGCTTACATCTGTTTAGCTCCTCTTAAGTTAATCACCTGCATGCATTAGACAGCAGTCCAAATAAGCATCAAGCTGGAGAATATTTAATCTAAAAAAAGCAAGAATGGAGAGAGCATAGTAATAGGAAAATAAATGCAGAAATATATGCCAAATATTTGGAAGAACAAATAATTACAAATTTTAGGGAATTTGGAATAGAAACAAGACAATGGAATTTGAAAGTTCAGTAACAATAACTGAAAAAGATACCTAATTTTTGTGAGCTTGATTGAAAGAGAGAAGACGCGTAAGAGAGAGCAGAGAAGGAGGAGCGACGATGGCAATAGAGAGAAGATGATAAAGAGTAGACAGTAACGAGCGATGACATAGAAAACGACGCCATTTGATACTTGAGAGGCAGAATCAATTCCCGTGGATAACAACATGATGTCGGAGCTCACCAGTCTGGGCCGTGTCGGTTCCAGACTATAACCAGAAAAAAATCACTTCCTCCCTGTCTTCCGTCAAACTTTTATGGTTAGCCAATCCTATACATGATGCTTTCAAATAGCGTCTGTGACACTTTTTCCTTGCTTCATTGATTTATCCATCTCAGTACAAATTTCTAACGATGATCGAGTGCTTCTTGTCACGACAGCAAGATTGAAGCTACGTGATAAAAAAATGGAGGAATGAAAACGTGCTTCAATTAATGAAAGATGTATTCTTTTAGGTAACAATTATTTGAAAAAAATAAAAATAAATTTAGTTTCTAGTATTTTAAGAAATTATATAATTACTCATTTTAAATAATAATTTAATTACAAAATGACCCTACTATAATTAAAACAGTAACTCATGTTGAAAATACATGTTCAATTAAAATGTGACACATCATAAAGGATAACTTACATATTATTTCAAAAGAAATTAGATAGAATTTACCTTAATTCAAACATAGCTTTTCAATGTAAAATAATTTTTTTTATTGAAAAGCTACGTTTAAATTTTTTACATATTAAATGTATTGATAGAATATTTAGAAAAACAAAAACTTTCTATTAGTTGTCTTATTTTCCTTGGACGGGTAATTTTTATTCTTTTGTTTCTTCTATTTTGGTAACTTTTTTTTCCACGATATTTCTTTAACTTGACAGGTTAAAAATTAATCCATTGCAAATATGAATTCTATTTCAAGGTTTGCTCAATAGAAGGGAAATTTAAACTCCTGACACTTATTTAAGTGAACTAGTGAGTTAGTCATTTGACCAACCTAAATTAATTTTTAAAAAATGTGCAACACGAAAACTTTTTAAGAGACCACCCATTCTAATAGTATTCTTACCCAAGCATGCTTAATTGTAGAGTTCTAATGAGATTCAGTGTATTAATGCGAGTATGATCGCACTTTTAGTAACTTTTTTTGGGAGAAAAATAAAATTGGAAGTCCGAAATTCCTTGGCAACTTTATTCTTTTGTTCTATACTTCAATTCTCTTAGTTTTTAACACTTTTGTTTTTGTGAACTATCAGAGCCAAGGCCCAAGGGGAGAAACAAAAGGCTAACTGTCTGCAGTGATTATCCCTCTTCTATCATTTACATATAGAGATTTCATTCCTTTAGGCATACTATTAATGAAGCTGAAATCATTGTGCCTTTTGAAACTTTCTTCTGCAAGCCAATCAGCACACATGTTCCCTTCTCTCAGGGTGTGTTGAAAGATGAGCTCTTAGGGTCTTCTTTGAAACTCCTCAATTTCTCTTAGGAGGGGATTAAAACGTTGTATATTATGCTTGAGATTTATATCCTCATACACTTCTATTGAATCAACATCTACAGCTACTTTTTTCATACCAAAGTCTCATGCCATCCTAATCCCATGGACAACACCCCACAATTTTGCTTGCATAGCTTGATTTTTTTAGGCTATAGCCCAACATAGTAATAAACAATTACATAGTGATTTTTTTTATAACGGATCTAAAGAGCCCAAAACACAAAACTACAAAAAAATTTTCTGAATCTAGAGACTCCTATTGCATCACTTAACAACAGGATTCTAAGATTAGGGGGAGGGGAGTTCTAATGATATAAATTGGTTGCGAGAACCAAACTGGTCAATGAACCAGTGAAATGACTGGTACAACGGTCTAGAAGTTCAACCGATTTAACTAAATATAAAATAAAATATTAAAAATTTAATATAAAAACTTCAAATATTCAAATTTAATAATTTCTAAATAATAAAATTTTAAATTCTGTACTTTTATATAATAACTTATTCATATTTTATCAGTAAAAATTCACAAAATAAAAAATTCTAAACAACTTTAAATTCTAATAAAGTAATCACTAATTAAATAATCAATAATACTCATCACATCAGCAACAAAAGTTTAGAACAAAAAAGTTTTCAACAATAATTTCTAATGTCAAATAATAAAAAATAATGAAAAATACAAACTTATATAGAAACTCAAACTATCAACAATAGAATTCAAAATCACAACAAATTTTAACAACGACTTTTAATTAAGTATTCAACAACAAAAACTCAAAAAACTCAGCATCCAAAGCTAAGATAGAGGCTAACAAGAGTTTGCAACCTAAACTTCCCTTTGAAATCAACAAAACTCCCCTTTACACCAAGCCTAAGTTTAGTGTTGATGTGCATCATCAAATAAGAAAAAAGTTCTCAAGAAGGTGCTTGGAGGTTAGAGAAACAAGAAGATTCCTACAGAAAGCTTCTCACCAGGAGAGAAAATGATGTTAGTTCACTATTCCTTGAAGTCATATACAGTGAACAAAATTCTTCTCTTGAACACATTGAGCTCTTGGATAAAGATATGGGGAAAAGATTAACAGTGATAGGGGAGGAGTTGAAGCACCATGATCATCTTCCATCTTAGCAAGAATCAACCGTTAAACTAGTGACGTTAAAAGAGCGTTAGTTGGGAGGCAACCCAATCGTCGATAACTTTTTATTTGTCTTTAATTTCGTTTCGTTTTTAATTTCGCTTATTTTAATTGAATAAGCTTGTGCATCACTTATTTATTTTTACTAGATAATCATGATTATTCATAATTATATTACTATTGTTTTTCTTTGTTGCTTGAGAATAAACAATCATTCTAAATTTGGTGTTGGAGATTATGCTCTAGAAGATGTTGAAGAGGAAGGTAACTCTATCCTTGAACTTTTATTTCTTATATCTTACATCTAGTTGATAATCATGATTCATTCTTCTTCATTTCACCTTACTTTTGAAATTGTTTGCATCGAATATCTTTAAGCATGCAACAAAAAGTTTTTGAAAGGAAAAAGTTGAAAAAAAATTTAAATTTTAGCGCAAGTAAAATTAAGAGAAGTGGAGGTTCTGATCATGTGAGTATGTCACGAGGTTACACATTTGTGAAAACTTGAATGGGGAGTTCTAAGATATGAAATGAAGTTTAGAGAAGTATTATAAATATTCTCAAAAATCTATAGAACCAAAAAATAGAAATAAAAAAAAAAGAAAAAGCAAAACAAAGAGCAAGGCCTAAGGCTCTGAGCACCAATGGTTAGGAAGGTTAAAAGAAACAAAACTCAAAGAGTTGTTTCCTAGTTAAGTGCTTGTGGTGTGACTGTGTCAAGGAGAGAGGCTTAAGCAAGTAAATTCGAGGGGTGCTTCAACACCCGATACCTTGAACCAACTAATTTGGGAGTGTTGATTGAAAATTCATCTTAAAAGTTTGCCTTGAGATAAAACATTTGGAGTCAAAGTCAAGTGCAATAAAACCCCCAAAATAAGTATAGCTGAGAAAAGAAAATAATGATAATAATAAGAGAAAAGAAAAAACTGTTTTCAAGGTGAAAACTTATAAAGAGACCTCCATAGTATCATACGAATGGAATTTCTAAGTTCTAAGACTTTCAATTGTAAGCCTAGCAAGCACTGGAATCCATACATGATCACACAATTCAGAGTTTACTCTATTGTCACTTGATCACTTCACTCACTGAAATATCACAACCAATTCTTCAACTCACTTCATTTGGAAGACTCCTTTGTACATAGTTCTTTTCTTGTTTGGGGATAAGTAAGATCTTAAGTTTGGTGGTGTAATGCATGAGCATCTCTAGTTATTTTTTTTATTATTTTTATAGTAATTTTTTTATTATAATTGAGATTTTTTGTACTTTAATCAATGTTTCTTCGAGTTGCTTTGAACTTTGATATGTGTAAAAAATTGTAAACAGATTTCAGGCAAGAACAAAGGAGAAGAAAGACAACCAAAGAAGCTCCTGAGAGAACTAAGAAAGGTGGCATGCAAAAGGAAGCAACCTCCCAAGGTACTAGGAATTGAAAACAAGCCCAGAGAAGTTCAAAGAGAATTTACAACCCTGACCACTTCATACTCCAGCAAGAATAACTTGAGTTATAGAGGTCCAAATGAAGCAGTTTCCAACAGTATTAAAAATCCAACTTCCAGAGCTTTCTAATGATATATAATAGTCCATAGTGGACATGCGTCTAAGGCAGCCTCCTCCTGCATTGAACGCAGCCCCATCTCAAGTCCAATTGAACCATGCATATAACGCAGCTCCCCGTGACCTCTTCATACTCCAACAAAAATAGCTTGAGATAGAAAGGTCCAAATAAAGCAATTCCAGCGGTGTTAGGAAGCTAACATTTAGAACTTTCCAACAATATATATACATATATGTCTATAGTGAACTTGCGTCTAACACAACCTCCTCCTGCATTGAAGGGAACTATACTCAAGCCACAGAAAGCACTTCTAGGAAAAAAAAAGCCATGTGTATAATGCGTGAACCACGCGTATAACGCATGGCCAAAGTACACCTTCCAGGAGCCAATTTTCTCCATGCGTTATACATGGGAACCATGAGTATAATGCATGGGCCAAAATACAACCTTCCAATAGCTTATTTCTTCATGTGTTATAGTTGAGGATCATGCCTATAACGCATGGGCAAAAGCCACTCCCAGAGCTCTGGATCCTTCACTAATCTTTTATAATCCTTCACTAATCTCTCCAGCTTCAAGTGTTTTGTTGGTCCAAGATTAAAGTTTCAAGCTCATGATTTCAACTAAGCAAGGCACCAAATTGTGAATTTCAGTTACAAAGAAGATCACTAGTTAGTTAAGATTCATTAAGAAAAGATTTGATTTAAATTAGATTTGATTCTGTTTTGATTGAATTTGAATTCTAGGTTATTGTTTAGGTTTTAAATAAGTCTAAGGGTTGTATGTTTCCACAGACATCACATCTCATACTAAATACATCACACTTTACAGTTTTGTTTTCATTCCACCATAAGTAACTAATCTCCTTTGTTAAGGTTAGGAACTCTATTCATCTTTTTATGGATTATTAATCTAAGTGTTTTGCTTTATTTTGTAATTATGCTTTGATCTATTTCATGATTGAGTTTTGCTTCTTCATTTCTAAAGGTTTGGAATTGTTGGGAAACATTCTAACTCCGTTTTGGATTCTAAATATTGTTTTGAAAAAAAGTAATATTGGAATTAACTTGAAAACTCTTTCTCACTACTTTTTTTATTTAACTAGGAATGGTATTTCAAAGAGTGTGTGACATTTTGTGATTTTTAATTGCTCCAGTTTGAATAAGTGACATGAATTCAGATTATAAAGTTTTTGTAAATCATTCTTTCTTGTAATTTTCAATTATTTAGGAGTAGCTTGGATAAGTGACATATAATTCAACCTAAGGACTATTCTTAAATCTTATTTGAAATCAAATCAGAATTGTGCTTCACCTATTTTCTTAAATAATTGACTAAGAAATTAGTATTTAATTAGGTTAAACAGAAATTAAATTTCTAAACAATCAGAATTTGATTATTTATGATTTGTCGTGATTGATCTCTGTACGCCTCAAATAAATGAACATAATAATTGTTTTCCTAGAGAGTGAATATATCTGAAACTTTAACATTCTCACCACTGTTGTTTTCACATTCATTGTTTCCTATTTATTGCCTTTCTTTACACGTTTACTTTAATTCCTCATTCACTCCTTTGTTTTTTGATTTGTCTAATTAGAATAGTCAATTAATCATTGTTGCTTAGTCCTTTAATCCTTGTGGGAACAATAACTCACTCACCATGATATTACTTGATATGATTCGCTGCACTTGCCAAGTTATGATTTAAAAAAATTCCGCATCAAATTTTTGGCATCGTTCTTAGGGATTAATTGAGATTGACAACTACCACATTAATTAATTCTCTAAATTATACTTTTATTTTATTTTCTTTTGCTACTCACTGGAACTTTCTTTACTATGACTTTAAAAATTCCAATTTCCTTATTGTTTGTGTGTTTTTATGAAAGGTAACAAGGACAAAGAACCTCTTCAATTTGATCCAGAAATAGAAAGAACCCTCAAACAACTAAGAAAGGAATCAAGAAATCAGAGAAAACTAGAAGACAATGCTAGAAAGCATGACAAACAACAATGACAATGCTAAGAGGACTCTTGGGTCTTTCACTAAATCCACTCCTGGAAATTATAGAAGTAGCATAGTAGCCCCTACTGTGAAGGCAAACAACTTTGAGTTGAAGTTTCAACTCATCACCTTGGTATAACAAAATTGCCAATTTAGAGAGAGTTCTCAAGAAGATCCTAATCTGCACATATCCAGCTTCCTACAAATTTGTGACACAGTCAAATCTAATGACACTTCTACTGAAACTTATCAATTGAGGTTGTTCCCATTCTCTGTAAGGGACCGAGCCAAGCAGTGGTTCGAAACTCAACAAAAGGAGAGGTTAGCAATAAATTTTTAACCAAATTCTTCTCACTACAGAGGTTGACAAAGCTAAGACATGATATCCATACCTTCATATAGAAAGATGGAGAATTCCTTTATGAAGTCTGGGAGAAGCACAAGAGAATGCTGAAAAAATGCCCTCTGAATATGTTTGCTGATTGGGTACTGGTGCACGAAATTGTGATCATCAATGGCGCCATCAACATGGTACGCTCAATTGCAATCTCAACTCTTTATCACAACTTTGCACAACTAACCAGCAAGTGCACTGGGTCGTCCAAGTAATAAACCTTACGTGAGTAAGGATCGATCCCACGGAGATTGTTGGTATGAAGCAAGCTATGGTCATCTTGTAAATCTCAGTCAGGCAGATTCAAATGGTTATGGATGATATATGAATAAAACATAAAACAAAGATAGAGATACTTATGTAATTCATTGGTGAGAATTTCAGATAAGCGAATGGAGATGCTTTGTCCCTTCCGTCTCTCTGCTTTCCTACTGTCTTTATCCAATCCTTCTTACTCCTTTCCATGGCAAGCTGTATGTTGGGCATCACCGTTGTCAGTGGCTACAATCCCGTCCTCTCAATGAAAATGTTCAACGCACCCTGTCACAGCACGGCAAATCATCTGTCGGTTCTCAATCAGGTTGGAATAGAATCCATTGATTCTTTTGCGTCTGTCACTAACGCCCAGCCTTCAGGAGTTTGAAGCTCGTCACAGTCATTCAATCATTGAATCCTACTCCGAATACCACAGACAAGGTTTAGACCTTCCGGATTCTCTTGAATGGCGCCATCAATTCTAGCTTATACCACAAAGATTCCGATTAAGGGATCCAAGAGATATCCACTCAATCTAAGGTAGAACGGAGGTGGTTGTCAGGCACACGTTCATAGGTGAGAATGATGATAAGTGTCACGGATCATCACATTCATCAAGTTGAGGAACAAGTGATATCTTAGAACAAGAACAAGCTGAATTGAATAGAAGAACAATAGTAATTGCATTAATACTCGAGGTACAGCAGAGCTCCACACCTTAATCTATGGTGTGTAGAAACTCCACCGTTGAAAATACATAAGAACAAGGTCTAGGCATGGTCGTGAGGCCAGCCCCCAATGATCTAAGAACTAGACGTCCAAAGATGATTCTAAGATCTAAAATGATCAAAAAGATGAAAATACAATAGCAAAAGGTCCTATATGTAGAGAACTAGTAGCCTAGGGTTTACAGAAATAAGTAAATGACATAAAAATCTACTTTCGGGCCCACTTGGTGTGTGCTTGGGCTGAGCATTGAAGCTTTCATGTGTAGAGACTTTTTTTGGAGTTAAATGCCAGCTTTTATGCCAGTTTGGGCGTTTAACTCCCATTCTTGTGCCAGTTCCGGCGTTTAACGCCGGACAGTTTTAAGCTGATTTGGAACGCCGGTTTGGACCATCAAATCTCGGGTAAAGTATGAACTATTATACATTGCTGGAAAGCTCAGTATGTCTACTTTCTAACGCCGTTGAGAGCGCGCCAATTGGGCTTCTGTAGCTCCAGAAAATCCACTTCGAGTGCAGGGAGGTCAGAATCCAACAGCATCTGCAGTCCTTTTCAGTCTCTGAATCAGATTTTTGCTCAAGTCCCTCAATTTCAGCCAGAAAATACCTGAAATCACAGAAAAATACACAAACTCATAGTAAAGTGCAGAAAAGTGAATTTTAACTAAAAACTAATAAAAATATACTAAAAACTAACTAAAACATACTAAAAACATACTAAAAACAATGCCAAAAAGCGTATAAATTATCCGCTCATCAGGTACAACTACAGATTTTTTATAATGAGATTACTCCTACTTCAAAGAATTCACTAGACAACTCAGCTGGAGGATCCATGCACATGAAGACCATTGAATAAGCTTTAGAATTAATTGAGATAGTAGCCAACAATCAGTACTTGTATTCCTCCAAAAGAATAATGAAGGAAGAAGTGATGAAATTGGATACACTGGACATTATTCTAGCATAAAACAAGGTTATGGCTCATCAAATCAGCACAATCACTAAAGAAATGGGACAAATGCAAGTCTCAACAGTGAAAATGCAAGGAATCACTTGTGAATTTTATGGAGGATCCCATCAAGGTGAAGGTCCACTATTTTAAGATAGTTCATCATCTGTTGAACAAGTAAATTACATGAAAAATTTCTCAAAGCCACCATATAATGACCTCTTCTCAAAAACCTATAATCCTAGATGGAGGAACTACCCTAACTTTGGGTGGAAAAATCAAAATTAAAGAAGTAGCAACTTCAACAACTTCAACACTCCTTACCAACCACAAACACCTCCTGCACAACTAACCCAAAATTCACAAAAGACCTCCTCTCTTGAAAATACCCTGAAAAAACTCACTCAACATATATCCACATTTCTCCAACAAACCTTCAATTTCATGCAAGAGACTAGAGCCTCCATCAGAAATTTAGAAGTGCAAGTAGTTCAACTTGCCAAGCAAATTGCTGAGAAACCCACAAATTTTTTTCAGTGATACAATTTTCAATACAAGAGAAGAATGTAAGGTCATTAGCTTGAGAAGTAAAAGAGTGGTTAGCAAAAAGGATGAAGACCCCACTGAAGCACACAATGAGGACGTAAAAGAGGAGAAGCAAGAAAAAAGAGAGCACTGTTCATGCACCAATTAATTCTCCAACAAAGAAGAAAACAGTGATTCCTTACCAACCAAGAATTTCTTTCCCTCAAAGGCTTAAGTAACATCACCTTGATGGACAATTTTCCAATTTCTTGGAGGTGTTCAAAAAACTTCACATCAACATCCATTCATAGAAGTTTTGGAACAAATGCCTCTTTATGCTAAATTCATGAAAGAATTGCTATCCAAGAAGAGAACTTTGAGGAGAGATGAGACATTGGTCATGACCAAAGAATTTAGTGCAATAATTCAAAGAAATTTACCAAAAAAGATGCAAGATCTAAGGAACTTTTAAATTTTATGCACCATTGAAAGTACAACTTTTGAAAAAGCCTTGTGTAATTTGGGAGAAAATATTAATTTGATGCCCTTTGTATGTGATGAAGAAGTTACAAATTCAAAAGGTGAAATCTACAAGAATAACACTCTAATTGGCAGATAGATCAATAAAGTATGCATATGCAATAGCTGAAAATGTGTTGGTCAAAATGGAAAAAATTTTTTTCAAGCAAATTTTGTGATCATTGACATGGAGAAAGATGAAAATGCCTCCATAATCTTAAAAAGACCATTCCTATCTATTGACAGAGCCTTGATAGATGTGAAAAAGAGTGAGTTAATATTGAGGGTGCATGATTAGCACTTAGTTTTTCATGTATTCAAAATTATACATCATTCAAGTGAGAAGGAAAATTGCATGAAGGTTAAATCAATTGATCTAAGACTTCAAGAACCCCCCTGATGAAGTAACTCTGAAGGTTCCACTTCGATGCTTGAGAGAAAAACAAGAAAGAGAAAAGGCGCAGTAAATTAAAACAATATGGTGTTGTTCTTGCATTCGGAACAATTTTTGACCCCAAATTTAAACTCAATACTTTGAGTTATTGCTATAATGAGATTGATCCTATTGGTGCCAAAGATAAGGCGGATTATGTGAAGAATAAGTTATACAAACTCTACGAATTTTATAATCATAATTCTTCTACAATTGTGGAAAGTGTTTCTTCTCAAACTCCAAGTGTGACTTTTCAAGTGGCATCTTCGACAAGCTCTGTTTCTATTTAGCTTATTAAAGTTGTTGGTGTAAGTATTTTTTCTTAGAATTACTCTACTTTGTTATATATATTTATATATGTGATTTGAATCATATATTGCTTGTATTTCAAAGGATAGGAGTGAAAATAACTAACTTGATATTTGTTTGAGTGAGACAATATCGTTTTTCAATGATAAAAACGTAGATGTTTTACAATAGTGGAAGGACAATAATCATTGTTTTCTAATATTATCACTTATGGCACGAGACTTGTTGAGCATTCCTATTACTGTTGTGGCTTTAGAGTATGCATTTAGCATTGGTTCCCAGGTTTTAAACAAATATAAAAGCCGTTTATTGCCAGATAATGTTGAAGTTGTAGTTTGCACTCAAAATTCGATATGTAGATTTACTGATTGTGGTGTAATAATATTTATAACATACCTATTTTAGTGATTTTGTTCATTATCATGTATAATGTATTGTCTTTCTGATACATTTGTTTATTTTTTTGTATAGGAAGATTTAGATGAGAAAGATATTGCAAAAGGCGAAGGTTATTCTTCTGAAGTTAATTCAAATTATATTTTTGATATACACGAGGATGAAGATGATAATTGAATTTAGAACATTGCTTGTATTTGGAATATTTGTCCGTTTTATTTTTAAGTTATAATTTGAACTATGTTTGATTAATTAGAAATTTGGGCAATTCTTAATTACATATTTTGGATAATTGGACAATGTCGATTTTATTATTTTGCTTCAAAAAACTTGATTAATGATTATGATTATTAGATATTTAGAATTATAAAGACTTTCATGTTTGTGAATTTAGATAGTATAATTTTTTATGTCTTTTGAAATTATAAGTTTATTGAGATGTTTGTGAAATTATATATATATTTTAAATATTTAATGGTTTAATAAAAAAAAAGAAAATTGGTGGACTTGACCCACCAACCCGCCAATCCGCCATTAGACGGGGCGAGGTAGAAATTTGGGACTGCCACACTAAGCAAGACGGGACAGGCAAGCCCATTTGCCACCATAGTCGCCACCTCGCCTTTTCTGTTTGTGTTGAAGCTGTTGTCTTAGCACCACCGTGGCTCGCCTTCTCTACTTCTGCCTCTGCTTCTGCGTGCCATGTCTCTTCTGTCTCTAGTGCTCTTCTTTTGGCCTTGTCTGACTCCACCTCTTACTTCTCTTCCATGGTCCAAGCTGAGCTAGGTTATCGAGGTGAGTTTTTTTTCTTTTTGGTTATTGTATATGAATCTGTTTGATTTCTCTTCTAGGTGAGTCTTATTGTTATTAATCTTCTTGAATTATAAATTAATTTGTAATTGATAATTTATGTCAATTGGATTTTCAACTATTTATTGCATTAATGGGTTCTTTCTCCCATAACAGATTTGCCACGAGCTCTAGCCATGTACATATTTCAATATGCAAATTTAGGGTAACTCATGGTCGAAAGAGTGAGAAAGTGCGTTGAGGAGGGGAGGATCCTTCACTGGATTAGGGTTTACTGGGAATTTTTCAGGTTCAAGGCAACTCATGGTTGAAAGAGTGAGAAAGTGCATTGAAAAAGTATGTTTTTTGTTCCTAATGTTTTTGAAATTTTTCAAAATTACCCATAACGTTTAATTTGATTTAATTATGTCCTTAATGTTTGAAATAGTTTCAATTTTATTCCTACGGTTAAATTTTTAACCTTTAAAAGTTAGTCAATTTTTTTTCCAATTTTAACCTTAACTCATTCATACTCTCCAATCCTAATTGGCCAATCCAAACCCCCTACTGCCATTGCTATCACCACTGTAACCACCATCACCATCACCATCACTATCACCACAATCTTCTTCATCCATCTTCTCCCCTCCAAACAACAATAATAAAATTGATCAGAACCCTTTAACAACAATTAAGTAAAATTCAACAAGAAAGGTGAAGGAACAAATACACGTATAACTCAAACTTGAAAAATAGTGAAAGAAAGAACAGAAGACCAGAAATAGAGAATGAGCGGCAGAGAGAATAAGAAGAAAGGGGGAGAATGAGATGAAGATAGTAGCGCCCGCGGAACAAAAAATTGATGTTGCTATCGCTGCCAACGCTAGAAGACAAGAAGAGAAAGGGAATAATGAAAAAGATAAAGAGAACAAGAACAAAGGCAAATCGAAGAGAAGAAAAGGGTGAGAGCGGCGATGAAGACCATTGCCTTGCTGTTGCCGGAAACAAGAGAGAGGGGGAGGGGGGAGAAAGGATGCGACGTCGGTGAGGAGTGTCACTGCCATTGTCACTGTTGTTGCCTAAGCTCAATATTAAATAAAAAGTTTGCCAAAACTGCTTCTTTTTCCAACCACCATTGATCAAACTACCATTTTCTAATCTCTCTTCTCTTTTTTTCTTTCATTCTCTCTCATTTTGAAATCTGATATTGAAATATGTTTATGAGTGACTGTTATTATTAGTATAATTGTTGGTGATGGTGGTAAATAACAAGTGTGGGGTGAGTGTTTGGAGGGGTGATGACAAATGTGTGATGGTGGAAGTGATAGGTATGGTTGGTTGGAGTGAGAGGTTCAGAGTATTACGATGAATGTGAGAAGAGGATGTCTTTGTAATGGTGGTAAGAGTAGGGATAAGGGTTTAGCTGGGGTTGGGGTTGTGAAGAGTGCTGATAGTGGGTGGGGGACTGTGAAGTGTAAAGGATGATGAGGATGATAGGCAACAGCGATAATGGATAATGATGAATGGTTAGCAATAGTAGTGGGTGATAGTTGGCGGTGATGGAGATGGTAAGTTGGTAACGATAAAAAGAGAAAAGTGAAGATAATGATGATGAAAATTAGGGGGTTGAATTAGAAAAAAAAGTTTTATTTGACTGTTGACTTCAAAAATTTAACGATAAGGAAAAAAATTAAAACTTATCGAAAACGTTAGGGATAAAATTAAATTAAATTAAATGTTAGGGATATTTCTAAAAAAATTTAAAAATGTTAAAGACAAAAAACATAGTTTACCTGATTAAAAATTTCACCTAAATATATATTAATAAGGTTGTCATATCATCAAAATACAGTAGCCACTTCAGCATTTTTATGATCGGAGATGTGCTCCGACGAGCTCAATGACATGCTTGTCAAACTTTAATTTCTTTCTGAGATTATTTTGTCAATAACATTTATTGGATATCATTTTGTGAGCGTAAGAAACTTTTAAGTACCGATTTGATATTTACCTCAATATTTTATCTTTGATCTTTGACTATGATTTCAATTTTACCTTTAGATATAAATGACACTAAACTATTAACAAAAATATTAGACTAAATACTCATTCCGGCCTTGATAATTTTTTAAAAGACTACGAGGCTCTCAATAAAAAATACCTATTTCAGCCTTTGATATTTAATTTCGTGAGATTTGTTAGTCCCTCTATCAATAATCTCTCTCTAGAACATGCTTATATGATACGTTAATCACTAATATGTCCTCTATTAATTTTTATAAGTAAAAATAAATTAAAAATTACTGATATTTCTTAATTTTACACAATAAATTTAATTAATGTATTTAAAAAGTTAAACAAAAATTAAAAAAAAAACTAAAAAAATCCTAATAATTACTTTTAAAAGACAACGAAATTTTTTACAAAATAAAAATTGTTAAATCTTAATTAATTCTTAATAGATAAATCAATAATTTAATATATCATGTAGATTAATTCTATAAATACAGAAAAAATATAAAAAAAGAGTTATCTAATCTCACAAAAATATAAATGAAGAACTGAAAATAAATATTGTTGTCTTTTAAATTTTAATATAATTGTTAGTTGTTACGGCAGTTTAGAATATTTTCAAAAAATATTAAACATCCCAAATTGGTAAATTAGTGATAAAACCCCTCGTAAATACTCATACGATACGAGTATACGACCCCATTCTCTATTCCCTTGCCTGCCAATACCCTCTCTCCTCCAAATCCCCAATCTTCTCCCACGGTCCCCAGTCTCTCGCTCTGTCAGACATCGGAACGGCAGCCTACTTCTTTGTCCAGCATCACTCCCATCGCTGCTGCGATGTTTTCTCTCTCCCCCATCGTTGTAGCTTTGTAATGTCTCTCCAGCGAGGCTGCAGCCGATCTCTCTCGCCGCGGGTCAGATCTCTTCACCGATCCCGTCTTCTAGTTTTCTCTTCGTCTCTCAATATCTTGATTTCTGATTAATTGGCTATTGAATATTGATGACTTGATTTGTTAAGAATATGGATTACTTCAATTTTTAATTTTTATTTTATTTTATTAGATTAGTTCTGGTTTTGTCTCTTTTATGAGGTGAAAATAGTGTGTGTGATTAAGCTTGATTAAAGTGTATGATTAGGCCTTGCTACTTTATGAAAGAATGAGCCAATTCTTATTGCTACAGGAAAGCAAACAAAAGCATCAAGAAAAAGGATATAGTGACACGTGTTGCTTCATGTCTGGATTTTAAGGAGATAAAAAAGATGGTTTATGTTTGCTGAACAATCTGATTATCCTTTTCATGTGTTGATGGAGTAGACCACTGCAGTATCCACATCAGTGTTTGAGGGCTTCAAGGCTTGTATCTCAGAAGAAGCTAGTTGCCAAACAATATCGGAGATCAATTTGAAGGTAATGTATTATGGTTGTAATTTCTGTTGTTTTAATTTCATTTCTTGCTGCAATATAATAATTTATGAGTAGTTAATTACATGACAGAAATCAGAGATAAGTTGGTTACTCTCGCAGTGTTGCCAGTGTATAAAGAGTGAGTTTGGTACAAGGCAATCAGTATAACAAATTCAGTATTATATCTTTTGATGTCTAAGCTCTAACTAACAGCCATGTAAAGACTACGTCTTGAAATCTTACATAAATCTAATGCTATCAATAACAGCCAGGGTGAAGAAACTTATTGTATTACTTTTAAATTTGTGTTCGTTATGGTTATCTATGAAGATTCAAATGGTTTACATTTTCGCTTGTTGATATTGCTTCATGTTCTGAAAATTGGATTGGACTGTCCGGTTTGATCGAATTAACCGGGAACCGATCTTCTGATCGGTCCGGTTGGTATTGAAAATTGTCCTGCAAAAAATCAGATGAATCGGCGGTTAACCAGTAAACAGAGGGAACTGGACCGGTTTTTTGGGTTACCGTTCGTATTTATATATAAAAAAACCCCACATAACCCACCCCTCCCGTTTCTCTCTCTGACTCTCTGAGGACCCAACCATAACCCCCTTTCTCCCCCGCCGCCTTCTCCATTGCCAAACTCACGTCCACCGCTGTCTCACCGCCGCCGTCGCATCTGATCCAGTCGCCATTCCCACTGCTCGCCGCTCGTCTCTTCCGTCGCAACGCGTCTCGCGTCGCCGCTCGTCTCCTCTGTCTCGTTCCTCTGTGGCGGCCCTCGTCTTCTCTTCGACGTCGCTAGAAGTCGTGCTCGGGGGTGTTGGCGTCGCAGTCTCCGTCGTCCTCGTCAAGCCAGTCTCTGTTGTCGTCGTCGGCCCTGAAATCGTCGTCTCTGTCCTCGTGTCAAGCCTGTATCTTCGAGCCCCTTCTCTCTCTGTCCGAGGTCACATTCTTCCTCCCTCGCGGTCACTTCCCTTCCTCCCTCGCTGCCGGTAAGCACTGCTGTTTCAATTTGTGTTGTGGCTGATTTTCTGAGAGAAAGTGTAGCCATTATTGTAGGAAGATAGAAAATTGAATCTGTGAAACTGAGGAAGAAGCTTCAAAGGTTCCATACCCAGAAACACACTATAGTTTACAAGTGGTTTTTCTGAAATAATGGTTGATAGTTGATTTGAATATTCTATTGAATTTTTTTGCTGAGTTAATTTTGTTGATGGAGTTCTGTGTTGGGTTTATGGTTTATTTGAATGTTGTTGTAATTTTGTTAATTAAATTTTGTATTCTGAGATAGGGTTTGTTGCTGAGGTGATTTTTAATTTAGTTTGAATGTTGAGTTTGGATTTTTTTGTTTAATTTTTGTTTTTGGATTTTCTTGGCTTTGGATGCTAAGGTTGCATTTGGTTTGTGTTTTCATTTTCTGTTTTCATTCTTAGTGGTTTCTGTTCTTTGGATTTTCTGAATATGAGAGTGAAAACAGTAAAAACAGTAAAATCCTGTGTTTTCACTTTTTTCCTTCACAAAATTTAGAAAACACGGAAAATAAAAACAGAAAATGAAAACGCAAACCAAACGCGCCCTAAGTTTTCTGTTTTTGGATTCTGAGTTTTTGCTGTTGAATACTTAATTAAAAGTTGTCGTTAAAATTTGTTGTGATTCTGAATTCTGTTGTTGATGGTTTGAGTTACTATATAAGTTTGTATTTTTCATTATTTCTGATTATTTGATTATTAGAAAGAAAAAGTTTAGGGAACCAATCAACCAACTATATCATGAGCCAACTCAAGTCAATCTCTTGTATTTTTAGTTTTAAAATTTGAAAAATTAGGAATAGTGGGGAATTACTTTTTCTTTTTTATAACAACCTCCTATTTTAAAACTAGTTGGCTCTAGTTGGCTATACCCCTAATTGGTTCCCAAGCGGAACCATTTATTGTTGAAAATTTTTTTATTCTAAACTTTTGTTGCTGATGTGATGAGTATTGTTGATTACTTGATTAGTGATTACTTTATTAGAACTTAAAGTTATTTAGAAATTTTTTATTTTGTGAATTCTTAATGATAAAATATGAACAAGTTATTATGAAAAATTACAAAATTTTGAATTTTATTAGTTTAGAAATCATTGAATTTGAATATTCGAAATTTGTATATTAAATTTTTAATAATTTTATTTTATATTTAGTTAAACCGATTGAATCCTGGTTGAATCTCAGTTGAATCTCTGAACTGTTGAACCAGTCACTCCACCGGTTCGGTTCTCGCAACCTCTCTCAATCTGCTACATATTTTTTATTTTATAGCTTTCAAATTGTGTTTACCTCTCTCAGTCTGCTACATATTTTCTGGTTCGCAAAACAAACAAACCAACCATACCTTCTCTCCTTCTATCACCCTTCTCTAATTTGATTTGCGATTTGTTCTTTTTTCTTCTTTATTCTTTAGAAAATCTTGTTTGTTTTCTTCTTTCTTTCTCTCTTTTTTTGGGGGTTAATTTTGGAATATTTGTTCGCAGAAGCAAAAGATGATAAGAGCGGTGCTGGTGATGAACACGCAGGGGAGACCTCGTATCACCAAATTCTATGAATTTTGGGTCCGTGTTTTCAAATGCCATGCACATTGCTAATCCAGTTATTCTCTTTTGGGAAAATAATAATAATAATAGTAATAATACAGTTTACCCCAAATTTTGACTTTATGCAGTTTAGCTTATAAACTTTCAAAGTTTCAAAATGTGCAATTCGGCATCATGAAATTATGGTGCAGAAACCTTCTTCTGCTGATTTTTCTTTCACAAAAATTTAGCAGATGACCAGTTGATATTTTCAATGAGTCAAATTGCACATGAACCAAACTTAAAGCGATAAATTGCAATTTCTTTTTCTTCCTCCTTGTTTTTTCAGTTACCATGTGTTTTTCATGATGAAAATTTCCATGCCAATGATCAAACTATGTTTTCTTTTGTTGTGGTAGATCAGCCTGTGGAGAAACAGCATGAAGCAATTCGCAATGTCTTTTCAGGTTTCTTTCTTTGATGATCCCTTGATTACTTAGTCTAAGTTGCTTCCTTTTGTAACTTTCTTTTTGCAGTCTTGTGCAGTAGAGCAGAACATGTAAGCAATTTCGTGGATGCTGAATCCATTTTTGGCCCGGTATTTTCTCTCTCAATCTTATAATTTTATATAATTTTTCTGTTTTAAAATTCATTACAATTGTAATTTAATTCAGAACTAAAATTTTATGATTATGGAGGTGTTTTGACACTTTTTTGGTATGATAGACAATGGTTTATGTAAAAGGGATTTTGTGGTATTGATATTGTAGCATCTTGTATAAACAGGCAAAGCTTCTGAGTTTTCTTGAACTTGATTTCAACCTAAAGTTAGAAGGACTGCTGTAATCATAACAGTGAATGTGTGCTTTTTGAGATGTTAAGACCACTCTTCCATCTATCTGAGCAAAAGAATAGTTTTCTAGATTTCATATTTATCATTATGATATACTAGTTTCTTAAGGGGATGCCCATACTTTCGGGATGAGGATTATTAAGCTGATACTTAACAGCAAACTTTGTTGTACTCAAATTATTGAATGCATATACCCGAATAGGCAATCTTAGGATCTTCTTAGTATTACTAGTAATTTATATATTTTAGCCAAGGCAAATAATTCCTAACTTGTCTTATGCTTCAGGATTCTCGCCTCGTCTACAAGCATTTTGCAACTTTGTACTTTGTGTTTATATTTGATAGCTCTGAAAATGAGCTTGCAATGCTCGACTTGATACAAGGTAGATTTCTGAATCACTGCCTATTGATTAAATATTGTCCGTGTTACCTAGCTCCCATTGCATTAAATGTTAAAATCCAAGAGAATAATAATATTTTCAGAGATGAGTTCTTCCACAGGTTGTTCCGAAAACTTTACATTGTAATTGCCACTTGTTGGTTTGATTTGATTTGATGTCTATTGGTTAATATCTGAAGGAATGTGTCAGAGAAACTATAAATATTTTGTTGAAAACTGAATGTAAACATGATGTGATTTTTTATATTGTTATTGAATGGGTAAATTTGAACATGAAATGAGAGGCTCTTTAGTTGAATGTATAGAAGAAATATCTGGTCCTGCCCAATATCTATGAAATTTAGGAAGTTATGTATGATATTTCTCAATGCTTCAATACTGATTTTACCACTACTTAGTACTTACAGATTAAGTCATCACATAATATATATAGCCAAGTATTTGTCATACAGGTTAGCAAGTGCCACTTAAATTTGAAACATAAGGTATGTGTTGTAATTTTTACCATCCTTAAGGCAACTAGGGCCTCCTGCTAAGCTAAATAACTGGAGGAAATATATCATACATGCTCTAAATATAATTGCAAATTGCTTAGGTTGTTCTTGATTGTTGTCATTCATGTTATTAACACACATGAATAAAGAAACTAGAAGCTGCTTTACATCCGTAATAGGTTAAGGTCAAGAATTGATTTAATGATAGAACTAGTCTATTTAATCATTTGTAACTCAGTATAAAAGAAGCTGAAATAACAAGAGTTGGATGCCTACAAAGAAATTTTCTGTTCCTAACTAGTCCATGTCCTTCAAGGGCTATAAACCTACACAGTTATATAAAAGATAACTAAAACAATCAATAAAAATTCCTAGTATTGTTAAATTACATAAATATATACAAACTGATATTATGGTGAAACTAGTTCAGAAAAGTAAAGGAATATTAGAAATAATGGAAAGAATGTGTAATTCCCTCTCAAAACATTATAGCGGTGAAAGGTGTTACAGAGACCTCTCTCTCTCAACAGTTTCTGCCCATTTTCTAAATCCCCTCTATGTTTCCTTTGATTCACGGTACCAATTGTCTATTAGTATTGTTGAGCAATATACATTCTGCCTTTTGAGAGATGTCTGTAGTGTTCTGCTTAACAATTGGTGAATATTAGCTGACAGTTTATTAATGATCAAAGCCGACTAAACAGGGTGATTGGGAATCCTCATTTATGTGATATAGAATATCATAAATTTGATTCCTGTTAACATTATTTGGCATTCTGATATCTAGTAAGGGCCTTGACCCATTTAGTCGACCTAACTTGTGCAATATCTTATTTTTGTGCCATGTATTCAGATTATTGTTTAATTTGTTCATCAAATTGTTTATCCTTGCTTTTTTATTATAATGGTGCCCTTTGTTTGTTCGGGTTTTTATAGTTAGTGTCTATTATTTTGATTATTTAGAAATGCTTAAAATTTGCATTCAACAAACAAATCAATCAATAGCTCAAATATATTGTCAATTTAAAAAGGGAAGGTATATAGATGTTAGTTGAAGTTTGTGGATAGGCTTTAAAGGATTCCGTTCTCTTTTCTATTTATTTTTGAACTATGTTTATCTATTATGTTGCACGACTATGATATAACTCTGCTCCTGCTGAGTGCTGACTGGTGGTCAATACTGCCCATTACTTCATTGCTAACCTGATGTGGCGATTTGCTTACATGAGTCCTTTCTGCTTCCAGTCTTTGTTGAAACATTGGACAAATGCTTCAGAAATGTATGCGAGCTTGACATTGTGTTCAACTATAGTAAGGTTGTATGCCTTGTGCCCTCCATAATGAACCATATATTCTTTACCACAAACGCACACATAGCAACAATTTTGTTTTACTATCAGAGAAATGAATTACAAACTGTGATATTCAATGGATAATTTTGGAGTTTGCCATAGCTAAGCTTTATCGCTATTCTGAAATGCAGATCAATACACACAAATTTGATTAAAGCTGTCCAATTCTAAAACATTGGCAACTTCTTTAGTTTATGTGTACAATCTTGAGTTACTTTTTTGTATGCCGTTCCACATTTAGTTTCGGGAAATTCTATTTAAAAAACAAAAAAAAGTTCCAAAAATGAATTTATTTTTTTCCTTAGCTAACAAGCCTTTGCATCTTAAGTTTCCACATATTTACACTTGGAAATGAATTCTTCAGATACATGCCATACTAGACGAGATTATTTTTGGAGGTCAGGTATTGGAGACAAGTTCAACAGAGGTTATGAAGGCTGTCGAGGAAATAACAAAGTGCGATCTCTTTCCACAGCTTTTAACAATTCTTTTTAATGTTTATATTTTCGCATTGTAATTAAATTAGGGCATGCTACATCGTTCTGTTTGTGCACTAATTTGTCTGGGTGCGACTTTTGCATAATGCAGGCTAGAAGCAGCATCCAATGCAATCAATCTTGTTTCAAAGTCTGTTTCTAATTGGAGGTCGCGGTAGCTTGGGTAAGGTTAAGCTTCTTGAATTACATGCTTTAACAAATACAAGGGATTTGTAAAGTGAAATATGTTTGATCAGACAAGTCAGTAGGACGTGGTCTTTTTCTCCCCTCAAATTTGATTGAGTGATGGGAACCCTAATTTTGTTTTGTCCGAGAGATTATTTGTTATTTGATGTGTAATGTTAAAATGTTACTTAATATGATTGTCTTGCTTTCCTCTGTATCCTTTTCTCTCCTGTATTTTCTGTTTTTGGTATTTGAACTTTAAAAATGTGCAAGTTGAGAATGTTGGACTTTTCCAAATGTGCAGATTGATTACCTTGGTAATTTTTCCATCAATTATTAACAAAAGTAACACATTTATCAAAGTTGCATATTTCAAAAACGTGTGAAGGAGGAAGCTGTGGATGAAGCCAAAGTTCAATTGAAGATTGGATTTATTCTGGATAAAATGAACGTGTAAAAATGTTTAGGGGATTCATTGAGGCATTTAAGAAAGTTAAGAGAGCCAAATTGACCTTTCAAACATTTAAGGTGTGAGAATGCGGATAACATACAAGAGTGTAAATGCAATTAATCGGTTAATATACCTTTCCTTCTGTAGCGTGCCATAATCTTAACTTAAGCGGTCAAACTTACTGCATGTGTAAGACAAGGTAATAATAGGGTTTAGAGATTGTAATCCACATTGATAGTGTAACAAGTTTGTATAATATTATTACAGTTTTGTTACATATTCAAGTGTTTTTGTGAATCAAATCTAATTAAATTGATCAAAATTTAACTAAAATCTCTCAAACATTGTGTATGAATCACATACTTTTTTGTCTTCATGTTCTTTCTATTTTTTTTATATTTGTTCTTTATTGCCATTCTTTTGTTGTTGTTAGTGTTGTATTTTTTTTTGTTTCTTTCCCTCTTTCTAATGTTATTTTTTATTCTTGGTAAAAGGGTGAAACAAGAAAAATAATGAAAATGTAAAACAAGAAGAAGAAATCATAACATAAACTTTTTGAATTTTGACAGAAGAATATTTTAACAGTAATAAAGGTTCTTGTTAACAAAGTGAAAGAAGTGTTAAAAATGTTATTTTGATTGAATCAGCATTCTTAACCTTATATTATATGTATGCTTATGTGTTGAACATGTGATTTCTGCTAGTAAGATAACTAGTGTTTTGAGAAGTAACAAACTTAATCTTTTACTCGACTTTAACATAATCCCTTGATTGACTATATGGTGAATGAAAATATCATTGCATGACAAATATGATATAACATCAAGTTTGATGAGTAATTTTGAAGGAAAAGAAATTTTGACAGATTTGACGTAAAAAGTTTTTACTATTTTACGACGGATAAAAACAAATTTTTTCAAGGGAATTTTTGCACCAGACTCAAATCAAACTCATCAAAGAATCAATCATGCATGCCACTAGGATCATATGACAAGGAGCAGTCCAACAAGTAAGGTTTAGTTGAAGGACTTTAGTTTTTACTTGTCAAGGGTAAATCAAGTTTAACTCTCAAGTTAAAATCATGTTTAAATCAAAGTAAAATGATTTTTAACCAATGATTTCGAAAATTTAATGGTTGAAGATGAATATGGGTCGTGCTATGCTGATTCTAATATATTTATAATGGATTATGAGTAGGACCCAATCAAATAATGCAAAGGTGTCATAACTCAAAATTCATATTTGTTGAAAATATGCCTAGAGGATCGATCCTTATGCTGAAATTCATTGTGATTAAATTTTGTAAGTTTTCTAAGTGTTTTTCATAAACATTTGAGAGATAGTTAGAGATTACTCATAGTGCTTCATTTGTAACTATATATTCTTTTGAGAAAGCTCATTCTTTCTAAAGTTAACTATCACATATTGTAAAAAAAGAGTTTTGTAGCTTTTCTTGATTGTTGAGAGATTTAGAGGTTGTTTTCTTTGAGTAGTGAGGCTTGCTAAATACTATAGTCGGTGATGATACCTAAAATCATTAAACACTCAAAAAAACACTTGAAGTTGGTATTATTTCAAATTCTTAGAGAAGGGTCTCTAAGT
Source organism: Arachis stenosperma (assembly GCF_014773155.1). Classification (NCBI taxonomy): domain Eukaryota; kingdom Viridiplantae; phylum Streptophyta; class Magnoliopsida; order Fabales; family Fabaceae; genus Arachis; species Arachis stenosperma. The sequence continues at coordinate 39,624,592 of NC_080386.1, forward strand.
GGAGTGGCTTAATTGAAGTGGTGATCATATATCGTGAGGTGTTCATTAAGTGTTCTATCTTGTAGCGGTTTATCAAGCGTCTTATAAGCTTGGTGATATAATGAAAAGATCCACATCTTGGTGGGAACGACTGACATAGGTGAAGAGGTTATACCTAACTAGAATATATTGTGCTTGTGCATCTTCCTAATTGTTAAACTCTTTATATTTCTTGCTATTTACATTTTTAAAGTGGTGTAGAAAGTTGGCTCCTTATACTTGCTTGGAAACTTGTTCAAACACTTGGAAAAGTTCTAGTATGAAATTACTCGCATTTAAACTTTCATTTATTTTATCCAAGAGGTATGAAAAATATTAAGTACATGGTTTAAATATTTGAAGTTCGCTTATATGTCCACAGAAAATACAAGTACGTCGTCTTTGTTCACAAGTTTATATTTTCATAATTTAAGTTTTTATCTATATTTTGCAAAATTTTTAATTTGTCATTAGCACTCAATTCACTCTTCCTCTTGAGTATATTTATCTTGTGCTTATCGAATAACAAGTGGCATCATAGCTTAACCCATTTGAGAGTGTAGATCATAGTTGGTACAAGCACAAACTTTGACTATTTTGAAGGATATTCATCACACCTTCCACCACTCCAAGATAGAACAAACTATGCCTATCGAAAAAATCACATGGCCATATGGATCACGTTTCAAGACTTAAGAATATGGGATGTGATTGAATGTAGAAACTATGTACCCACAAAAATCACTACCACAAAAGTAGATGGAATCGACAAGATCATTGAAGAAGCAAAGCCTAGAAAAAAATTGGCTGAAGAAGATTACAAGAAAGTATATTTCAATCACAAAGCTGTAAACCATCTTTATTATGAAATAACACAAAATGACTACATAAAGATATCCATGTGTACAAAATTTGGAATAAGTTTAGTATAACATTCGAAGGAATAAGTCATGTCAAACAATCAAAGATTGATAGACTTGTTCATGAGTATGAGCTTTTCCAAATGAAAGATAATGAAAATATTGAAAATATGTTTGGAAGATTTTCAAGTATAATATGTTTGGGATGATGCAGTCTAGAATTTTTGGTGGTAGTTGATACATGAGCATCTTTAGTTATTTTTAGTTATTATTTCTTTGAAAAAAGTTAGCGATCTCTTGTTTTTATTAAGATTTTCATACTTTTAATAAATATTTCTTAGAGTTTCTTTCTTTAAATAAAGTTAGTAATTTTCTTATTTTAAGTGAGATTTTTGTGTTTTAATCAATATTTTGTGAAGTTGCTTTGTGCTTTGATATATTTAGAGAATTGTTGAAAGATTTTAGGTAAGAGCAAATGAGGAGATGGACAATCAAAGAAGCTTTTGGAAAAAGTAAGGAAGGTGGCAAGTAAGAGGAAGTAACCTCCCAGGAAAGCAAGAGTTGGAAACAAGCCAAATGAGAATTTGCAATCCTATTCTCTTCATACTCCAGCAAGAATAACTTGAATTACAAAGGTCCAAATGAAGCGGTTCTAGCAACATTAGAAAGCTAACATCTATATCTTTCCAATGACATATAATAGTCTATAATAGACATTCAGTTTGGACTGTGAACTACCGTCATCTTCCAATGCATAAAAATAGAGACACAACTTGGCGTGCTACAGATCTAAACATTGGCGTGCCATGCCTGCGACCCTGTTTCTTTGCCAAAGCTCCAATCCCAAGCACCATTGGCATACCATATGCCTAGCATGGCGTGCCACACGCCAGCGCCACTTCCAGGCACAAAATTTAGGCATTTTACATGCCATAAGTGGCGTTCCAAATGCCAACTCCAAAGCACCTCCATGGGCCATCAATTTTGGGCGTTTCACACATCTGAAGTGGCATGCAACATGCCAAGAGGATGGTGTGCCACATGCCCATGGAAGCACTCCCAGAATTGATGATGAAGGTGACGTGCAACACGTAAGCAAGAGGGCATGTCGCCCATGGAACAAGCTCCCCAAGACCAAAAGAAAAGCTGGCGTGTCACGCCAATGCAAGGGCGTGCCACGCTAAACCAACTCTCTAGAAGATCAAATTCAAGGCATTTCAAGGCACAAAGTGGGCGTGCAACACGCTAAGGAGAGGGCGTGCCACACGCCCAAAAGATGTCTCCAAATGAAGCTTAAAGTTGGCGTGCAACACGCCAAGAAAGTGGCGTGCCACACGCCCAGGGTGGACATCTAGGATTGCACAATTTCATGGCGTGCCACATGCCAAACAACAAGGGCGTGCCATTTCTACATGCCTTTGAAGTCTCATCCAATATTAAAAGTTGGCGTGTAACACGCCAAGGTTGGGCGTGCCACAAGCCCAAAAGATTATTCCTAAGACTTGAAGGAAGATTGGCGTGAAACACGCCTAAAGGTGGGCGTGCCACATGCCCAAAGTGGAGACTCCTAGGGATTTGCAAAGATTGGGCGTGCAACACGCCAGTAAGTGGGCGTGCCCATGGCTCATGAACCCACAAACTTCAAGTTATCACTCAAGCTCACATTTGAATTGTTGAAGGATTGGATCATTAAGTTTTGGACATGAATCACATTGAGAATAGAAGATTAATTGTGAAAGATTTGATTTGATTTCATTAGATTTTAACTTGAATTTGAATTTTAGGTTTTGTTTTAGGTTGAGGATAAAAGGCTCTTGAAAACTTGGATGGAGAAAACTTGGGATCTTCTAACCGTTTTTCATACTTTGTTTTTTTATTTTGAAGCTTAGTATCCTTGGTTAAAGTTAGGAGCTCTATTGATTCTAATGGACTAATGTTATAGCTTTTCTACTTTTGATTAATACATTTATGTTTTCTCAAGAAAGAGTTTTCATTCTTCATCACAAGGGTTTGAATCTATTGAGAAATAGTTCTAATGTTAGCTGAATTCTAAATATCATCTTGAAAAAATTGGTTTTTAGAATTAAGGTTGAAAACTCCTTCTCACAATTCTTTAAGTTTTGAAACTAGACTTGATAAGTGACATCTAATCAACTAGGATAAATTCTTGTGAATTGTGTGGCTTCTAAAATCAGTGAACGCACTTCACCTCTTTTCATAATCAATTAATCAAGGAATTGGTGGCTTATTAAGTTAAGAGAAATTAAATTATCAAGGGATTGAGATTTGATTACTAATGATTTGTCATAGATACATGTTGCATGATTAAAGTAGAGAGTGAAAAGCATTATTCCGGAAGTTCAACATCTCTAAAACTTTAACTCTTTCGATCATATTACTTTCTCAACAATTACTACTTGCTGGTATTTAATTCACTATTTTATGTTAAAGATTTCTAAAATCCTTAATTTTGATTGTCTACTAGATTAATCAATTGGTTACTGTTGCTTAGTCCGTTAATCTTCGTGGGAACGATAACCCACTCTCGTAGTATTACTTGATATGATTCGATGCACTTGTCGATAGCTTGTGGTTTTATAAAATCCTCATCCGCAGCCACCTCCCCAAAATGTTCTTAAGGTCAACTGTGATGCTAGTGTCCTTCTGAACTCTTGTTGCGGACTTTGGATGCGTTATCTGTGATTATTATAGCACCTAGGTGCTAGGTAGTTCGGGATATCTGCCATTTGTTTTAGTTTTTAGGAATGAGCTATTGGTAATCTGGAATGGTCTTATAATTGTGTAGGAAGTTGATTGTGATTTCCTGATTTGTGAATTTGACTTTATAAAGGTGTATTTTTTGCTGAACAGTTTTAACATTTATGTTGCAAGCGATAATATGGATATTATCGAGAAGATTACGGAGTTGTTAAGTAAAAATTGAAAGGTGTTATTCACTTGAGTTAGAAGAAAAGTTAATATTGCTGCTGATTGTCTAACTAAGATAGGGAATAAAAATGTTTATTTTCAATCGATGTAGATTCAGCTAAGTGATGATCTCAAACAGATTTTATAAAAAATTTTGCTGTATAACTTTTCGGTGTTGTATTTCTGTTTATTTTAGTTTCTATTACAAATACAAAAAAAATCAGACAAAAATATCCAATTAATAAATTTATATTGATTCAATTAAAAAATACATTAAATTTTTAAATTATCCTAACGATTGTCATCTTCAACCTTAAAATCCTAACTATTCCTAATAGCATCCAGAAAATCAAAATCCATCCCTCAACATAGAGATCCAAATCGATCACTAATGATGAAAAAAAAGGAACAAAAAAAATTTTGATCTAAATCAGTCTTGTTTTGACTCTGGTGCATGAATAAAAGAGTTTCTAATTTCTTTTTTATCTTAATTTGTATTATTGTGTTTGTTTTCTTTAATTCAATTTAATTTTATTATTTCTTCTATTCTAAAACTATACTACTAATTGGAACTCACGAGTTGAAATACCCTAGCTTTGCAGAGTGAATGTTTTCTTTTTTTTTTTTTTTTCATATTTGACCATAAAATAAACCCTTCTTGTATTATTGGATGGAATTGGAATCGAAATCAAAATGGGAATGGAATCGCTTGCAAAGACAGAAAAAAAAAGAGAGATCAGAGTCGTCAACGTCAAACTCTTTCTATTATGTTTAATAATATATTTTTAACAAAATTGACTAATATAATGTTTTTAATCTTTTTAACAAAAAATCTGATTATTTTCATGTAATATAAAATAATTTATTTTATAATTAAAAATAATACTGCATAATAATTAATATAAATAATAAAAAATATCTTTATATATATTTATATACTTTATATTTATTTATTTTAAAACAAAATATTATATTTATTATTTTTAAAATATTATATATTAAAATATATTTATATATATGTACTAATTATTATATATTAATATGCATTATTGATATTTATTATTTTTAAAATATTATATATTAATATTTTTCATTTTTATATAATAAAATCTAACAATTCATGAAAAATAACGAATTTAATATGCATAAAAGTGGGTAGATCATTTTACATTTTAGACACGTCTCCATGAATTTGATCCATTTAAACCGCCTAATCCTAATTTCAATTTAGAGGTGCACACGGTCCGGTCCAATCCGAAGACTCGACCCAGGTCGAAGGATTTTGGACGACGAAGACTTGGACCTAAAGTGACCCGAAAAGAAAAAATAAAATATGAAAAGGGAGTGAAACCGGGACTAGACTATAGTTCGGATCATCTGAATCCGGTCCGGTGGCCTAGTCATTATACACAATTACAGATTTTAAATTAGAGACTAGGGCAACAACGCATTTACTCAATTCTCCATTCACTGCCTCCTTCAGCGACTCAGCCATTCAGCCTCACTCCCCCACCCCTACTCCCCACAGCACATGCTGATCCGGTGACCCCTGACCTCGTCTTCTCTTTCCACGGTCCACTCCTAGTCTCCCAGCACGCAGTTACGTAAGAGGCGCTCCCAGCAAGCACTCACCACGTAGTCACCTCCTCCTCCCGTTCTGGTCTTCTTAGCCCTCTGTGTCTCACCCCAGTCACCGATGAAGCTCCTCGTTTGACTGACGATGGTGAAGACCTACGGTGCTGCGCTACTTCTCGGTGATGTGACGCTTCTGTGCTTGGTCTGGTCATCCTCTTCTCTATTACTGTCCCGCCATTTTTCTGCTCTGCTAGTCCCGCTCCTTCTGCTCCATTCTCTTCTTCCGTCTTCTCTTTAGGTAAGTAATTAATTTTATTATTTAATTAATATTTTCATTAGGGATTAAAAATTTTGATTATCAGAATTTGTGAATTTAGGGATGTGAGTGTTGATTTTTATTATTAGAACTCTGATTAAGTGTGGATGTTAATGTGTGTTTACTGATTTGTTTAGCTGATTTTTGTTTTGAATTGTTTTTTATTATTAATGTGTTTATTGATTACTTGTTTTGTGTTTTCTGATTTTTTATTAATTTCTAAATTATTACTTGTGTTTATTTCAAGTAATAATTTTTTATATGAAAAATGAGTAATTTTATATGTTTTGTAGGTTTCACCAATACATTCACATCACAAGGAATAAATTGACAATATTAATGGCTATTGATGGATAATGGCTATTTTTATGTGAAATTTAAGTATTTTAGATCTTAATATTTTGTGTTATTAGTAATTATAAGATTATAAGTTAATCTTTTATGTTTAGAATGCATAGAACTTTAGACTAATGCATAACATTGTATTATTCACTTATTTGTATTGACTTAAATATTTGGTGTTATTAGACAATATTATTATTAATTATGGTTATGCTTTAATTTTAGAAAAGAGTTAGTTTTTGTAATATTTTTTTAAGTGAATTTTACTATATCCAATAATAATTGAAATCTTAAAAATTTGAATATTTTTACATACTAACTTACAAAAAGTATTAAAATAATGTAATAATAACGGTCTAGTTTTTACCTGATATAATTTTGGCCCAAAAATGTGTAAATTTTATCGAATCTAAAAACCAATTCGAATCTAACAAATAAACTCGATATATATTTCGAACCGAATCTAAATCATATCAAGTCCAATTTCACCTGACACATAAACACCCTTCTCCCAATCCCAATCCCAATCCCAATCCCAATTCCAATCTCAACTAGAATATCCACCCTTCTCCCAATCCCAATCCCAATCCCAATCCCAATCTCAACTAGAATATCCAGTTCCATTCCCATGGGCACAAGACAAGGTCTTACTTCCACAAGCCGACTCAAAAAACCGCCGCAGTTGTTTTCGTTTGCCACCTTCTACAAACAGCCCAATGCATTGCACCCAAAAGGCCAAAACACCTCACATCCAAACACCACTATATTCCCCAACTGCGCCCCACTTAAACTCAATCACTTACTATTAAAATCACTAATTAAAAAGTTCAAAATCGTGGTCCCACTTTAGCCAAAAGACTATTCACCATTTCACCAATCAACGCTCAACATCTTCCCTAAAAAATCAAAATTATCATCCAACGAACCAAATTTATCAAACTTCCACACACGCACACCCAGTAACATACACACTCTCTCTCTTAATAAATATCTAAATCTAAAATAATATATTTTTCATCCTTATCCATAAAAGAAAAAGCTCCCACAGAATATCACAGTATTATTTAACGGTGCCTATGCTTTTTCCTGCATCGATCAATCTCCTTTGAAGAAGAAGAAGAAGAAGAACAACGTTATCCAAACCCAGATTTTTTTTATTAAATCAATCCGAAACGTTACAAGGAAGGATGAAATCAGCACTGATTCGAACCAGTTCTACGCCCCTGCTTCTCGACGCAAGAGATGTTCATCGTCACAACAGAACTCATTCGACAGTGAGATTTGGTTCCACGATCTGTTGTTCATCGAAGAAGAACGAGTCTAACATCCCAAAGCTTGAACCTTTTAGCCGAACCAAGTTTGAGAGGGCCGTCAAAGACCCTCCTTTGATCCAAAAATCTGAGAAAGACCTCGCTGGTACGTACCAACATCTTTCTCTTCTCTTTCTTCAACCTTTCGTTCGTTTCCAAATCCTTCATGTTTTGTGATGTGCAGATTATTGCTCAACGCTTGAAGGTGACGAATCCTATAGTTGCTGGCAAGCGTATTTTGAGCTCAAAGATCTTGAGGTTTGTTCTTATTTCTGCAACTTCTGCCATTATCCTCTATTTGTTTGACTTAGCTCCTTTTATTTCTTTTTTTATTCTTTTTTTAATCTTTTAATGTTGATCAATTTTATATACGAAGTTTAGAAGTAAGGTATATAAGGTTTTCTTTTTTTTTTTTTTTTTCCCTGAGAAAAGGCTATAGTTTTCTTCAGGAAGTCCAAATTTATGTGGTATGAAACATGACCAAAATAAATAAGAGAAAACAAAAGAAAGCTTTGGTTTAAACTTTGCCAATGAAACAAAAGCTATAAAATTTGTGTGGAGAGTGGGATTTGAACCCACGCCCTTTCGGACCAGAACCTTAATCTGGCGCCTTAGACCAACTCGGCCATCTCCACTTTGCTATTAATGTACATCAAATCTCAGATGATAACTGTTTGTTTTTAGGTGGCATGTGTTTTGTCAGTGAATCTTTTTGAAATACAAGCCATATTAGGTCATTATGAAGTCTTCTTGATACTTGATTTGAGTTTCATTGTCCCATCTTGTGCTTTTATAATTAAAAAAAAATGTACATATGATATTCATAAGGGGAGATGCATAGTAGAACTAACTAACTAATGTAACACTATTTTTTTTTAACAGAAAGAGTCACCAAAGGAAGACATAGAGAGGTTGATTCTCCAAACCGGTGGCGTAAAATCCTTAATAGGATGTTTGCATGGCATTGCAATAATGCACAATCTGAAGAAGAACGGTGTCAATTGGGCCAAGAATGTGAAATCTGAGGAGGAAGATAGACACTGTCCTATACCAGATGGGTTACCAAAATCAGCTGATGAATTATTGGAAGAGGAGCAAGGTAGAATGCCTGATTCACCATTTACAAGGCTTCTCAGAAGCAAAGGAAAGTTCCCTGCTTGGTATTCTCCTGCACCTGATCATCAAACAGATTGATGATTAATTGGTGATTATTGATTAATGTTTAATACCTAATTAGTGGGTTGGCCTTGGGAGTACCCTCAATGTTAAAGGGTATATAAATTTTGTTGAGATTGTGATAATATAGATTAATAAGGTTTCATTTTAATGTTTTGACAAGGATTGTGTGCAGAGTTTATTGTTGAAATATGAAATGTGTTATGTATAAAGAACTGTTAGTTTGGAATTGCATTTACAGCATTCCGCTATTGTTAATATACTATTGGTTCATGTGCCTATATTTTGCTTTTCAATTGCTGCATGGTTAAAAATTTTTCGTCTTTCAGACTTCATTCATTCCTTTTTAGTCCCTAAATCTAGTTTCAAACTTAAAAAGTGTTCAGTACAAACTTCAAACTATTCATTCTTGTTCACTCTTTTAGTTTTTATATCCATCAACGGGGGCCTTCTTCTTTTTTTCTTTTTTGTTTTGGTCGGTGGGGTCCTTGTGTGAATCATATAAAAGACTCGTGTGACTTTACTGATAACTGATAAGTTTGTAGGACTTAATTTAGATTTATTCAGTAAAGTCCTCGAAGGAGAATGAACATTTTGTTAATAAATGACGGGGAGGTTATATGCTTAATTTCAAGTTACATAAATTTCTTGGAGGTTTGAAATTTAAGTTGCACTTAAAAATTGGGAAAATTGACAAGAATAAGAGACATTTTTAGGGATTTTTTAGAACAAATATAAAATTTACGTATTTTGATGCGTTCGATTTAAATAAATACTATTGACAATTGCAGAAAAAATTATTCATACACTAAATATTATTGGTAACCATATAAAAAGAGTTGTTATTAATTAATTACATATTTTAATTATTTTTAAAAGTTAAAAAAATTATATCTTTAATGTTTGATTTTAGTTTAATTTTTTTGGGTTTTACAAAATGTCATATAAGTATTTGTGAAATCATATAATTTTATTTGAGAAATCATATTTGAAAAAAAGGGGGGGACATCCTTCTGAGCGAATCATATCATTCCAATCTATTGACAATTAAAAAAAAAACTGTTTATACTAAGAACACAGCATAACGGCGGTCGGGAAAGTGGGCCCCCATCGTCTAGTGGTCCAGGACATCTCTCTTTCAAGGAGGTAACGGGGATTCGACTTCCCCTGGGGTAGGGTACTACGAAAGGAAGTTGATCATGGATCATCTATTTGAAATTTAATGTGAAATTTATCACTCAGATGCTTGGTTTTTTTTTTTTTTTTTTTTACTATAGAAATAACATCACATAATAATCTAGTAAGAAATAAAAAAGTAAAATGCTCATCAATTAGGAATTGGAGATTTGTTGAAACTTCTTCTGTAGCTTCAAAGTCGATGCCATTATCTCTTCTACACTACTTAATACATTATCAAAGATGATCATGTTCCTAGCCTTCCATAAGGACCAGCTCAAAATCACTATTATCATCCTTTGAGAGGAGCTATTAGGTTGGGTACGCAAGACCTCTATTCTCAAGTTTCACTCAACATAGAAATCAAAGTTTACGATACCCCTTCTAACAACCAGTAAGTCTATTTTTGACCAAATCTCCTTTGATTTTTCACAATAGAAGATGCAATGATTGATTGTTTCTAGGAATTATAAGCATCTTCGGTAGGTGGGTTGAATCGATGGGATGCGATGATAAAACTTTTGTAGCACCGGAAGCTTTTCACGGAAGCCCATCTAGAGAAAAATCTTAATCTTCATTGGGATTTTCAACTTTCATAGTTCTTGCCACAAATTTCGTTGTCTCATAATCTCTGGGCAAAATTCGATGGGAGGATGCGAGAACCATAAGCCACACGATATCCAGTACTCATTTTATACAAACCACTTTTATTAAGGGCCCAATAAATTTTATCTTTTCCATCTCTAATTGTTGTTGCTAGCACACACGGACTAGTGCCCTCAGAAAAAATGCTTCTAATTAGAGTTTGATTCCACAGACCATTAGAAAGTATTAAGTCCTTGATCATCAATAGTGGTTGATTTTGCATATTGGAAGTTTCAGATGGAGGGACAACACAAGGATGTGGAGGGACAAGGCAAGAATCGCTGAAGATTTGGATACTGGACTCATCACCAACTCGCCAAACCAGTCCATTTTCAACAGCCTTATGTCCTTCCAATATGTTATGCCACCCCCACGAAGGTACTGCTCCGATATCTGCATTTATTATGAACTATATCAAAAATATTTACCTTTGAGGAGTCTAGATATGAGTGATTGTGTCTGAGAGATAACTTTCCAACATTGTTTTGCTAATAGCGCCAAATTTTGAGCCCTAGGTCCTTAAAAGCTAGTCCACCTTCCAATTTCGGTCTTGTCATAGTATCTCAACTAACCCATACCATTTTTCGCCCTATACTTTTTTGACCCCACTAAAATTGGGAGAGTATGTTGTGAATCTCCCTAATTAAAGTGTCAGAAAGACAGAAACATAATAATGAATAAATTGGGATAGTTTTCCCAACAACTTTGATTAAAACATGCCTGCCTGCAGAGGAGAGAAGTTTTCTTTTCCATCCTTGAACTTGCTTTCTCACCTTGTCCTTGATTTCTCCAAAGGTGGATTTTTTTATTTTTGGACTGTAGATGGAAGACCCAAATATTTATTCTGTGCACCAATATGAGCAATTTTCAATTTCCGAGTCAGTAGTAATAGAGCAGAAAGAGGAATATTATTACTAAAGAATTTAGCTGATTTATGCAAATTAACTTTTTGACCACTGAACCCCTTGTATGACTGAAGAAAACTGAGAATATTTTTACAATTATTTTCTGACGCTTTGCAAAAAAGGATTGAGTCATCTGCAAACAATAAATGATTAATAGTAGGACATCTTTGGTTGATCTGAATACCTTCAATGAGACCGTTTTGCTCTCTCTTGTTTAGCAAAAAGGATAATCCTTCTGCACATAAAAGAAAAAGGTAGGGAGATAGAGGGTCTCCTTGACGGATAGTTCTATTTGGTTTAAAAAAAAAACCAAAAGGTTTACCTTCAACAACGACAGAGTAAGAAACTGTAGTTAGCACCTCCTGTATCTAACCAATCCATCAAAGGAGATGCCATTCAACACAATCATAGGCTTTGCTCATTGGTGCACGAATTTGCAATCCGTACAACTAACCAGCAAGTGCACTGGGTCGTCCAAGTAATACCTTACGTGAGTAAGGGTCGATCCCACGGAGATTATTGGTTTAAAGCAATCTATGTTTATTTTATTAATCTTAGTCAGGATGCCAATAAGGTTATTTGGATTTAATTGTAAGAAGTAAAAGTGTTTGGAATAAATAATAGTTACTTTATTAATGAAGAACATGTTGGGGTTTTGGAGATGCTTTGTCTTCTGAACTTCAACTCTTTCTTGAAATCCTTTTCCACACGCAAGGCTCCTTCCATGGCAAGCTGCATGTAGGGTGTCACCATTGTCAGTGGCTACCTCCCATCCTCTTAGTGAAAATAGTCCAGATGCTCTGTCACAGCACAGCTAATCAGCTGTTGGTTCTCGATCATGTTGGAATAGGATCCATTGATCCTTTTGCGTTTTTCATCATGCCCAGCAATCGCGAGTTTGAAGCTCGTCATAGCCATTCAATCCTTGAATCCTACTCGGAATACCACAGACAAGGTTTAGACCTTCCGGATCCTCAAGAGTGGCCGCCATCAATTCTAGCTTATACCACGAAGATTCTGATTAAGGAATCTAAGAGAAGCTCGTTCAGTCTGATGTAGAACGGAGGTGGTTGTCAGGCACACGTTCATGGATCTGAGGAAGGTGATGAGTGTCACGGATCATCACCTTCTTCATATTTAAGCGCGAATGAACATCTTAGATAGGAACAAGCGTGTTTGAATGGAAAACAAAGGTAATTGTATTAATTCATCGAGACGCTGCAGAGCTCCTCACCCCCAACAATGGGGTTTAGAGACTCATGATGCCAAAAGGTACAAATTTCAGATCTAAAATGTCATGAGATGCAAAGTAAATCTCTAAAAGTTGTTTAAATAGTAAACTAGTAACCTAGGTTTACAGAAAATGAGTAAACTATGATAGATAGTGCAGAAATCCACTTATGGGGCCCACTTGGTGTGTGCTGGGGCTGAGACTTAAGCTTCTCACGTGCCTGGGGCTGTTTTGGGCGTTCAACGCCAGGTTGTAACCTGTTTCTGGCGTTGAACTCCAGCTTGTAACCTGTTTCTGGCGCTGGACGCCAGACATCAGCATGATACTGGCGTTGAACGCCAGTTTACGTCATCTATCTTCGCGCAAAGTATGAACTATTATATATTGCTGAAAAGCCCTGGATGTCTACTTTGCAACGCCGTTAAGAGCGCGCCAATTGGACCCCTGTAGCTCCAAAAAATCCATTTCGAGTGCAGGGAGGTCAGAATCCAACAGCATCAGTAGTCCTTTTTCAGCCTAACTCAGATTTTTGCTCAGCTCCCTCAATTTCAGCCAGAAAATACCTGAAATCACAGAAAAATACACAAACTCATAGTAAAGTCCAGAAATATGATTTTTGCCTAAAAACTAATAATATTTAACTAAAAACTAATTAAAACATACTAAAATCTACATGAAATTACCCCCAAAAAGCGTATAAAATATCCGCTCATCACTCATATCCAATTTAACAGCCATTTCAGTCAATATGCCCTTCTTCTTTGCCTTTAGATAGTGCATACATTCATGAGTGACTAGGACATTGTCTGAAATCAATCTACCCTTAATGAAGGCCCTCTAATTAGGGTTGATCAGCGAAGTCATAAATTTCTGTAGCCGATGGACTAGAACTTTAGAAATATCTTATACACAACTGAGGAAAGACTGATGGGTCTAACCTGTGTCATATCCTTTGTATCAGAAATCTTAGGAATGAGACATATTTGTGTATGGTTGAAGCTCTTGAGTAGTCTATCACTGACAAAAAAATTGCAGACAGCCTTAAAAACATTCTCCCCTACTAAACTTCAATAGAATTAAAAGAATTTAGCCGTAAACCCATCATCGCTAGGAGCGTTTTGGGGGTGAACACTAAAGACCGTACGTTTTTTCCTCATCAAAACTGACCGGTCTAGTTAATTTTCTATTCATGGTTGCTGAAACTTTGGTTTCAAATTTTTCGAATGCATGTACCGGATTAGCTTGGTCAATCGATATGAAGATATCCTTGAAGTATGTTTCAGCTACTTGTGCAATTTTCTCACGGGTGGTAGCATACGTATCATCATTCTTTTTCAATTTCCAAATTTTATTTCTCTGGATTCTGGATTGGAATGATTGGTGAAAGAAACTTGTATTTCTGTTCCCTTCTTTTAGCCTCTTTACACGAGATTTCTCCTTCCAATAGCTTTTCTCCCTAAAGTAAGCATTCTCAAGTTTATTTTCTAAAACTTCTGTTCTCTCCCTGTAATACTCTCCTCTTTAAGGATTTCAAGCTGAGATGTGAGTTCATTAATGTTCTTTGAATTAAATTTGTTCTGTTGCTACCGTTGAACAATATGATGCCTATGATGCTTCAATTTTTGAGCCAAAACAAACATTGTTGAGCTATTCACCCATTTTTTCCAAGTTTCAGTGATAATTACCCAAATTTCTTCTAAACCACACTACCTTTCCTAAAACTTAAACCTCCATTTAGATTTTTCAATAGCCGAATTTGTATCAAAGAGGATAGGTGCATGATCTAAACCATTTTTTGTGAGCCAAGACAACGAGGCTGACAAAAAATGATCCATCCACTCACCATTTGCAAATACACGGTTAAGCCGCTCCCTGATCTGGTCATGCTCTTGTCGCTTATTAGTCCAGGTGAACTTTCTCTCAATCATACCCAAGTCCTTTAGTCCACCACCATCAATAAAATTCACAATTTCAGAAATAGATGAAACTGATTTTAACCCCCTTTCTTCCTTCTCATCGAGGCTCACTATAACATTAAAATCACCCATAATGACAACCTTTTCAAAGAAACGTTGTACAAAAGAGGAAAGTTCTGTGTATTGGGTAGATCGAATCCCATCCAAACTATCTAAATGTACCCCAATCAGCCCCTAAGAACAGTTCAAAGCAGGATCAGTTACCTTGACAGTTATGAAAAACTCTTTTTCATCAAGAATCTTAACCGATGTGCTCTTCTTCGATGCTAAAGCCAATCCACCAGCTGTACCTTATCAGACTAATAATCATCCAATTCGTAGAATGACAAGATCTCAACTTATTTTCTATCAGATGAAAATTGATTTTTGTTTCACATATAAACACAATTTCGGAGGAGTGAGATTGGCACATCTCTTTGAGGTTATAGACGGTCAGGGTCTCTCCAAACTCCAACAGTTTCATGAAAGAACTCTCATGGCGAATTAAAGGAAAGAAATAAAGAAAGGAATTGACAAAAGTCAAATATTAACCTAGACGACACAAAAATTCTGTTCTAGGAAAAACCTAGAAGAACAATTTAAAAGAGTTCGTACTCCTGATACTCCACCCTTATATTCTAAGTGCTTGGTTTTATTTTAATGTAACTGTACATAACAAAATTATGATATTTATTAAATAGGTTTAATAAATATACAAGTGGTAATATTTTACTAATATTTTTTTTAAATGATACATATTTTTTTATTGATATTAGTATCATTTCAAAAATTTTATATAATACAAATTTTAATTTCATATCACTGTAAAATCAAAAGTGATACCAAAAATTATTTGATTAAAATTGCTCTAATTTTATGCATCATAAAGTATTAAATGCATGTTAAATAAGAGAAAACATCCAACCTAATCTTAATTTTTTAGCATTTTTATCTATATTCAATTTTAACTTTTTAAATTGAACGCATCATTTCTATGTTCCATTATAATTTTTCAATTGAATAAAATTCTTATTTTTCTGTGGCATTTAAGTTGATTTTTATTCTATAAATTATTTCAGTCACCTATCCATGCATAAAAATATTTTATAGGTAACTTCTTATAGTATTCTCTCTTTCAAAGTTGCTATTAGAATTTTCTGTCAATTATGATCAGTTTTTTAAAATATTTATTTTTAGAATTTTTTTCTTCGTCTTTACTCTTTTAATTAAACTATTGTAAATTTTTTTGCATGATTTTCTAATTCATTTCATAATTTATTTGACAAATACACACTCATTTCATGTGTATTTTTTCATAAGCTTCTCCTGTTTCACTTGATTTTTATTTGACTTTAATACAGATTTTTATCAAATTTCTATCAATGATCTCATTTCAAATTGTAGATACAATTTTTTTTAAAGAAGTGAGCTCACTTCGAGACTTATTGACTTTAATATCAAAATAAATTTTGCAAGTAATAAAAAAAAGCTAAAAGTCTTTTATTGATGATAATAAAATGTACAAACAAATATTAACATGAACAAAAGTTAAAGTAAAATTTAACAGACTTAAGAGTGAACTAGGAATCGAAAAGAAGAAAAGAAAATTGCTTAAACAAGTAAAATCAAGAACAAGGCTGAAAGTTAAATCAAAGAACTGAAATAGAAAGAAAATGTTTAAATAAAATGATGGGTTA
The DNA here is from genome assembly GCF_014773155.1 of Arachis stenosperma. Taxonomy (NCBI): domain Eukaryota; kingdom Viridiplantae; phylum Streptophyta; class Magnoliopsida; order Fabales; family Fabaceae; genus Arachis; species Arachis stenosperma. Next base: position 39,640,726 of record NC_080386.1, read on the forward strand.
AATACGAAATAAAGTGTGTAATAAAATTTTTAAATGATTTTAGTTCTTGGAATATGAGAGGTTTAGGGAGTGTTGGAAAGTGAAAAATGGTAAAAAAATTTAAGCGTAAAAATAATGTGAATATGTTAGAATTGATAGAGACAAAGAAGGTGGTGATTTCTAAGTTTGATATAGTGCAATTTGTGGTAATGATGCGGTGAATTTTGAATTTGTGGGATCGGAAGGTACTTCTGGAGGTTTATTAATAATGTGGGATGTTATGATATTTAGGTTGAGTAATTGTTACAAAGGGGAGAGACGGTTGTGTATAGAAGGGGAATTAACAAACAATAATTTTTATTTGTACTGTTTGCTTGGTGTATGGTGCGCATACAAGGGAAGAGAAGCTTGCTGTGTGGGAAGAGTTGAATTTTTTATCGAAAATATGTCAGGTTCCTCTTTGCTACATGGGTGTCTTCAGTGAGGTTGTGCAGTTCGAAGAAAGAAAAGGCACTAGTGTGATAATAGCATTATCAAACTGGTGGATATAAAGCTGAAAGACAGTAAGTTTATATGGTTCAGGGGTCAATCGTGTAGTCAAAATAGTAAAATTAATAGAATATTGGTGAGTTTGATTTCATTGTTATCATTTTGAGCACTTGATTGAAAAAGAATGACAAAATTTTCAGAAATCAAGAATCAGGTGTTGCAGGAGTATTTAATAGGTGGATTAAGAATTACAAAGAGTGGAGTGATATTTGATCTTTTGGGTTGTTGATGGCTTTTGTTGAAGATGATTAGGAATTAGTTTATTTTATCTGTTTAATACTTTTCTGTTGAGATGTTGATGCTCCACCTTATTATGTTGAGCGTTTTATTTTAAAAAAAATACGATTTTGGTCTCTAAGGTATATGTAAAAAATTTTTTTGTTCGCAACTTTTTTTTACATACAAAATCATCCCTAAGGTTCAACTTGGTTTTAAAATTGTTATTCGAACCAAAATACTCTTCTTCTTTTTCACAGCGTCAGCAACAACAACAATTGAATCAAAAGCAAAAACAGAAGAAATAGAAGCAGAAACAGAAGTGAAAAAAACAATTTTTTAAAACAATAGAATTGAAACGAGGTCGTATCCACCACGCCCGCTCATGGACGTGCTTCTCCCTCTGACTGCTCCCTCAACGGCGAGCGGAAAGGAGTGGCGAGGGATTTATGGTGTTAAATAAATTGACTCTAACACTCACATACACTTACACTCCATGATCTTTTGTTACGTCAGTGTAACTGGAAATTTGCAGAGCTTTCCTGTGATTTATGGTGTTAAATAATAAATAGAAGTCCCATTTCAATCTATTAGTTCTCCTATTTATAAAGCAGGAGTCCTCCTTTTTTTGCTGAGTTTTTCTTGACAGTTATCAACCTTACCCACACTCTTGTCATTACTCGTTCCTTAAGGATAGTTACCCATATTCTTGTCAAACTTGAAATTCAAGTAATATCCCCATGTTCAAGATAATCTCTCAATTATGGTCAAGTTAATTTCCAAACACATGTTAATTGCATCCTATTTCTTACTTATCGATTTGAGTATCTGTTTTCGAGTATCTGTTTCACCATTACACTTTTTTTCCCTTCATTTTGATTGCTCTAGTCAATATTTGAGTCAGAACGTCTCATGTGAACACACGTGATTCGTTACCCAATTTTATTTTTTTGCTGTCAAAACTACTCATCATAGTCGAGCTTTAGTTTGTACCAACATCCCCTTTCTAATTCTACTATAGAATTTTTTTTATCAATTATCATAAGATAAATTTATTGCCAATGAAAACATTAATTAAAATTTTCGTCAAGCATCATTGTGCAAATCATGAGTTTGATTGATATTTTTTCAATGTTTAATTTACGAATTTATTACCGTTTGATTTTTAAATTTATTGGGATTTGATTTCTGCTTTACTTGAGTTTGATAACTAGCATAAAAGTATAAGTTTGATAGTAGATATAATGTATGATTTATAGACATGGTAAGATTTGCCTTTTGAGTTTATTGGGTTTCAATTGAGAGTTTAGTTGGGGTTTTATTATTTGGAGTTTTGTTAGTAGATTTTTTAAAATTTGATTTGTGAATTTGTTAAGTGTTTGATGAAAGTTCTGTTGGGTTTGATTAATAATATCAACCATGAGTTTTTATTTTGGTTATGAACTATGAATTTGATGGTAGGTCTTTTGGAGGTTTTTTTTGTCAGGACCCCGGCCAATAATCGGACGAAATCCAAAAGAAAACAAAGCTCCATATCACAACCCGACCTGGCTTCTAAAACTCCTTGAGAAACGTGACTAAGGTGCGATCTTCATCTCGTTTGAGAAATGCTATCATAACTGTCTCCACCTGCCATGCCGCCGTCATCCACATCGTTGCCTGCGTCACTATTCTTGCTCGCAACCTTGCCCGAGCATGCGTCACTATACTTGCCTACCTCACTACCATCGCTTGCATCATCTCTGTCGCTTGAAGCCCGAGAACACTGACACTGAAGAAGTCTCCGGTAGTTGATATTGGTCTCCACCAGCTCTTCTGAAATGGTTGTTACGATACCCCCTGCATCTTCTTCCATTGTTGCCCCTGTTGAAGCCGTTCTGCCGTCAAGTTTCGATGAAGATTCGCGCTTATCTCCCTCCAGCCTAAACGAAGCATTTTGCTCCCTCTCTTCCTGCGTCGTTGATAAACCACTATTTTATGGTTTATCTTGTGCTCAATTGAGTGGTTTTTATCAAGCCTTTGCCCACTTATTCATATGATTTGCATGGTTTTACATTCTCCTTCCTGATTTTGTGCTATGATTGAAAACATGATTCTTTGGTCTTAATTTTGCTTTGTTTAATTCTCTCTTATTACCATTCGATGCCTTGATATGTGTATTAAGTAATTTCAGAGATTACAGGGCAGGAATGACTTAGAGGATGGAAAAGAAGCATGCAAAAGTTGAAGGAATACAAGAAGTTGAAGAAATTGCTAAGCTGTCAGCCGGACCTCTTTTCACTCAAACAGTCATAACTTGAGCTACAGAGGTCCAAACGACGCGGTTCTAGTTGCGTTGGAAAGCTAACATCCGGCTTCGATTTGTTATATAATTTGCCATAGTGGCCATACAGGTAGGCGACGCGAACGCGCGCTCCACGCGGACGCATCGCATCTGCGAAAATCAGCGTGGCAGATTTCATAACTAGCGAATTCTGGGCTATTTCCGACCTAGTTTTAAGCCCAGAAAACACAGTTTAAAGGCTGCAAAGTGGAGGAATGAAGGGAACACTTCATATCAGACTCATAATTCACCTTTCATAATTTTAGATGTAGTTTTTTAGAGAGAAAGAGGCTCTCTCCTCTCTCTTAGAATTTAGGATTAGGATTTTTAGAAATTAGGATTTATTTCTTCTTCATCACAGGTTCAATATTCCTTTTACTTTATATTTCTCTTCTACTTTTAGATACTCTAATGCTTTTATTTGTATTTGATTTATGTTGCCCAATTGGCTTAAGAACTTTTCCATGTTAGATTTGACTGCTTTTACTAATGCAATTGAGGTATTTCAGATTTATGCTTACTTTATTTTATTTATGATGTCTTCAATTCAATTTATAATTTTTCCTTTTGGCTCTGGTTAAGTAATTGGTGATGCTTGAGTTATCAAATAAAGCAGTGGTTGAAATTGGCAGATCGCTCTAAAGCTAGTCTTCCCACAGGGATTGATTAGGACTTGAGGATCAAACTAATTATTCCACTTGACTTTCCTTTGCTTTAGTAAAAGGTTAAGTAAGTGGGATTAAAATCCAATTCTCATCACAATTGATAAGGATAGGACTTCTAGTTCTAATACCTTGCCAAAGGTTTATTTTATTATTACTATTTTAATTTTTTTATCATTTAACATACTTCTTCCTTACTTTCAAAACCCCCAATTTACAAGACTCATAACTAATAATAAGAACACCTCCCTGCAATTCCTTGATAAGACGACCCGAGGTTTAAATACTTCGGTTATCAATTTTATCAGGGGTTTGTTAATTGTGACAACCAAACGTTTGTAAGAAAGAACTTTTGTTGGTTTAAAAGCTATACTTACAACGGGAATTTATTCTGAATTCTAGACCACGCAAAAGTTCTCTCTTCAAAATGGCGCCGTTGCTGGGGAATTGCAAACGTGTGCCTTATTATTGGTTATTGTAAATATTTTTCAAAAAAAAATTTCAGATTTTTATTCTAAAATTTTTATCCTATCTTATCTTCTTTTAAAAAAAAATTATTTTTGTTAGTTTTTGTTTTTATTTTTTATTTTTTTCCTACTACTATGAATTCTCACCCCTCTGGCTTCAAGTTTGATTCCAATGTTATTGTTAGGAATGGAAACTATAATGAGAATAGGCATCAAGGTTGGAAGAATCAAAGATGGGAGGAGCCACAAGGATTTGATCAACCCGCATGGCAACAACCACCTCCAATGGACTATCAACAACCATTCTGTGATGCATATCAAGGTAATGGCTATGGTGAGTGCTCTTTTGATTATCAACAACCACCACCATACGCCTATGAACCCCCCCTCAACATAACTTTGGACCACCATACTCACAAGTCCCTTACCACCAAACACCCTCATATGACCCTAACCCATATCCACCATACCAACCACCTTATGAGCCATATGAAGCATATATAGAACCACCCCAATTTCACCCCAATTACTCCCAAGAACCACCACCTCAATATACACCATCTCCATATCCATCAATCCAAGAGCACTATGATCCTACTTATGATAGCCGAGCGCAACAAGAATCAACGGATCGTCTCAAGGAAATAGTGGATCGATTTCACGCAACCCTTCATCAATTGAATCAAGCGATAAATCAATTAGCTTCCTGACGTTCGGACACTCAAGGAATCCCCATGGCTTCATGTGGACAATCTAATGAAGAACGTAGCATGAAGGAGACATTAGAAACTCCAATGGACAGTAAGGAGCATGAATTTGTACTGGAACAAGTGGATGAAGCCAGAATTATTAAAGAAGAAGAAGTGGTTGAAGACTTAGGAGATGCTGAACCTTTATTGGAAAGTCCGTTCATAAAACCTCCTTCCAAGATGCTTGAAATTAATGTTGAGGAGGGTGTACAACCTCCAAGGCATGTCATGGTTGAAGACTTGGAAGAGGTTGATCAAGAGATGGAGACTACGGAATAAGAAGCACAACCTCCCATGCCCTTGGTAAGCAATGAAGAAGAGATTGAATTGGAAGAAAGCTACCAAGAGGAAGAGGTTGATATTGAAGAAACTTGCAAAGAGGTGGTAGTTGTCAAAGAAGAACACAAAGGAGTGAAGCTTGCAAGTTCATTAGAAACCCCTCCCCCTAAGTTGCCAACATCCTTCACAACACTCAAGTGGGTAAAATTCATATCCCTTAGCTTTCTAATTCCACTTGAATATGGGCTACTGGAGACGGATGGTCAACTTAGAGCTCTTTGTGGCATTAAGAGTAAGAGGAAGATGGTCAGTGGTAAGAATTATCCTGCAAGGTTCATTATGGTTGGAAGCTTTGAGTTTAAATGCAAAGGTTGGTGTAGAGCTCAACTGAATGGGTCTAGGAAGTTGTTTGGCCGCTTTAGTGAGAATTCAGATTGCCTGCTGATGAGCGGATATTTATACGCTTTTTGGGGGTAATTTCATGTAGATTTTAGTATGTTTTAGTTGGTTTTTAGTAGATCTTTATTAGTTTTTAGTCAAAAATCATATTTCTGGACTTTACTATGAGTTTGTGTGTTTTTATGTGATTTCAAGTATTTTTCTAGCTGAAATTGAGGGAGCTGAGCAAAAATCTGATTTAGGCTGAAAAAGGAATGCTGATGTTATTGGATTCTGACCTCCATTCACTTGGAATAGATTTTTTGGAGCTACAGGAGTCCAATTGGCGCGCTCTCAATTTTTTTAGAAAGTCGACATCCAGGGCTTTCCAGCAATATATAATTGTCCATACTTTGCGTGAAGATAGACGACGTAAACTGGCATTTAATGCCAGTTCCATGTTACAGTCTGGCGTTCAGCGCCAGAAACAGGTTGCAAGTTGGAGTTCAACGCCAGAAACAGGTTACAACCTGGCGTTCAACTCCAGAAACAGCCTAGGCACGTGATAAGTTTAAGTCTCAGCCCCAGCACACACCAAGTGGGCCCCAGAAGTGGATTTCTGCACTATCCATCTTAGTTTACTCATTTTCTGTAAACCTAGGTTACTAGTTTAGTATTTAAACAACTTTTAGAGATTTGTTTTGTACTTGATGACATTTTTAGATCTAAATTTTATACTCTTTGATGGCATGAGTCTCTAAACTCCATTGTTGGGGGTGAGGAGCTCTGCAGCGTCTCGATGAATTAATGCAATTATCTCTGTTTTCCATTCAAACACGCTTGTTCCTATCTAAGATGTTCAATCGCGCTTCACCATGGAGAAGGTGATGATCCGTGACACTCATCACCTTCCTCAATCCATTAACGTGTGCCTGACAACCACCTCCGTTCTACATTAGATTGAATGAGTATCTCTTAGATTCCTTAATCAGAATCTTCGTGGTATAAACTAGAATTGATGGCGGCATTCATGAGAATCCGGAAAGTCTAAACCTTGTCTGTGGTATTCCGAGTAGGATTCAAGGATTGAATGGCTGTGATGAGCTTCAAACTCGCGATTGTTGGGCGTAGTGACAGACGCAAAAGAATCAATGGATTCTATTCCGACATGATCGAGAACCAACAGATGATTAGCCGTGCTATGACAGAGTATTTGGACCATTTTCACTGAGAGGATGGGAAGTAGCCATTGACAACGGTGACACCCTACATACAGCTTGCCATGGAAGGAGTCTTGCGTGTGTGAAGAGGAGTACAAGAGAAAAGCTGAAATAAAGAGGACAAAGCATCTCCAAAACTCCAACATATTCTCCATTATTAAGTAACAATTAATTATTTTATGCCCTTTCACTTTATTTTACAATTGAGACTAAAGAACCCTATTGGTATCCTGACTAAGAATAATAAGATAACCATAGCTTGCTTCAAGCCAACAATCTCCGTGGGATTTGACCCTTACTCATGTAAGGTATTACTTGGACGACCCAGTGCACTTGCTGGTTAGTGGTACGAGTTGTGAAAAGTGTGATTTACAATTTCGTGCACCAAGTTTTTGGTGCCGTTGCCGGGGATTGTTCGAGTTTGAACAACTAAAGGTTTATTTTGTTGCTTAGATTAGGAATAATTTATTTTTGTTGCTATAGAGTCATTAAATCTGAGTCCTTTATTTTCTTTTCAAAAATTTTTCAAAAATATTATTTTTCCTTGTTAATTTTTAATTTTTATGTGAGTTTAGTTTTATATTTTAAGTTTAGTGTCAATTGCATATTTTATATTTTCCTTTAAATTTTCGAATTGCATGTTCTTTATTTTCCCTTGATCTTCAAATTGTTCTTGTCAAATTTTCTTGTTTGATCTTTGGTTTTTCCTATTTTGTGTATTTTTCGTGTTTTCCTTGTGATTTTTCAAAATATTGGTTTTCAAAAATGTATTTTTTATATACAATATTAAAACACGTTACATTTATAGCTCAGTTGGCTAGAGCGTTGGCTTATGTTCTTGGCAATTGGGTATCTTCCTTTTAAAACTTTTTTCAAAAATAATTTTTCTTTGATTAAATCTTGTGCCAAACTTTAAGTTTGGTGTTTTCTTGTTAATCTTTCTTTAATTTTCGAAAATTTTATTGTGGTTTTCTAAAAATTTTAAGTTTGGTGTGTTCTTTCTTTTGTTCTTGGTGTTCTTGTGAATCTTCAAGGTGTTCTTGAGTCTTTCTTGTGTTTTGATCTTAAAATTTTTAAGTTTGGTGTTCCTTAGTGTTTTTTCTCCAAAATTTTCGAAAACAAGGAGTATTAGATCTAAAAATTTTTAAGTCTTGTGTCTTTTGTGTGTTTTTCTCTTTCATCATAAAATTCAAAATTCAAAAAATATCTTTTCTAACTAATTTTAAGCCATATTTTCAAAATTTTTTATATAAAAATTCAGATTTCAATTTCAAAAATTTTCAAATCTTATCCTTTTAAGATTTAAAAAAAAAATTTATATCTTTTTCGAAAATATCCTAACCACTTTCTCTCTTCTCACTTTTTCGAAAATCTTCATAAAATATTTTTAAATTCTTTTTTATTTTTATTTATTTTTATTTTTTTATTGTCGTCTTTATTTTATTTTATTTTATTATTATTATTTCGAAATTTTTATATGTAATAAAATAAATAAAATAAATTTACATCATCTCCCTTTCTCCATTATGGACTTAAGTGGAAATGAACAGTCCAGAAGGACTCGGGGTCATATGCTAACCCCACTACTGCTTCATATGGGAGTAGTATCTGTATACCCTCCATCGGAGTCAGTAGCTTTGAGTTGAACCCTCAGCTCATTATCATGGTGCAGCAAAGTTGCCAGTATTTCGGTCTTCCACAGGAAGAACCTACAGAGTTTCTGGCACAGTTTTTACAAATTGCTGACACAGTACATGATAAGAAAGTAGATCAGGATGTCTACAGATTATTACTGTTTCCATTTGCTGTAAAAGACCAAGCTAAGAGGTGGTTAAATAACCAACCTAAGGCAGCATAAAGACATGGAAGCAGCTGTCAGAAAGATTCCTGAATCACTATTTTCCTCTAAAACGGATGATACAGCTAAGACTGAGCATCCAAGGCTTCAAACAAGGAGATAATGAATCTCTTTATGATGCTTGGGAGAGATACAGAGAGATGCTAAGAAAATGCCCCTCTGAAATGTTTTCAGAGTGGGTGAAGTTAGACATATTTTATTATGGGCTTACAGAGAAAGCTCAGATTTCTCTAGACCACTCATCTGGTGGATCTATACATATGAGAAAGACAATAGAAGAAGCTCAAGAGCTTATTGATACAGTTGCCAGAAATCAGCATTTGTACCTAAGCAGTGAACTTTTCATCAACGAAAAGGCTAAAATAGTAACTGCTGAACTCAGTCCTACAAAATAAGTTACTGAATTCAATCAGCAACTGGATTTTCTAACAAAACAGCTAGCTGAATTCAAGGAGATACTACAAGAAACAAGAATGGCCAATATGAATATGGAAATACAGTTGAAGCAAACAGAACAGCAATTATCAAAACAAATAACAGAAGAGTGCCAAGCAGTTCAATTAAGAAGTGGGAAAACATTAAATACCTCACTTCAAGGTAGCAAAAAGCCAAGAAATGAACAGACTGCTACCCAAAATCCCTCTGAGGACAGTCAGAGCCCAGAGAGGAATAATTATGGCGCTCAAACGCCAGAAAATGGGTGGGAAGCTGGCGTTGAATGCCCAACCCATGCTCAGCCCTGGCGTTCAACGCCAGAAACAAGCAAGAAATTAGCGTTGAACGCCCAAAGGAAGCACAGTTCTGGCGTTCAAACGCCAGAAACAGGTAAGGAGTTGGCGTCAAACGCCACTCCAGCTTCCACCCCTGGCATTCAAATGCCAGTGGGAGATCAGACACATACAAGTGCTGATAGCAACCCCTCTAAAAAGGCTTCTCAATCCACATCTGTAGGCAATAAACCTACAGCAACTAAGGTTGAGGAATACAAAACCAAAATGCCTTATCCTCAGAAACTCCGCTAAGCGGAACAGGATAAGCAATTTGCTCGCTTTGTAGACTACCTCAGGACTCTTGAAATAAAGATTCCGTATGCAGAGGCACTTGAGCAAATACCCTCTTATGCTAAGTTCATGAAAGAGATCTTAAGTCATAAGAAGGATTGGAGGAAAACTGAAAAAGTCTACCTCACTGAAGAATGCAGTGCAGTCATTCTGAAAAGCTTACCTGAGAAGCTTAAAGATCCCGGAAGCTTTATGATACCATGCACATTAGAAGGTACTTGTACCAAGCAAGCTCTATGTGATCTTGGGGCAAGTATTAACATAATACCTGCAGTTACTATCAAAAAGCTTAGGTTGACTGATGAAGTTAAACCAACTCGGGTATGTCTCCAACTTGCTGATGGCTCCATTAAATACCCATCAGGCGTAATTGAAGACATGATTGTCAAGGTTGGGCCATTTGCCTTTCCCACTGACTTTGTGGTGCTGGAAATGGAGGAGCACAAGAGTGCAACTCTCATTCTAGGAAGACCTTTCCTAGCAACTGGACGAACCCTCATTGACGTCCAAAAAGGGGAAGTGACCCTGAGAGTCAATGAGGACGAGTTTAAGTTGAATGTTGTCAAAGCTTTGCAGCATCTAGACACCCAAAATGACTGCATGAGCATTGATATTATTGACTCTCTGATAAAAGAGGTCAATATGACTGAGAGTCTCGAATCAGAGCTAGAGGATATCTTTAGAGATGTTCAGCCTGATCTGGAGGAACCAGAGAGAATAATAGAACCTCTGAAAATCTCTCAGGGAGAAGAGAAACCTCCCAAACCCGAGCTCAAACCATTACCACCATCCCTGAAATATGCATTTCTAGGAGAAGGTGATACCTTTCCTGTAATCATAAGCTCTACCTTAGAGCCACAGGAAGAGGAAGCACTAATTCAAGTGCTAAGGACACACAAGACAGCTCTTGGGTGGTCCATCAGTGATCTTAAGGGCATTACCCTAGCCAGATGCATGCACAAGATCCTATTGGAGGATGATGCTAAGCCAGTGGTTCAACCACAGAGACGGCTGAATCCAGCCATGAAGGAGGTGGTGCAGAAGGAGGTCACTAAATTACTAGAGGCTGGGATTATTTATCCTATTTTTGATAGCCCCTGGGTAAGCCCTGTCCAAGTCGTCCCTAAGAAGGGTGGCATGACAGTGGTTCAGAATGAAAAAAATGAACTGGTTCCTACAAGAACAGTTATAGGGTGGCGTATGTGTATTGATTACAGAAGGCTCAATACAGCTACCAGAAAGGATCATTTTCCTTTACCATTCATAGACTAGATTCTAGAAAGACTAGCAGGTCATGAATACTACTACTTCCTGGATGGATATTCAGGTTATAATCAAATTGCAGTAGATCCCCAGGATCAAGAGAAAACAGCATTCACATGTCCATCTGGAGTATTTGCATACAGAAGGATGCCATTTGGTCTATGCAATGCACCTGCAACCTTTCAAAGATGCATGCTTTCTATTTTCTCTGATATGGTGGAAAAATTTCTGGAAGTCTTCATGGATGACTTTTCAGTATTTGGAGACTCATTCAGCTCCTGTCTTGACCATCTAGCACTTGTTCTAAAGAGGTGCCAAGAGACTAACCTGGTTTTAAACTGGGAGAAATGTCACTTTATGGTGACTGAAGGAATTGTCCTTGGACACAAAATTTCAAACAAGGAAATATAGGTGGATCAAGCTAAGGTAGAGGTAATTGAAAAATTACCACCACCTGCCAATGTTAAGGCAATCAGAAGCTTTTCTGGGACATGCAGGATTCTATAGGAGGTTTATAAAAGATTTTTCAAAAATCGCCAAACCTCTGAGTAATTTGCTAGCTGCTGACACGTCATTTATCTTTGATAAGGAGTGTCTGCAGGCGTTTGAGACTCTGAAAACTAAGCTGGTCACAGCACCAGTCATCTCTGTACCAGACTGGACATTACCATTTGAACTGATGTGTGATGCCAATGACCATACCATTGGTGCAGTGTTGGGAAAAAGGCATGAGAAGCTTCTGCACGTCATTTACTATGCCAGTCGTGTTTTAAATGACGCACAGAAGAACTACACAACCACAGAAAATGAGTTACTTGTAGTAGGCCATTGACAAGTTTAGATCTTATTTAGTAGGATCAAAAGTGTTGTGTACACTGACCATGCTGCTCTTAAATATCTACTCATAAAGTAGGATTCAAAACCCAGACTCATCAGATGGGTGTTGCTTTTGCAAGAGTTTGATATAGAAATAAGAGACAGAAAAGGGACAGAGAACCAAGTAGCAGATCACCTGTCCCGAATAGAACCAGTAGAAGGGGCGTCCCTCCCTTTTACTGAGATCTCTGAAAACTTTTCGGATGAGCAACTCTTTGCCATCCAGGAAGTGCCATGGTTTGCAGACATTGCAAACTACAAGACAGTAAGATTCATACCCAAAGAGTACAGTAGGCAGCAAACAAAGAAATTGATTACGGATGCAAAGTACTATCTTTGGGATGAACCATATCTCTTCAAGAGATGTGCAGATGGAGTAATCTATAGATGTGTGCCTAAAGAAGAAGCACAGAAGATCCTTTGGCACTACCATGGATCACAGTATGGAGGACATTTTGGAAGTGAGCGAACATCCACAAGAGTCCTTCAATGTGGCTTTTACTGGCCTACTCTCTATAAAGACTCCCGAGTGTTTGTACTTAATTGTGACAGTTGCCAAAGATCTGGCAATCTGCCTCACAGTTATGCCATGCCTCAACAAGAGATCTTGGAGATTGAGTTGTTTGATGTATGGGGTATTGACTTCATGGGGCCATTCCCACCATCATACTCAAACACTTATATTTTGGTGGCAGTGGATTATGTATCCAAATGGGTAGAAGCTATAACAACACCCACTAATGATACTAAGACAGTGCTGAAATTTCTCCAGAAATACATCTTCAGCAGATTTGGTATCCCTAGAGTTCTAATCAGTGATGGGGGCACTCATTTCTGCAATAAACAGCTTTACTCTGCTTTGGTTCGATATGGAGTTAGCCACAGGGTGGCCACTCCATATCATCCACAGATAAATGGGCAAGCTGAAGTCTCTAATAGAGAACTTAAAAGAATCTTGGAACGGACTGTGATTAACCGTAGAAGGAATTGGGCAAGAAGCTTGGATGATGCTCTGTGGGCATACAGAACAGCATTCAAGACACCTATAGGAACTTATCCATACCAGCTGGTGTATGGAAAAGCCGGTCACTTGCCAGTGAAACTGGAACACAAGGCCTATTGGGCAACCAGATTCCTAAACCTTGATGCCAAGTTAGCTGGAGAAAAACGATTGCTCCAGTTAAATGAGCTAGAGGAATTTAGACTCAATGCTTTCGAAAATGTAAAAATTTACAAAGAGAAAGCAAAAAGATGGCATGATAAGAAATTATCATCCAGAGTCTTTGAGTCAGGGTAGAAAGTTCTGCTATTTAATTCTAGGCTCAGATTATTCCCCGGGAAATTGAAATCCCGATGGAGAGGTCCATATGTGATTACAAGTATATGGATATGTGGAGCTTCAGGATAATGATTCTAACAAAAAGTTCATTGTTAATGGACAGAGAGTTAAACATTATCTTGAAAGAAATTTTGAGCAAGAATGCTCAAAACTGAGACTTGATTAAAGCTCAGTAATAGTCCAGCTAAAGACAATAAAGAAGCACTTGCTGGGAGGCAACCCAGCCATTTACAAGGCTTATTTGTTAATTAATTGATTTTTACAGGTTTATGTCAATTATCTTCAAGGTAAAATAGCAATTGCTTGAGTTCACAGAGTTACAGAAGTATTCAGAGGATAAAATAGCAAAAGGAAGCTCACTAGTGCAAAAAAAGCCAGTAAGAGCTGTTTTGGGAACTGAACGCCCAAAAGAAGCACTCACTGGGCGTTCAACGCCAGTAAGGATAGCCATCTGGGCGTTGAACGCCAGAATGAAGCATCTTCTGGGCGTTAAACGCCAGAAAGAAGCACCTTCTGGGCGTTCAACGCCAGATTTAAAGCGTCCTGGGCGTTCAGAAAAATGCATAGTGACAAAGGAGTTCCTGGCGTTCAACACATGCTAGAAGCAACAGGTGGGCGTTGAACGCCCAGGAAAAGCTGCAAACGGGCATTAAACGCCCAAAACATGCAGCGTTTGGGCGTTTAACGCCAGAATTGTGGGGAGGAGGTAAATTCGTTTTCACTTCTAATTTTTTCCAATCTTCATGTTTCAATTCATGATTTCTTGCATAAACATATTACAAACTCTCATCTTTCAACTTCAATTCCAAAAATTTTTTATCCTAAACATGTTTCTTAATTTTTCTTCAATATCTTTTCAAACCTTTTTCAAAACTCAATTATCTTTTTGAATTCTTTTCAAATCTTTTTAATTTCTTCTGAATTCTTTTTCAAACTCATCATATTATCTTTTTGAATTCAAAGTTATCCTTTTTAAAATCTCATCATATCTTTTAAATTTTCGAAATTTCCCCTCCTTCTATTCCTCTCTTTTCGTTTATTTTGCTTGAGGACAAGCAAACCTCTAAGTTTGGTGTGTTTTTCCGTGATCATTGAGCTAAAACTCATCAAGATCATTGTACCTAAGGGAAAATAAACTACTTCAAGAGGCAAGAAAGAGAATATTCCAAAACCACTGTGGAATTAAGAGAAGTTCTTAACCAAAGAACATGCAGACCATTACCACAAAATAATGGGTCTGAGATCAGTGATCCCGGAAGTTAAATTCGATCCGAAAGAAGACGAATATCCAGAGATACAGGAGCTGAAGTGCCAGAAGCTGTCTCTTGAAGGACCAGACACCCCACAAGTTGAAGGAGCACCCATCATCTCCCAAACCAAAGGTTGTTGAGTCCTAATCTTAAACTTAACTCTGTGATAATTATTCTTATTAGGAATTTACCTTAGAAGTTATATATTAGTAGTAGTAATTAGTATCTCTATTTTGATTTTATCTCCAATTAAGCTATAATTTATTTTTTCTCATCATCATCAAACATGAATAAAATAGTAGATTTTTAGAATAAAGAGGAAATATTTTTCGAGTTTTTAATAAGGAAAATTCTAATTATTTAGATGTGGTGGCAATACTTTTTATCTTCTAAATGAATGCTTGAACAGTGCATATTTTTGATATTGAATTTCACGAATGTTAAAATTGTTGGCTCTTGGAAGAATGATGAACAAGAGAAATATTATTAATGATCTGAAAAATCATGAAATTGATTCTTGAAGTAAAAAAAAGCAGTGAAAAAAAAAAGTGGCGAAAAAAAAGGGGAATCATTGGATAAAGAAAAAGAAAAGCCAATATCTCTTAAAACCAAAAGGCAAGGGTGAAAAGGATCCAAGGCTTTGAGCATTAATGGATAGGAGGGCCCAAGGAAATAAATCCAGGCCTAAGCGGCTAAATCAAGCTGTCCCTAACCATGTACTTGTGGTATGCAGGTCCAAGTGAAAAGCTTGAGACTGAGTGGTTAAAGTCGTGATCCAAAGCAAAAGAGTGTGCTTAAGAACTCTGGACACCTCTAATTGGGGATTTTAGCAAAGCTAACTCACAATCTGAAAAGATTCACCCAGTTATGTGTCTGTGGCATTTATGTATCCGGTGGTAATACTGGAAAACAAAGTGCTTAGGGCCACGGCTAAGACTCATCAAGTAATTGTGTTCAAGAATCAACATACTAAACTAGGAGAATCAATAATACTATCTGAATTCTAAGTTCCTATGGATACCAATCATTCTGGATTTTAAAGGATAAAGTGAGATGCCAAAACTGTTCAGAAGTAAAAAGCTACTAGTCCCGCTCATCTAATTAGAATCTGAGCTTCACTTGAAACTCTGAGATATTATTGCTTCTTAATTTCTTTTTATCCTACTTGATTTATCTAGTTGCTTGAGGACAAGCAACAATTTAAGTTTGGTGTTGTGATGAGCGGATATTTTATACGCTTTTTGGGGATAATTTCATGTAGATTTTAGTATGTTTTAGTTGGTTTTTAGTAGATTTTTATTAGTTTTTAGGCAAAAATCATATTTCTAGACTTTACTATGAGTTTGTGTATTTTTCTGTGATTTCAGACATTTTTCTGGTTGAAATTGAGGAAGCTGAGCAAAAATATGATTTAGGCTGAAAAAGGACTGCTGATGCTATTGGATTCTGACCTCCCTGCACTCGGAATGGATTTTTTGGAGCTACAAGAGTCCAATTGGCGTGCTCTCAATTGGGTTGGAAAGTAGACATCCAGGGTTTTCCAGCAATATATAATAGTTCATACTTTACGTGATGATAGACGATGTAAACTGGCATTCAACGACAATTTCATGTTGCAGTCTGGCGTTCAGCGCCAGAAACAGGTTGCAAGTTGGAGTTCAACGCCAGAAACAGGTTACAACCTGGCGTTCAACTCCAGAAACAGCCCAGGCACGTGAGAAGCTTAAGTCTCAGCCCCAGCACACACCAAGTGGGCCCCAGAAGTGGATTTCTGCACTATCCATATTAGTTTACTCATTTTCTGTAAACCTAGGTTACTACTTTAGTATTTAAACAACTTTTAGAGATTTATTTTGTACCTGATGACATTTTTAGATCTAAATTTTATACTCTTTGACGGCATGAGTCTCTAAACTCCATTGTTGGGGGTGAGGAGCTCTGCAGCGTCTCGATGAATTAATGCAATTATCTCTGTTTCTCATTCAAACACGCTTGTTCCTATCTAAGATGTTCATTCGCGCTTCACCATGAAGAAGGTGATGATCCGTGACACTCATCACCTTCCTCAATCCATGAACGTATGCCTGACAACCACCTCCGTTCTACATTAGATTGAATGAGTATCTCTTAGATTCCTTAATCAGAATCTTCGTGGTATAAGCTAGAATTGATGGCGGCATTCATGAGAATCTGGAAAGTCTAAACCTTGTCTGTGGTATTCCGAGTAGGATTCAAGGATTGAATGGCTGTGACGAGCTTCAAACTCGCGATTGTTGGGTGTAGTGACAGACGCAAAAGAATCAATGGATTCTATTCCGACATGATCGAGAACCAACAGATGATTAGCCATGCTATGACAGAGCATTTGGACCATTTTCACTGAGAGGATGGGAAGTAGCCATTGACAATGGTGACACCCTACATACAGCTTGCCATAGAAGGAGCCTTGCGTGTGTGAAGAGGAGTACAAGAGAAAAGCTGAAATAAAGAGGACAAAGCATCTCCAAAACTCCAACATATTCTCCATTATTAAGTAACAATTAATTATTTTATTCCCTTTCACTTTATTTTACAATTGAGACTAAAGAACCCTATTGGTATCCTGACTAAGAATAATAAGATAACCATAGCTTGCTTCAAGCCAACAATCTCCGTGGGATTCGACCCTTACTCACGTAAGGTATTACTTGGACGACCCAGTGCACTTGCTGGTTAGTGGTACGAGTTGTGAAAAGTGTGATTTACAATTTCATGCACCACCTGCCACCCGGTTGGAACACTAATGATCAACAAGAAGACGGGTGCAAAAGCAAGGTTTGGGACCCCGGAATTCAATCTAGAAATCAATACTCTTGGGGCCTTGTCACTTGCTTTAGCTTGCTTGAAGGCTTTCTGCGCCTAGCTTGGGATCCGGGAGGCTATTGGAAGTACAAATATTGGTGGGGATTCCTGGATCAGTACAAGCATAAGCCACCATGACAAGGAGCTCACCAAATGTCCAACTTAAGGACTTTAACTAAAAGTACTAGGTGGGAGACAACCCACCATGGTATGATTGTCCCTTTTTCCGTTTTAATTCTAGTCTGTTTTGTCTATTTTTGAATTATTATTTAACCTGGAATCATGCATAGCATTCATATCAAACATTGCATTCTACATACTGCATTATAAAAAAAAAGAAGAAAAGGGTATGCGACGCGACAGCGTCGCCGACGCGTCCGCGTCCCCTGTGCCTTAGGAAGAAAAGAGACTTTACAGAGAGTCATGCGAGAGCGTGGCTGGAGGCGTGCCTTTGGCACAAATTAATCCACGCAACCGCGTGGATAACACGATCGCGTCATTAACAAAATAGCCTCCCCACACTTCCGCGTCACCCACGCGAACGCGTCACCCTCAAAAGTGGCAATATGATTTTCGAACAGAGAGTTGTGCGAGCGCGAGGCTGCCCTCGCGCCACTAGCACAAACCCTATCACGCGTCCGCATGACCAACGCTTCCGCATCACCTCACTTACATGCTACCCGCGCGAACGCGTGCCCCATGCGTCCGTGTCACATGCGCCGCACCACTTTCCAGATTAGCCAAATATCTTATCTTTTATTCCCCATATCTAAATCTTTTCTTTCCCTTCTTTTTCTTTTTCTTTATTTTCCTCCTATTGGTGTTGGAGATTTATTTGGACCATTATTTCTATATGTTGCTTGTGGATTGTTTAGGACTTGTTTAACAATTATATATTATTTTTATAGGATTGCTTGCATGTTCAATTTAATACTTTCCGTACCCGATTTAACATGCATGCTATGTGTTTGTGAAAATGCCCATTTGGCATTGTGCACTATTTTTAGATTTCTTTTAATCTACTACTCTAAATGCCTGCTTTTCACAAAATCCCTTTTTATATTTTATTAATTAAATATAATTGTTATTACAAACATGTTGTTAGTTTGAAAGACTTGGTCATCTAACTTGGACATTGAATGCTTGATCTATGCTACTCATGCCTTTGCCAGCATGCCAATACACATCTTGCATTTAATTGTCATTATATGCACTTGCTATATTTCCATTGATGAACTTTTCACATGTAGTCATGACCATGTGTTAACGTCATTCTTCTTTACTGTGCATTGATTACCACCTTCCCCGTTCTCTTCCTTGCTGGAACCCCTAGCTTTACCTGTTACTCTCTTTTTCCCTTTTCAGGATGGCCACCAAGAAAGGTAAAGAAAAAGCTACTCCCAGACCACCAGCAAGGAAAGGAACAAAAATAAAGAGCACTAGCTGCAGAGCCACCCATCCACCTGTACATCTTAGCATGCACCGAGGACAGTGCAATCTTTAAGTGTGGGGAGGTCGATACCGATCTCCACGGGTTAGTTATTCTCTTCTCAATACCAATATTCTATTTTCTTTGTTTGTTCATTGTTGCATTGCATAATAGATTGCATGTGTAGTTGATTGTTTGCATTTAAGTACTACTTGGTTGAAAAATAATAAGTTTCTTTTTAAGACCCTATTTTTGAAAAAATTTCACTAATTTAAGTTTAAAAAAATTTTAATTAACATTTTCTAAATGTTAAATTTGTTTGGAAGTTGTATTTGGAACATAGTTAAAAGCTAGAACACACAACCTGTGATATTTGAGCTTATTTACATGGTTATATTATTTAACCATAAATATTTTATTCTTGTGTGTTTTCTTCTCTATGATTGCAATCTTTGCTTTGTTCCATTCTATATGTCTATTATTTAGTGTATTTACATGCTTGCATATGATTGAGACCATCATTTGAATTTTTACTCACTTATCCCAAATAAAGCCCACCCTTTTATGTCACCCTTGTTAGCCACCTTGAGCTTTTTAATCCCCATTTATTTAATATTTTACCACATCACTAGCCTTAAGCAGAAAAACAAATTAAATATCCCAATTGAATCTTTGGTTAGCTTAAGATAGAGGTTGTGCATCAATTAAGTGTGGGAAAACTGTGGGAACATGGATTAATAAGGGAATGTATCATGTTTCTAATTTTGAATATTGGAAAATTTGGGTACCTACTCATGTAAAACAGAAAATTAAAAATTCCATATGCATTGTGGTGGACGAAATTGTGATCATATGTTCTTGGATTTTGAATGTATATACTCTTAGGGCACTGTTTATTTTCTTTACTTGAATTCACAACTCCGTTCAACTAACCAGCAAGTGTACTGGGTCGTCCAAGTAATAACCTTACGTGAGTAAGGGTCGAATCCACAGAGATTGTTGGTATGAAGCAAGCTATGGTCACCTTGCAAATCTCAGTTAGGCAGATTAAAATTTGATTTATGGGTTTAAATCTGATAAATAAAATAAAAAGAAAATACAGAATAAAAAGGATAGAAATACTTATGCAGATTCATTGATAGGAATTTCAGATAAGTGCATGAAGATGCAGCATGGCTCAAGGACGCCTGCTATCCCATTGCTTCTACTCAATCCTTCTTACTCCTTTCCATGGCAAGCTTTGTATAGGGGTTCACCATCAACTGTGGCTACTTTCATCCTCACGGGGAAATATCCTATGCGGCTGTCACTCGCACAGCTAACCAGTCTGGAGGCATCACCCATGGTTGATAACTACATCCCATCCTCGCAGTGAAAACTAATGCTCACGCACTCTGTCACAGTACGGCTAATCACTGGTTGGTTCCCTCCCCTACTGGAATAGAATCCCTCTTTTGCGTCTGTCACTAACGCCCAGCAGGTTACAGGTTTGAAGCACGTCACAGTCATTCATTACCGGAATCCTACTCGGAATACCACAGACAAGGTGAGACTTTCCGGATTCCCAGGATCCTACTCGGAACACCACAGACAAGGTTGGACTTCTCGGATCCTCATAAATGCCGCCATCTATCTAGCTTATACCACGAAGATTCTGTTGGGGAATCTAAGAGATACGCATTCAAGCCTTGTTGCATGTAGAACGGAAGTGGTTGTCAATCACGCGCGTTCATAAGTGAGAATGAGAATGATGGTTATTTAATCATCACATTCATCATATTCTTGGGTACGAATGAATATCTTGGAATAAGAATAAGAGAGGAATTTGAATAAAAGAAAATAGAACTTCATTAATCTTTGAGGTACAGCAGAGCTCCACACCCTTAATCTATAGTGTGCAGAAACTCCACTGTTGAAAATACATAAGCAAAGGGTCCAGGCATGGCCGAATGGCCAGCCCCCTAAAACGTGATCACAGGATTCAAAATACAATCCAGGATGTCTAATACAATAGATAGATGTCCTATATATACTAGACTAGCTACTAGGGTTTACATGAGTAAGTAATTGATGCATAAATTCACTTCCGGGGCCCACTTGGTGTGTGTTTGGGCTGAGCTTGATCAATACACGAGCAGAGGCTTCTCTTGGAGTTGAACTCTGAGTTATGACGTGTTTTGGGCGTTCAACTCCGGATAATGACGTTTTTCTGGCGTTTAACTCCAGACAGCAGCGTGTACTTGGCGTTCAACGCCAAGTTACGTCATCATTCTTCGAATAAAGTATGGACTATTATATATTGCTGGAAAGCCCTGGATGTCTACTTTCCAACGCCGTTGAGAGCGTGCCAATTGGAGTTCTGTAGCTCCAGAAAATCCATTTCGAGTGTAGGGAGGTCAGATTCCAACAGCATCAGCAGTCCTTTTGTCAGCCTTTTTCAGAGTTTTGCTCAAGTCCCTCAATTTCAGTCAGAATTTACCTGAAATCACAGAAAAACACACAAACTCATAGTAAAGTCCAGAAATGTGAATTTAACATAAAAACTAATGAAAACATCCCTAAAAGTAGCTTGAACTTACTAAAAACTTCCTAAAAACAATGCCAAAAAGCGTATAAATTATCCGCTCATCACAACACCAAACTTAATTGTTGCTTGTCCCCAAGCAACTGAAAATCAAATAGGATAAAAAGAAGAGAATATACTATAAAGTCCAAAATATCAATGAATATTAATTTAATTACATGAGCGGGACTTGTAGCTTTTTGCTTCTGAATAGTTTTGGCATCTCACTTTTTCCTTTGAAGTTCAGAGTGATTGGCATCTTTAGGAACTTAGAATTTTGGATTGTGTTATTGAATTTCCTAATTTAAGCATGTTGATTCTTGAACACAGCTACTCATGAGTCTTGGCTGTGGCCCTAAGCATTTTGTCTTCCAGTATTACCACCGGATACATAAATGCCACAGACATATAACTGGGTGAACCTTTTCAGATTGTGACTCAGCTTTGCTAGAGTCCCCAGTTAGTGGTGTCCAGAGCTCTTAAGCACACTCTTTTGCTTTGGATCACGACTTTAACCATTCAGTCTCAAGCTTTTCACTTGGACCTTCATGACACAAGCACATGGTTAGGGACAGCTTGATTTAGCCGCTTAGGCCTGGATTTTTATTTCCTTGGGCCCTCCTATCCATTGATGCTCAAAGCCTTGGATCCTTTTTACCCTTGCCTTTTGGTTTTAAGGGCTATTGGCTTTTTCTACTGCTTCTTCTTTTTCTATATACTCTTTTTAGCCCTTTTTTTTTCACTGCTTTTTCTTGCTTCAAGAATCAATTTCATGAATTTTTCAGATCATCAATAACATTTCTCTTTGTTCATCATTCTTTCAAGAACCAACAATTTTAACACTCATAAACAACAATATCCAAAGACATATGCACTGTTCATTCATTCATTCAGAAAATAAAAGCATTGTCACCACATCAATATAATTAAACTAAATTCAATAATAATTTCGAAAATTATGTACTTCTTGTTCTTTTGAATTAAAACATTTTTCTTTTAAGAGAGGTGAAGGACTAATGGATTTTATTCATAGCTTTAAGGCATGGTTACATACTAATGATCATGAAACAAAGACACAAAACATAGATAAACATAATACTAAAAACCGAAAACAGAAAGAAATAAGAACAAGGAATGAATCCACCTGTAGTGGCGTCTTCTTCTTGAAGGACAAATGATATTCTTAAGCTCTTCTATGTCCCTTCCTTGCCTTTGTTGCTCCTCCCTCATTGCTCTTTGATCTTCTCTTATTTCTTGGAGAATGATGGGGTGCTCATGATGTTCCACCCTTTAGTTGCTTCCAATATTTGTGTGGAGGATAACTTATCCCCTGAGGTATCCCAGGGATCTCTTGATTTGCAGCCACATGTTCTACCCCTGAGCTATGATGGCTTTGTGAGTCTTTCCATCTCCCATGACTCAGAGGTGGAAGCTTTTTGTCTTCCCTTTGAGGTTTCTCTGGCTTTAGGTGCCATTAATGGTAATGAAAAAGCAAAAAAGCTATGCTTTTACCACACCAAACTTAAAATATTGCTCGCCCTCGAGCAAGAAAAGAAAGAAGAGAAGAAGAAGAAGAAGATGGAGGTGAGTGAGGGGAGATGGATTCGGCTATATGGGTGGGATTGGGTGGGAAAGAATTTTGAATTTTGAAGGTGAGTGGGGTTTATGGGAAAGGGTGAGTGGTGAATGAAAAACAGAAGGGATGACCATGAATGGAGAGAGAGAGGGCGAGGTAGGTGGGGATCCTGTGAGGTTCACAGATCCTGAGGTGATCCTGTGGGGTCCACAGATCCTGAGGTGTCAAGGAATTCCATCCCTGCACCAAATAGGCATGTAAAATGCCTTCATGCATCATTCTGGCGTTCAAACGCCCATTGGTGCATGTTCTGGGCGTTCAACGCCCATGTAATGCATGTTTCTGGCGTTGAACGCCAGTTTCATGCTTGTTCCTGGCGTTCAGCGCCAGTTTGTCCTCTCTGTGCACCATCCTGGCGTTTAACGCCAGGTTGTTGCTTGTTTTGGGCGTTCAGCGCCAGAATGGTGCTCTGTTCTGGCGTTGAACGCCGGCCAGATGCACCTTACTGGCGTTGAACGCCAGTCTGTGCTGCCTCCAGGGTGAAAATTTTTTTCTTCTGTTTTTGACTCTGTTTTTAATTGTTTTGATTTTTTTCGTGACTCCTCATGATCATGTACCTAATTAAACACAAAAATAACAAAGAAATAAAATAAAATAAAATTAGATAAATAGAATTGGGTTGCCTCCCAACAAGCGCTTCTTTAATGTCAATAGCTTGACAGTGGCTCTCATGGAGCCACAAGGTGATCAGGTCAATGTTAGTGTGGTCCCAACACCAAACTTAGAGTTTGGATATGGGGTTTGAACACCAAACTTAGAGTTTGGTTGTGGCCTCACAACACCAAACTTAGAGTTTGACTGTGTGGGCTCTTCTTGACTCTGAACTGAGAGAAGCTCTTCATGCTTACTCTCTTTTGTCACAGAGGGATGGCCATGTGCCTTAAACACAAGGTAGTCCCCATTCAATTGAAGGACTAACTCACCTCTGTTGACATCTATCACAGCTCCTGCTGTGGCTAGGAAAGGTCTTCCAAGGATGATGCATTCATCATCTTCCTTCCTAGTGTCTAGGATTATGAAATCAGCAGGGATGTAAAGGCCTTCAACCTTTACTAGCACGTCCTCTACTAATCCATAAGCTTGTCTCAATGACTTGTCTGCCATTTGTAATGAGAACAAGGCAGGTTGTACCTCAATGATCCCCAGCTTCTCCATTACAGAGAGTGGCATAAGGTTTATCCCTGACCCAAGATCACATAGAGCTTTTTCAAAGCTCATGGTGCCAATGGTGCAAGGTATTAAGAACTTGCCAGGATCTTGTTTCTTTTGAGGTAAAGTTCTCTGAATCCAAGTATCTAGTTCACTAATGAGCAAGGGAGGTTCACTTTCCCAAGTCTCATTACCAAATAACTTGGCATTCAGTTTCATGATAGCTCCTAAATATTGAGCAACTTGCTCTCCAGTCACATCTTCATTCTCTTCAGAGGATGAATATTCTTCAGAGCTCATGAATGGCAGAAGGAGATTTAATGGAATCTCTATGGTCTCTAGATGAGCCTCAGATTCCTCAGGATCCTTAATAGGAAACTCCTTCTTGCTTGAGGAACGTCCCAGGAGATCTTCCTCACTAGGATTTTCGTCCTCCTCCTCCCTTGTGCATTCGGCCATATTGACTATGTCAATGGCCTTGCACTCTCCTTTTGGATTCTCTTCTGTATTGCTTGGGAGAATACTGGGAGGAGTTTCAATGACTTTCTTACTCAGCTGGCCCACTTGTGCCTCCAGATTTCTAATGGAGGATCTTGTTTCATTCATGAAACTAAAAGTGGCCTTTGACAGATCAGAGACTATATTGGCTAAATTAGAAGTATTTTGTTCAGAATTCTCTGTCTGTTGCTGAGAAGATGATGGATATGGCTTGCTATTACCCAGCCTAGTACGTCCACCATTGTTAAAACCTTGTTGAGGTTTTTGTTGATCCTTCCATGAGAAATTTGGATGATTTCTCCATGATGAGTTATAGGTGTTTCCATAAGGTTCACCTAAGTAATTAACCTCTGCCATGGCAGGGTTCTCAGGATCATAAGCTTCTTCAGAAGCTGCCTCTCTATTACTGTTGGATGCATGTTGCAATCCATTCAGATTTTGAGAGATCATGTTGACCTGTTGAGTCAACATTTTGTTCTGAGCCAATATGGCATTCAGAGCATCAATTTCAAGAACTCCTTTCTTCTGAGGTACCCCATTATTCACGGAATTCCTCTCAGAAGTATACATGAACTGGTTGTTTGCAACCATGTCAATGAGTTCTTGAGCCTCTTCAGGCGTTTTCTTCAGGTGAATAGATCCACCTGCAGAATGATCCAATGACATTTTCGAAAATTCAGAGAGACCATAATAGAATATATCTAATATGGTCCATTCTGAAAACATGTCAGATGGACATCTTTTTGTCAGCTGCTTATATCTTTCCCAAGCTTCATAGAGAGATTCACCATCTTTTTGTTTGAAGGTTTGAACATCCACTCTCAGCTTGCTCAACTTTTGAGGAGGAAAGAATTTATCCAAGAAGGCAGTGACCAGCTTATCCCATGAGTCCAGGCTATCCTTGGGTTGTGAATCCAACCATATTCTAGCTCTGTCTCTTACAGCAAAAGGGAAAAGCATGAGTCTGTAGACTTCAGGATCAACTCCATTAGTCTTTACAGTCTCACAGATCTGCAAGAACTCAGTTAAAAACTGATAAGGATCTTCAGATGGAAGTCCATAAAACTTGCAGTTTTGTTGCATTAAAGCAACTAGTTGAGGCTTAAGCTCAAAGTTATTGGCTCCAATGGCAGGAATGGAGATGCTTCTTCCATCAAACTTGGACGTTGGTTTTGTGAAATCACCAAGCATTCTCCTTGCATTATTATTATTATTTTCGGCCATCTCCTTCTCTTGTTCTAATGTTTCTGAAAGGTTACCTTTAGAATAATTTAATTTAGCTTCTCTTAATTTTCTCTTCAGAGTCCTTTCAGGTTCTGGATCAATTTCAACAAGAGTGCCTTTATCCTTGTTCCTGCTCATATGAAAGAGAAGAAAACAAGAAAAGAAGAGGAATCCTCTATGTCACAGTATAGAGATTCCTTTATGTTAGTAGAAAAAGAAAGAGGTAGAAGAATGAAGAAGGGGATTCGGATTTATGGATGAAGAGAGGTGAAGAGAAGTGTTAGTAATTAAATAATTAAATAGAAGAAGAAAAGAGAAGAGAAAATTCGAAAATAATTTTGAAAAAGAGTTAGTGATTTTCGAAAATTAGAAATAAATTATAATTAAAATTTAAACATGAAACAATTAATTAATTAAAAAGAATTTTTGAAAAAGAGAGAGATATTTTCGAAAATAGAAGAGGGAGAAGTAGTTAGGTGGTTTTGAAAAAGATAAGAAACAAACAAAAAGTTAGTTAGTTGATTGAAAAAGATTTGAAATCAAAATTGAAAAAGATAAGAAGATAGTAAGCTTAGATAAGATATTTTGAAATCAAATTTTGAAAAAGATAAAATTTTTTGAAAAAGATAAAATAAAAGATAAAAAGATTTAATTCAAAAATTTTGAAATTATTTACTTCACTAACAAGAAACTACAAGATAAGATTCTAGAACTTAAAGATTGAACCTTTCTTAACAAGAAAGTAACAAACTTCAAATTTTTGAACCAATCACATTAATTATTAGTGAATTTTCGAAAATTACATATAAAGATAAGAAAAAGATTTTGAAAATAATTTTGAAAAATGTTTTTGAAATTTTCGAAAAATAGAAAAAAAATGAAAAAGATATGATTTTTAAAATTGAAATTTTGACTTGACTTGTAAAAAAAACAACTAATTTTGAAAACTTTTGACTAAGTCAACCCAAAATTTCGAAATTTTGGAGGGAAATAAGGAAAAGATATTTTTTTTTTTGATTTTTGAATTTTTAATTTATGAGAGAGAAAAACAACAAAAATGCTCAATGCATGAAATTTTTAGATCAAAACCATGAATGCATGCAAGAATGCTATGAATGTCAAGATGAACACCAAGAACACTTTGAAGATCATGATGAACATCAAGAACATGATTTTTGAAAAATTTTTGATGCAAAGAAACTATGCAAGACACCAAACTTAGAAATCTTTAATGCATGGAAAATATGAATGAAAAAATGCACATGAAAAACAAGAAACAACACAAAACAAGAAATCATCAAGATCAAACAAGAGGACTTATCAAGAACAACTTGAAGATCATGAAGAACACTATGAATGCATGAATTTTCGAAAAAATGCAAGAAAAAATTTAAAAGCATGCAATTGACACCAAACTTTAAAAATTAACATAAGATTCAAACAAGAAACACAAAATATTTTTGATTTTTATGATTTTCTAATTTTTTTTTGTATTTTTATTAAATTTTTTTCGAAAATAATAGTTTGAAAAACGAAAAAGAAAATTTTGAAAAAGATTTTTGAAAAGAAAATTACCTAATCTGAGCAACAAGATGAACCGTCAGTTGTCCATACTCGAACAATCCCCGGCAACGGCGCCAAAAACTTGGTGGACGAAATTGTGATCACTATTCTGTTTAAGTTGTTTGTCTTTGTATGGAATTATTATTATGGCACTGCCATGTTCTAATTATTTTGAGATGAAGGCTTCTAAGGGGCAGCACCTGAGTTCACAACTCCGTTCAACTAACCAGCAAGTGTACTGGGTCGTCCAAGTAATAACCTTACGTGAGTAAGGGTCGAATCCACAGAGATTGTTGGTATGAAGCAAGCTATGGTCACCTTGCAAATCTCAGTTAGGCAGATTAAAATTTGATTTATGGGTTTAAATCTGATAAATAAAATAAAAAGAAAATACAGAATAAAAAGGATAGAAATACTTATGCAGATTCATTGGTAGGAATTTCAGATAAGTGCATGAAGATGCAGCATGGCTCAAGGACGCCTGCTATCCCATTGCTTCTACTCAATCCTTCTTACTCCTTTCCATGGCAAGCTTTGTATAGGGGTTCACCATCAACTGTGGCTACTTTCATCCTCACGGGGAAATATCCTATGCGGCTGTCACTCGCACAGCTAACCAGTCTGGAGGCATCACCCATGGTTGATAACTACATCCCATCCTCGCAGTGAAAACTAATGCTCACGCACTCTGTCACAGTACGGCTAATCACTGGTTGGTTCCCTCCCCTACTGGAATAGAATCCCTCTTTTGCGTCTGTCACTAACGCCCAGCAGGTTACAGGTTTGAAGCACGTCACAGTCATTCATTACCGGAATCCTACTCGGAATACCACAGACAAGGTGAGACTTTCCGGATTCCCAGGATCCTACTCGGAACACCACAGACAAGGTTGGACTTTTCGGATCCTCATAAATGCCGCCATCTATCTAGCTTATACCACGAAGATTCTGTTATGGAATCTAAGAGATACGCATTCAAGCCTTGTTGCATGTAGAACGGAAGTGGTTGTCAATCACGCGCGTTCATAAGTGAGAATGAGAATGATGGTTATTTAATCATCACATTCATCATATTCTTGGGTACGAATGAATATCTTGGAATAAGAATAAGAGAGGAATTTGAATAAAAGAAAATAGAACTTCATTAATCTTTGAGGTACAGCAGAGCTCCACACCCTTAATCTATGGTGTGCAGAAACTCCACTGTTGAAAATACATAAGCAAAGGGTCCAGGCATGGCCGAATGGCCAGCCCCCTAAAACGTGATCACAGGATTCAAAATACAATCCAGGATGTCTAATACAATAGATAGATGTCCTATATATACTAGACTAGCTACTAGGGTTTACATGAGTAAGTAATTGATGCATAAATTCACTTCCGGGGCCCACTTGGTGTGTGTTTGGGCTGAGCTTGATCAATACACGAGCAGAGGCTTCTCTTGGAGTTGAACTCTGAGTTATGACGTGTTTTGGGCGTTCAACTCCGGATAATGACGTTTTTCTGGCGTTTAACTCCAGACAGCAGCGTGTACTTGGCGTTCAACGCCAAGTTACGTCGTCATTCTTCGAATAAAGTATGAACTATTATATATTGCTGGAAAGCCCTGGATGTCTACATTCCAACGCCGTTGAGAGCGTGCCAATTGGAGTTCTATAGCTCCAGAAAATCCATTTCGAGTGCAGGGAGGTCAGATTCCAACAGCATCAGCAGTCCTTTTGTCAGCCTTTTTCAGAGTTTTGCTCAAGTCCCTCAATTTCAGTCAGAATTTACCTGAAATCACAGAAAAACACACAAACTCATAGTAAAGTCCAGAAATGTGAATTTAACATAAAAACTAATGAAAACATCCCTAAAAGTAGCTTGAACTTACTAAAAACTTCCTAAAAACAATGCCAAAAAGCATATAAATTATCCGCTCATCACATTGATATGTTATTATGTCTCTATAAAAAAAGAAAAAAAAGAAAAAGAAAAAAATATATAATATAAATAAATAAATAAGGGAACAAAATTTCCCCAATATTAAGTTAATAAAAGATCAATGCATGTGTAACACAAATTAAAAGAAAAGTTGATACATGAGTATGTGATATAAAAGTGAGAATTATGGGTGGCTTGGCATGATTTTATAAGTTATATAGAATATATGTATGTTAGGTGATAGCCCAGGTTACTCAAAGATTCAATTTATAGCTCACTTAGCCATACATATATCCTCACCCTTGCCTTGGCCCCATTACAACCTTGAAAAGACCTCATGATGTTTGCATTGGTACATTAAATATTTGTTGATTGGTTAGATGGAAAACAAAGTTTAGAAAGCATGATTAGAGAAGAGTAGAGTGAATAACCCTATACACTTGAGAGATTAGAATGATATACACTACCGGTAAGGGTTCAATACTTGACTCTATGTTCCCTGCTTTCATTAGCTATCTTCTTACAAGTTTACTTGCTTTTTATTGTATAATTTGAATTAGTGGAATTTGATTCATATTTATCTTGAAGAACTTATTTACTTTTAACCAAGTAGGTAGAAACATTTTACATGTAGTTGCATTCACATAGATAGGTTGCATTGCATACTCTCTATCATTCCTCTTCACTCCTTTATAGCTTCTCTTGAACTTAGCATGAGGACATGTTAATGTTTAAGTGTGGGAAAGTTGATAAACCACTATTTTATGGTTTATTTTGTTCTCAATTGAGTGGTTTTTATCAAGCCTTTGCCCACTTATTCATATGATTTGCATGGTTTTACATTCTCCTTCCTGATTTTGTGATATGATTGAAAACATGCTTCTTTGGTCTTAATTTTGCTATGTTTAATCCTCTCTTATTACCATTCGATGCCTTGATATGTGTGTTAAGTAATTTCAGAGATTACAAGGCAGGAATGGCTTAGAGGATGGAAATAAAGCATGCAAAAGTTGAAGGAAGAAGTTGAAGAAATTTCTATGCTGTCAACCGGACCTCTTCACACTCATACTATCATAACTTGAGCTACAGAGATCCAAACGATGCGGTTCTAATTGTGTTGGAAAGCTAACGTCTGGAGCTTTGATTTGATATATAATTTGCCATAGTGGTCGTATAGGTAGGCAACGCGAACGCGCGCTCCACGCGGATACGTCGCATCTGCGAAAATCAGCGTGGCAGATTTCATAACCAGCGAATTCTGGGCTATTTCTGGCCCAGTTTTAAGCCCAGAAAATACAGATTAAAGGCTGCAAAGTGGAGGAATGAAGGGAACACTTTAGATCAGACTCATAATTCACCTTTCATATTTTAGATGTAGTTTTTAGAGAGAGAGGCTCTCTCATCTCTCTTAGAATTTAGGATTAGGATTTTTAGAAATTAGGATTTATTTCTTCTTCATCACAGGTTCAATATTCCTTTTACTTTATATTTCTCTTCTACTTTTAGATACTCTAATACTTTTATTTGTATTTGATTTATGTTGCCCAATTAGCTTATGAACTTTTCCATGTTAGATTTGACTGCTTTTACTAATGCAATTGAGGTATTTCAGATTTATGCTTGCTTTATTCTATTTATGATGTCTTCAATTTAATTTAGAATTTTCCTTTTTGACTCTGGTAAGTAATTGGTGATGCTTGAGTTATCAAATAAAGCAGTGGTTGAAATTGGTAGATTGCTCTAAAGCTAGTCTTCCCACAGGGATTGACTAGGACTTGAGGATCAAACTAATTATTCCACTTGACTTTCCTTTGCTTTAGTAAAGGTTAACTAAGTGGGATTAAAATCTAATTCTCATCACAATTGATAAGGATAGGACTTCCAGTTCTAATACCTTGCCAAAAGTTTATTTTATTATTACTATTTTAATTTTTTTTATCATTTAACATACTTCTTCCTTACTTTCAAAACCCTCAATTTACAAGACTCATAACTAATAATAAGAACACCTCCCTGCAATTCCTTGAGAAGACGACCCGAGATTTAAATACTTCGGTTATCAATTTTATCAGGGGTTTGTTAATTGTGACAACCAAACGTTTGTAAGAAAGGACTTTTGTTGGTTTAGAAGCTATACTTACAACGAAAATTTATTCTGAATTCTAGACCACGCAAAAGTTCTCTCTTCAGTCGTCGATGGTTTTCCTCTAGTTTCGGAATCCACCAAAACCCAAGTAGCATTGTCATTGTTGCCAAGATAAGATTCTCCATCACCTTCTGCCGTAGCTCCTTTGACAAGTTTCTCGGTCTGGTCCGCTATCCTCCTCTCCCATCATGGACGGCCAGATTCTTTATTTTTTGCTGTATTCCTTGGCCCTCGGTTGAACCCCAGCGGATACATCTATTCAAGCCTCTGAGGATGCTATTTGTTTTAGATCTCCTTACAAAATTTATGTCCAATTTGCTGTTAGTTCATTTGTCAAGCACTTCTCTGCTATTTGATGCACCAGAAAATTTCTTTCTCTAAGAATTGGTTCTATCTCCCCAATCCCGACCTTTGATTGGACTAAGGTGAGATTATCAGATTCAATTATTACTTTCACTATTTGAAGATTTCTTGCCAAAATTAGTGCTTCCCTAACTGCATATGCCCCTGCTGCTAGAGTAGACGAGACCTTGAGATGATTATTCTTGTCTGATCTCTAACTATTACCGCTAAGGCACCCTCCCCTGTTTGCTTTGTCGCACTCTTCTAGAGGTGGTCTCCAGATAGCCTTCCTGTCCCTTCTCCTTGACTGTACTGCTGTTGTTGCTTGAGTTGTTTCTACTGTTGTTGCTTGAGTTGTTTCTCCTGCTCTGTTAGCTATTCTGAATTTTGATTCCATCATGTTTGCTTTTGTAATTGTTATTTGTGGATTGATTTCTGCTTGTTGAAAAATTGCATTATTTGGAAGATTCATGAATTTATTTGCGATTAGTATTTGGGTTTATTAGGTTTTGACAGGAGATTTTTAGTTGGAGTTTAATTAAAAAGATTTGCATAAAATTTTTTAGGATTTGATTTGTAAATTGGTTAGTGTTTAGTTGGAGATTTTGTTGGATTTCATAGTTATGAGTTTAATGGTGAACTTTTGAGAGTTTTGATTTATGAATTTGTTACTGTTTGATTTCTAACTTTATTGTATTCTCACAAAAGGTTTCGTTGAGATTATGATTCTTTTACTTTGACTTGAAATTTCATTTCAAATGATTTGAAGAGAGTTTTGAGGACTGAGTGTGGTTGATGAACATAGAAAAAATGAGTTTGTTTTTTTTTTAAATATTATTTTAGTGAGTTCCATATATTTTTAATACGAATGTCAAAATGATATTAATTAAAAGGAACTATTTATAACGGAATTGAATTTTGAGTAATGCTACACATTTAAATCTTTTTATGAACAAAGTTCAATCAAGTTAAATAATAAGACTTGAAATAATGCTAGCCATAATTGATTTTTGTTATGTTATACCAACTTAATTAGGCTTAGTTAACAAAATGACTTGGATGTTTAATATTATTCTTGAATTTTTTAATCAATATGATGAGTTACAAAATTCAACCATTATTCAACTAATGACTATTAGGTCTAATTTAAATAAATGCGAGAAACATATCATTCGATTAAATATCTCATTGTTCGTACCTTTTGAGTTGGAACGAGATAAGTAGTTCTGGAGATCCCGACTTGAGCTACATTCACAGCAGGTTGGGAGGGTTTTCTGTAAAGACACTGCGATGTTTATGTTAGTAGTGTTTTTTAGAAAATAACGATGGTCTTCTTTTCCATTGTTTCCAATTTTATATCTCTTTTTAGGTATTTTTTAAGTCATTTTATTGCTTCAGATGTACGTTTCATTTCTAACGATTTTAAGTTTTTCTAACATCTTTATTATTTTGTGTAACGTCCGAAATCGAATAGTCAATTTCCTGATTATCCGTTATTGTCCAGAATAGTGTCCTAACTCGGGTTTCTTGACTTACGACCTTCTCATGCATACCCGAGTTTTGATGGATCAAGGCCTAATTTAATTTTTGAATTTTTGGGCACTAAAAATTTGAGGACATCTTTCAGTTTCTTCAAGCAGTTGTAATTTTTTCTTGGTTTTCGAACAGTCTGCTTTATTTTGCATTTCTCTCTTTTACCATCAATCAATGTCACATTTAATTCTAATAGTAAGAACTTTTACTTCCCCTTCTTTTCCCATTCTCAGCTTTATTTCAAAAATTATTCTTCTTCCTATCCTTCGACTAGAAAATTCCTTTTTCACTCGTCTATTGCGTCAAACGCTCAGGGCTCTCTTTCCCTTGTCACTTTGTGGTTGCACAATTTCATCCAAGTAAGAAAACTTGTTGTTTCAATGTTCTTCTTTCCTTGTTTTGCTTCAAAGCTGATTCATGGATAAGATTTTTCCTTTCCTTTCATATTGCTTCTTTGAATGTATAACTTTGCTTACTTCGTCACCTATTGCGTTTGCTAATTTTGGGTATTTTTGGTTGTTTAGAGTAATCAGTTACTTTAGTAGGGGATACCACTATTTAGTTTTTCCTACTTCAATATTCTAGTAATTTTGGATTTTTTTCTTCCTTTTTGGAAATTATAGTGCATTTGTTCTTTAGAGGAATGTTGAAAGTTTTCCCTCTTTGTGTCTTAGTGGTGGTGCTCCTGTAGGGATATCTGAAATGCCGTGGAAGAAGATAGTTTCCTCCAATGAACGAGTTGGGACATCATTTTCAGGACTGCCTCCACGACCTGCCCCGACTCGGCAGGTGGATCCCTATTCCTGGGTTTCCAAGGAGGTGAAGTCTTACTCCCTCAACGGTTACCCAGGATGAGTTAGATTCCTTGCGAGAAGCTGATGTTATCTTTAATCCTGATATAGGGAACTTACACATTCTTTCTATGCCTCATAAGAATCACCGTCATTGTCATTATAATCATTACGTGGGCTTGTGACCTAATTGATTATGGATGTACGAGACTCTCTTTACTCACCTTGGGGTTCATCTTCCCTTTACCAACTTTCAGCGAGACATCCTGGGATATAGTGGATGTGCTCCTTCCCTGTTGCATCCAAACATTTGGGCAATCATTCGAGGATTCGAGCTTCTATGCTCCTTCTTAGGATTGAAGGCCTCCTATAGAGTTTTTTTTTTATCTTTTTAACTTGACGATGCCTTTCAGTTCTCAGGGTCGCGGCTTCATTTCCTTCTGTGGTAACCCCAATAAGAGGATCTTCACTATTTTTTGAAGAAACCTACCAAGATTTTAAGAAAAGATTTTTTAAAATAGAAAAAGTGGAGGGGACTACTCCATTTTTCATGACTCCGAAAGATGAATAAAGGTTTAATTTGTATTGAAACTTTAATGTTTCTTTGCCCAAGATTCAATTACAAGGTGTTAATACTTTCGAGTTCGCGAGCATTCATATGCTTTTAGAACTTTGGAATGACAATCCTCTTAGTCTTCGTACTATTTTGGCTGACGAGTATGCTGCTTGAAATGCTGTTGGTAAATTTTACGCTTTTTCTGCCTTCTCTTTTTTGTTTCTTTAACTCATACTTTAACGACCTTATGCTTTCTTTTGTAGTTGACATGTGATCCTACTCACATGGTGAACCCAGGAAGCAGGGATGGAGTCTCTTCTTCTATTACTCTAAGTAGCATACCTCCTCTTCCTAAATTCCCTTCGAGGGAAGATCCAGAAGTTCATGATGTCAATGACCTTTCTCCAAAAAAGAAGAAACAAAATAAAGGGAAATGACAAGTTGGAGTAGAAGAAGTCCTTCTTTCGACCTCCTTTGGTTGTATTTTGGAGAAAAAATTTCAAGCTTCAGAGTTTGTTGATCGGCTACTTGCATCTGAGATGCTAAGAAGGAAATTGCTATTTTCCGTCTAAGATTTTGGAGCATGAAAAGGAGCTGAAAGAGGTTAAGTCAAAGGCTCAGAGTTTAAATGAATCATTAGATGCCCTTAAAAGGAAGATGGAGAACCTTCTAGCCAAAGTTAAAACTTTGGAGGAGGCAAAAAAAAAACTTCTGAAGAAAAATATAATAAGTAGATCTCCAAGTTTATGAAGCATATTGGGGATCTTTCTGCCTCTATTAAGAAGGCCAAGCAAGCCACCATAGATGGAGTGTTCGATGCCGAGAAGAACATGCTTGAGCAGGTCAAAATTTTAGCTCCCGACTTGGACGTCTCCAGAGTTGATGCTTTCAAGAAAGTATTTGATGGAAAGATAGTTAGCATAATTTAACTTCTTTTGCGAAATCTGCCTAAGTTTGTCCAAGTTTTTTGTGAATAAAAATTTTATCCGTTTTCCTTTTATTGGAATAAATTTGCTTGTAATAGACTTTATTTAAGTTGCTACTTTGCATTTTAAATGCTTTTAATTGTACTTTGTCATTTTTCCAATTTTCATACATTATTTTTGGGTGCGCCTTTCCGATATTTAATTCACGTAGTCAAATTAAATTACATAATTACTCTTTGACAATCAGTTGCTTATATAATGAATTCAGTACAAATATTCTAAAGTAAGGCCTCAATGAAAATCTAATTAAATTATAAAAAGAGTGCCTTTTATTAAATATTAGAAATACATAAGAGTAGCACTTACTCATTCACCCTGTTATCTGAGAATGATATTTCTTCAAGTGGATAGCATTCCACATCCTCGAGACCTCAGCATCTCCCAAGCTTTCTAGCTTATAAACCCCTTTGCCTAGATTTTTCTTGATTATGAAGGGTCCTTTCCATATGGGAGCTAGCTTTCCTTGGGTGCCCGAGACTCCAGCGTAAGCTTGTCTCAACATGAGGTTGCCAACCTGAAAACCCCTAGGTTTAACGCTAATGTTATACCTCTTTGCAATATTTTTGCTTTAAGGCTTGTTCAACTAGATTGGTCTATGGATCTTACTTCATCGATGAGGTCTAAGTTGCGGTGACTTCCTGTTCTTCCGAGAAGTAGCCAAGGGCTTAGTTCACCGATTTTCACTAGTATCACCGCCTCCTCTCCATAGGTAAATTGGAATGACGTTTCTCCCGTAGAAGATTGAGGTGTAATCCGATATGACCATAGCATCGTCCATAACTTGTCAGTCCACAAACCTAGAAAGTTGTCTAATCTTTTATTTAAACCTTTAAGGATTATTTTATTTGCGGCCTCAACTTGCCCATTAGCCTGGGGTGTTCCACAGACACAAACACTTGGTGTATACCAAAGCCACTCAAGAACTCCCGAAATTTAAAATCTATAAATTGTGTTTCATTATCCATCACTATGACCTCAGGAATTCCAAACCTGGTTAATATGTCTCTCTACATGAATTTTCGACATTGGGACGCTGTTATTTTCGACAATGGCATAGCCACGATCCACTTAGTGAAATAATCAATAGCTACAATAAAAAATTTGAGTTGGCCAGGCTTCTGTGGAAAAGGTCCCAACAAGTCTACTCCCCGATTTCGCAAAATGTCTCATCAGAATCACAGAAATGAGCTCTTAAGGTGGAGCTTGACGGAGATTAGTATGTACCTGACACTGCAAACATCTTTTGGTGTAATCCATTGTGTCTTTTATGATTGTGGGCCAATATTACCATGCTCTTACGATCTTATGCGCTAACGACCTGCCTCCCATATGGTGGTCGCAACACCCTTCATGTATCTTCTGCAACACAATTTATTTGTTGAGGTTTGAGGCATTTAAGTAGGGGTTGCAAAATGCTTCTTTTATATAATTTCCGATTGATCATGGTATATTTTGCTGACTTTAACCGTTACTTCCTACCTTCTTTCAGGTCATTAAGAAGAATTCCATGCCCTAGATACATGCATTGAGATCTGGCCAGGTAGCGTTATCCCTTATATGGGATATCATAATATCAGAAATACCTACAGATAGTTTCGAAAGTACCTCTTAAATTAGACTTTGGTTACCACTACCTGACTTAGTGCTAGCTAACTTGGATAGGACGTCAGCTCATGTGTTTTGCTCTTTGGGCACATGCTTAATACAAAATGATTTAAAATTTGAGATTTCTCTTTGTACCTACTTGAGATATAGTTGTAAGAGTGGGTCTCGTACTTGATACTCGCCATTAACTTAAGAGGTTACAATCTGGAAATCACTGAACACCGTGAGCTCTATTACCCTGACCTCTTGTGTTAACTCCAATCTTTCAATTAGGGCTTCATATTCAGCTTCATTGTTTAAAATTGGAAAATCAGACTTAATGGAGGCTTCAATGACCGAATCCTTCCCCTTAGTCAGGCTGATTCCTGCACCTCCAAATTTAGTATTTGAAGCCCTATCTACATGGAGTTCCCAGGTCAGGAGTTCGGGAGTAGAATAGGTCATCTTAGCAAAAAAATCTACCATTTCTTGTGCCTTTATAGAGAGCATGATTCGTATTGTATATCAAATTATGACCGCTCTATGACCCAGCTCATCATCCAACCTGCCAAATCTAGCTTTTGAAAAACTTTTTTTATTGGTTGGTTGGTTTGCACAATTATTAAGTAACTTTGGAAATATTGGCTTAACCGACGTACCAACGTTAAAAGCTTAAAAGCGAGTTTTTCTAATTTTGAGTACCTTACTTCGGGCCCTTGAAGGACCCTACTAATAAAATACACAAGTTGTTGTTTCTTACTTTCCCTCTCCAATACTAAAACTGAAGTCACAAATTCATCGGTTACAGATAAATACAAATATAACGGCTTTTCGAATTCCGGTTTTCCCAAGACGGAAGGAGAGGATAACAAAATTTTAAAGTGTGTGAAGGAATCCTCACACTCCTTCGTTCTTTCAAAAACAACACTTTTCCTTATTAAATTGAAGAAAGGCTTTGCCTTTTCTAAAGAAGTCCCTAAAAACCTTGACAAAGCGACCAGACGACCTATATGCCTTTTGCGGATGACTTCCTGGGATCTGGTTTTGCTAGGATGGGAGGAGAGGATAACAAAGTTTTAAAGTGTATGAAGGCATCCTTATAGTCCTTCATTCATTCAAAGACAACTTTTTTCCTCGTTAAATTGAAGAAAGGCTTTGCCTTTTCTGCGGAGGCCCCTAAAAATTTTGACAATGTGGCTAGACGACCTATAAGCCTTTGCACTTCTTTGAGGTTTTTGGGGCTTGACATATCCAAAATAGCTTGGCACTTTTCAGGATTAGCT
Organism: Arachis stenosperma; assembly: GCF_014773155.1. Lineage (NCBI taxonomy): Eukaryota > Viridiplantae > Streptophyta > Magnoliopsida > Fabales > Fabaceae > Arachis > Arachis stenosperma. The sequence goes on from NC_080386.1 coordinate 39,679,242, forward strand.
TTAATCTCTCCGGATTACCATAAACTAGAGAAACTTTCCTCCCTACACCCCAAACGCACATTTGGCTAGGTTTAATCTCATCTTATGAAGTTGGAGACTAACGATTGGACTTTTGTCAGCAAAGAATTTCACAAAAATAATCATGTTGTAAGTATAGTTTCTAAACCAACAAAAATCATTTCGTACAAAAACTTGTTTGTCACTAAGGCAAACCCAGTAAAATTTATAACTGAAGTATTCAAACCTCGGGTCGTCTCTCAAGGAATTGCAGGGAGGTATGATTTATTATTGGTTATGGGAAAGTATCTTTTGGGTTTTTTTTGAAAGGTTTGAACAAGGAATTTAGATGGCAAGAAAATAAATTAATAACTAGAAAAACTCTTGACAAGGTATGAGAACTAGAAATCCCATCCTAGTTATCCTTATCAGTTGTGATGAGCATTGTTTATTGCTCCTACTTAGTTAACCCTTTCTAAATAAAGGAAAGTCAAGTGGACTAATCAGTTTGATTCATCAAATTCAAGTCAACTCCTATGGAAAGACTAGCGTTAGAGGAACCCAAATCAATCAGCAAATTTTAATTTTCAATTAGCACCGAGTTTGATAACTCAAGTGTCACCAATTACTCAACCAAAGCCAAAGGAAAAAAATCCAAATTATTTATATCATAAATAAAAGAAAGCAATCATAAATCTGAAATACCTCAAATTATATTAAATATAAAATCAAATCTAACATGAGAATTCATAAATCAAACTAATAAAATAAATAAATAAATAAAAATAGAAGAAAAACCAAAGTAAAGGAACATTGAACCTGGAATGAAGACGAAGTAAACCTAACCTAAGAGAAATCCTAAATCCTAAAAACTAAGAGAGAGGAGAGAGCCTCTCTCTCTAGAAAAACTACATCTAAAACTAAAATTGTGAATAATAAAAATGTTGTCCCCATGAATGGATGTATTTTCTCACTTTATAGCCTCTAATCTGTGTTTTCTGGGTCGAAAACTGGGTCAAAAATAGCCCAAAAATTGCTGGAAGTGTATATAGTCTAATCGCTCAGGTGTTTAAAGTTTGGCTCTCTCAATTCTCTACTAACCTTGCTTTCTGAGGCTTACTTTCTTCTACCAATCAACACTAATTTGATGCACAAATACACATATCAAGAGGTCTTTTAAGGATTGTAATGGGGTTAGGGTCAAGGTAGGATTGTATTTGGCCAAGTGGACTAAAATCTGAATCCTTAATTAACTTAAACTTTCCCCACCTAACTTAGGACAATCCATGTAATCAAAATACAAAACCTAACTATCCATTACCATGTTTACCACATATTTATGCATCCCAACTTTAGTACAACTCATATGCATTGCTACCAACATTTACTTTGGGGCATTTTGTCCCCCTTTTTGTTATTTGCTCTTTTTCTTTTCTTTTTCTCCTATATATATATATATATATATTCTTTTGTTTTTCTCAATGCATATGATTAAATTATTGAATGCATGAACATGTCCTAAATATTTCTTTCACATTTTCATAAAGATATATAACACCCAATTCTTAAACCAAATATTTCCAAACCCAACTTCCCCACACTTAAATCATGAACTTCTCACTAGTCTAAGCTAACCAAGGATTCAAATTAAGGACATTATTATTTTTTGCTTAGAGTTAATGATGTGCTAAAATAAAGAACAAATGGGTAAAATAGGCTCAAATTAGTTTGCAAGGGATAATGAAGGGTTAAGGCCATATGGGTATGTAAGCTCAATGAAACAAGGCCTCAATCATATAAGTGCATGCATACATCAAATAATGGACATATATAATTAAGCAAGACAAAGATCACAATTTTAGAGAGAAAAACACACACCAAAAATAAAATATCGGTTGATAAAATGCGACCAATTAAATAGGCTCAAAATCTCACGGGTTTTGTGTGTTCGAGCTCTAAACCATGTTCCAAAATAAAATTTCTTCAAACAAGTTTAAAAAAATTTTAATTCAAATTAGTGAAATGCTATAAAACGTTTCTTGAAAAAGAAAATATTACTTCACCAAGTAGTAGCTAAATGCACAAAATCAAACAAATATGCAAACAAACATGCAAATGCAACAATTAACAAGAAAAATAAAGCATTGGTATTGAAATAGGAAATGACTAACCCATGAAAGTCGGTATCGACCTCCCTACACTTAAAGATTGTACCATCCTCGGTGCATGCTTGGTTGTGCAAGTGGACGGGTTGCTCCAACTGACGCTTTTCTCTCCAAAGAATGTGCAGATGGACTTGTCTGTTGCCCCATGTAAGAGTTTTCTATTTCCCTTTCTCGGTGGCCATCCTGAAAGAAAAGAAAAAGAAGAAAAGTATCCCAAAAACAAGGATAGGAAACAACTAAAATATGGGTGGATTAATGCCAAATAATGAGGGTCTCAATTACATAGTAGCTACAACATGCAAGTGGGAAAATAGTAGAGGCACATGGCATATCAACAGTGCAAACGTTGCAACAAGGGGAGAGAGTGTGGGTAATGCAAGATAGTATAAGTGCATATCAATGCAAAAGGAATACCAGTATTATAAAAATTAGCATTGACTTATGAATAATAATATCCAATTAGAATAAAACAAGTCATGAAGCATCGGAATAAAGCAAAAAAAGATGCAACAGTTGAATAAGAAAATGTAACACCAATGGAAAAATAAAAACATGCACACAATTGAAATGCAATGAATGAAAGTACACAATTAAGTAAAATAGAATGAAGAAGGAGAAAGGAGAGAAGAAAAGGGAGGGAATGAAAAACAGGACGTGACGCGCGCGTGCCTTTTGTATTCGCCATGCGACGCGTACGCGTCAGGGACGTGTACTCGTGGATGACCTTGTGTCTCTAGCACAGTTCCAGCGTGAGGGCAGTACAACTTTCTGTCCAACATACTATTTACGTCAATTTTCTGATCCACGCATGCGCGTGGTTGATGCGTACGCGTGGAGTTCCCTTTTGGCAGATGACGCGCACGCGTCATAGACGCATACGCGTGGGTCGATTCGTGCGCAGAGCACACCAGCCGCACGATTCCATCACAATTTTCTGTTTGTTGGATGGGGGAGCGAAGTTGCCATCGACGCCCACGCGTGGCCTATGCGCACGCGTGGTTTGCCCCCCTTTTTTTGCATGGAAAATGTAGAATGTAGATGATTATGCATTAATTATGAATGAACACCGATGAAAATAAAATAAAATAAAACTGAGAATAAAAATGAAAGATCATACCATGGTGGGTTGTCTCCCACCTAGCACTTTTAGTTAAAGTCCTTAAGTTGGACATTTTGTGAGCTCCTTGTCATGGTGGCATGTGCTTGAACTCATCTTGAAACTGCCACCAATGCTTGGACTTCCAATATGCTATGTCTATTCTATGTAAATTTCCCAAGCCTTGATGAAGTTCTTCACAAGCTTTGAGCTCCCAAAGTTGATCTTCTTGTATGCTGGGATCCCAAATCTTGATTCTACACCCGCCTTTAAGTTGATCATCATGGTTCCATCCGGGTGGCAAGCACTCTGAATTCTTTACGGAGTACCAAACTCTTCTTTTAGATCTAACCATATTATCACCAGTTGAGCCCTTACATCTATCTCTTGAAGTATCAACATTGATGAGCCTTGATTTGCAACTCCAACCACTAAACATCCTTCTCTTACACTTAATGCCACAAAGTCTCCTAAGTTGGCCATACGTTTCAAGAATACCATATTCAGGTGGAATGGTAAGGCGAATAAAGACAAGCCTTATCTACTCAAATGAAGGAGTAGATGGCAACCTAGGTGGAGAAGTCTTTAACGTTCTTGACAAAGCGTACTCAACTCCTGTCCGCCCTTTTCTAAGAATTTCTGCTTCCACATCATTATCAGACTCGATCAGAGAAGAGTCTTCATATTCAAGGAGTTCATTTACGGATGTAGATTTATCACTAGGAGAACTTGATGCATGATCTTCATCACCAAGGGAACTTACTTTTTGATCTATCCCATCCAAGTCTTCATAAGGAATATGCCATGGAGGTTGTGCACTGGCCTTCTTAACATCAATTTCAATCTTATTGGAGGAGTACTCTACAATTTTAGATTTTCATGGAGGTTCAGCACTCCTAAATCTTCAACCACTTCTTCCTCTACAACTATTATGGCTTCCTCCACTTGTTCCAATACAAAGCCATGCTCCTCATTGTCCACCGGAGTTTCTAGTGTCTCCTTCATGCTACGCTCTTCTTTTGATTCTCCACATGTAGCCATGGGAGTACTTTGAGTGCTCAGATGTTGGGAAGCAAATTAATTTACTACCTCGGTTAAGGCAGTCACGAATTCTAGTACTCCCCGTTCCATCTCTCTTTGCCCTTGAAGAAGAACACCAAGAGTGTCATGCATTGAAGGTTGAGGTGGATATGAGGGCTCATTATTTAGGAAGAAAGGTTCATGATAAGAGGGTGGTTTATCATAATAAGAATGTGGTGGTTCATCACTCTCCATCTTTTTCACTTGTTGCACAGCACACTTCAATTCCTTGTTCTCAAGTTGAGATTCTTTAGCCATGAAAGCTTCGGGTGCTATTCGGTTTACCGCTCGGTCCAATTGATGCAGGGTTACTTGAAATTGATCCACTATTTCCTTGAGATGATCCCTTGACTCTTGTTCTGCTTGGATATCATAAGTAGGACCATAAGGCTCTTGGATTGATAGATATGGATGTGGTATATATGGAGATAGTGATTCTTGGGAGTAATTGGATTGGAATTGTGGTGGATCTATGTATGACTCATATGGCTCATAGGGTGGCTGATATGGTGGATAAGAGTTAGGATCATGTGATGGTGTTTGGTAGTAGGGTTCTTGTGAATATGGTGGTTCAAAACTATGTTGAGGAGGTAGTTCATTGGCATATGGTGGGGCTTGTTGGTAACTACAAGGGGATCCACCATATTCATCATCTCGGTATGCTCTCTGGAATGGGTCTTGACCATAGTAATTTGGTGGAGGTTAGTTGCCACGAAAGGGTCCACCATAACTATTGTCTTAGTATGCATCACAGAATGGTTGTTGGTTATAGCGCATTGGAGGGGGTTGTTGCCAAGAGGGTTGATCAAATCCTTGTGGCTCCTCCCATCTTTGATTCTTCCAACCTTGATGCCTATTTTCATTATAGTTTCCATTCGTTACAACAACATTGGAACCAAACTTTAAGCCAGAGGGGTGAGAATTCATAGTAGCAAGTAAAAACAAAAACTAATAAAAATTAATAAAAATAAACTCTTAAAACTAGAAACACTAACAAAGAAACGAAAAAAAAAACAAATATTTACAATAACCAATAATAAGGCACACGTTTGCAATTCCCCGGCAACGGTGCCATTTTGACGATTTTGGACTTTTGCCGGTATAGAATTTCACAAAAATAATCACGTTGTAAGTATAATTTCTAAATCAAAAAAATCCTTTCGTACAGAAAACTTGTTTGTCACTAAAACAAACCCAGTAAAATTTATAACCGAAGTATTCAAACCTCAGGTGATCTCTTAAGGAATTGCAGGGAGGTATGATTTATTATTGATTATGAAAAAGTATCTTTTGGGTTTTTTGAAAGGTTTGAACTAGGAATTTAGATGGCAAGAAAATAAATTAATAACTAGAAAAACTCTTGGCAAGGTATGAGAACTAGAAATCTCATCCTAGTTATCCTTATCAGTTGTGATGAGAATTGTTTATTGCTCCCACTTAGTTAACCCTTACTAAATAAAGGAAAGTCAAGTGGACTAATCAGTTTGATTCCTTAAATCCTAGTCAACTCCTATGGAAAGACTAGCATTAGAGGAACCCAAATCAATAAGCAAATTCCAATTTTCAATCAGCACCGAGTTTGATAACTCAAGTGTCACCAATTACTCAACCAAAGCCAAAGGAAGAAAAATCCAAATTATTTATATCATAAATAAAAGAAAGCAATCATAAATCTGAAATACCTCAAATTATATTAAATATAAAATCAAATCTAACATGAGAATTCATAAATCAAAGTAATAGAATAAATAAAAATAGAAGAGAAACCAAAGTAAAGGAACATTGAACCTAGAATGAAGACGAAGTAAACCTAACCTAGGAGAAATCCTAAATCCTAAATCCTAAAAACTAAGAGAGGGGAGAGAGCCTCTCTTTCTAGAAAAACTACATCTAAAACTAAAATTGTTAATAATGAAAATGTTGTCCCCATGAATGGATGAATTCTCCCACTTTATAGCCTATAATCTGTGTTTTCTGAGCTGAAAACTGGGTCAAAAACAGCCCAGAAATCGCTGGAGGCAAAATCTGCCACGCTGGTTTTTCATCACTGCGATGCGTGCGTGTGAATCATGCGTGCGCGTCGCCTAGCTGTATGGCCAGTATAGCAAATTATATATCATTTTGAAGCCCCGAATGTTAGCTTTCCAACACAACTGAAACCGCCTCATTTGGACTTCTGTAGCTCAAGTTATGATCGATTTAGTGCGAGAGGGTCAGGTTGGACAGCTCAGCAATTCCTTCAATTTCTTGTATTCCTTCCACTTTTGCATGCTTCCTTTCCATCCTCTAAGACATTCCTGCCTTGTAATCCCTATAATCACTTAACGCACATATCACGGCATCTAATGGTAATAATAGAGGATTAATATTAGCAAATATAAGGATAAAGAAGCATGTTTTCAATCATAGCACAAAATCAGGAAGGAGAATGTAAAGCCATGCATTTTGTATGAACAAGTTTATGAAAGATTGATAAAATCCACTCAATTGAGCACAAGATAAACCGTAAAATAGCGGTTTATCAGAGACAATGGAAAGTTTCTCACAAATCAGCGATCATGTCAGCATCTGTTTTGGCTCTCTGAACACTTTAGCCATCAATCTCTGCTAAGTGATCCCTGCGTTTTTTAAACCAAAAGGCATTATAGTGTAATAGTAATTTTCGTCTGGAGTAATAAAAGTAGTTTTATCTTTATCTGGTCGGTGCATTGAAATTTGATTATAACCGCTATATGCATCTAAAAAACTTAATATTCGATAACCAGATGAAGAATCAATCATATTTTCAATGTTAGGTAAAGGAAAACAGTCTTTGGGGCAGGTTTTATTTAGGTCAGTGTAATCTACATACACTTACCATTTTTTATTGGACTTTTTTACCATTACAACATTGGACAGCCATGTTGAATATGTGATTTCTCTAATGAAACCAACATTCAATAACCTTGGACTTGTTTCTTGACCTCGTTAGCTCAGTCTTGTGACATCTTACGACGTTATTGTGCAACCAACTTGTGAGCGGGGTCGATAGCTAGTCGGTGGGACATGAACATAGGATCAATGCCTGGCATATCAGATGGTTCCCATGCGAACAGATCGACATTACCTCTCAAGAAATTTTTGAGTTCCGACTTTAGGAAATATGGCAAGTCTTTGTTAATCAGTGTGTATTTTTCTGCATCATCCCCAATTTGAAATTTTTCTAAGTTCTCATTAGGCTTGAGCCTCGGTTTCTCTTGAACTCAGGAATCCAAGTCCACTAGAAATATTCCTGTGGAATCTTTTGCTTTATCCCTCAAGGTCAGACTTGCATTGTTACATTTGACAGCCGCCACTCGATCTTCTCGGATTGTTGCAACCCTCCCTTTGGACGATAGATACTTCTTAACTGAAAACTTCGTTGAAATGAACGCACAATGATCAATAAGGGTTTTTCGTCCAAGAATGACATTATATGCCATTGAATCTTTCAAAACGACGAATTTTGCTTGCACAGTTCGAGCTTTGGATCCTTCTCATATTGTGAAGAAGAGGTCAATAGCTCCATCAGGCTTGATATAATAATCTCCCAAACCCACAACTCCGGGTACGTGTGGCTTGAAATGTTGGTCTTTAAGGCTTAATGCATTAAATGAAAAAAGTTGAGTCCGCCCTTGTATCCACTAAGATTCTTCTTACAATCCCATTACCTAACTTGGTCGTGACCACCAAAGGTTCATCATCTTCCAATGTTACATATTGAAAATCCTCAACAGTAAACTAGTTAGTTGAAAAACTTTGTATTTTCAAGATTTCAGAACCTATAGCCTTAGCATCCCTTTTGATTGCACTCTTGGATTTTATTGAACCATTTTTTTCCATTACTACATTCACCACTACTTGTGCAGTAGCGTTTTGTTTCTCATTAGGTTTGGTACTCCTGGGATTTCTAGTTTCTCGGTCATCCTCATCATTATTCCGTCGAGCCGGCTTAACGTGTTGGACGATTTTCGGAAGCTTTATGTCTTGGACGGTTTGCTCCAAAGCATCCTTCAAATCTATACAGTCTTCCATTCTGTGACCATAGGACTTATGGTAATCACAATATTGTGATTTATTCAAAGAATCTCTTGGCCTTATTTGTCTGGCTTTGGGAAGTATGCCTTTGTGTGACACTTGCTGAAAAAGTTATGTCAATGGTGTGACTAAGGGTGTGTAAGTGGAGAACTTGCCCACTCGAGGAGTTAACGATTTCGGTGTCTGTCTTGAGCTCGTAGCCTTATTAGGTAACGGAGCCGGATTTTTCCATTTAGTCGAGACTACCTTGGTGACATCCTCATCTCTCATGTATTCCAAAGCAATTTGGTGGATCTCCTCCATAGATTTGACATCTTTAGAAGTGAGATGCCTCTAGAATTTGCCTTCAAGCAACCCAGCTATGAGGCAAAGGCACACGACTTCGGAGTTCGTGTGTTGACCTCCAGAAGTGCTTTATTAAAATGGTCTAGGTAGTCCCATATATTTTCCCCAGCTTTTTGTTCTACACCGAGCAGGGAAACAGGATACTTGATTTGGGTTTGTCTTGTGGTAAAGTGAGCAAGAAATTTGATCTTGATATCATGAACTGAGGATATAGAACCAGAGAGCAAATTATTGAATCATGCCATTACTGGCCCAGATAGTGTAACCGGAAATGCCTTACATCTTATGGTATCTCCTACCCCCTCTAGATTCATTCGAGCTTTAAAGGCATCGATATGCTCCTGAGGATCTGTCTTACCCTTGTATTTGAGATATGTTGGTTTGTCAAAATGTTTAGGCAACCTGACTTGAAGAACATGCGAGGTGAACGAGGTCTACCTCATGATGACATGATGCTAAGAATCCCTATACATCTTAGGACTTGAACTCCTTTCCAGTGTTCGTTTCCTTTTTTATTGGGCAGATTGGGAATTGGATTTTTCTTGCCTTTCATACTTTACGTTATCCCAATACTTTCCCTTGCGTCGAGGAGATTCTTTTCTATCTCGTTGTAATGGGCGAGAAGGTCGGTAGCCATCGTCCCTATGATCATGTCGGGGCCTTTCTAGGGTTCTCCTTTCTTGGCTATTTTCTCCGCCCCTAGTTGTACGACTCCGAGATTGGGATCGTCTTGATTGTGAACGCTCAGCTACCTTACGCTCTAACTCTTGTATCTGATGATGCATTTCTTACATTACATGGAAATAATCCCGAGGGCCCTAGTCCAACGAAATGTCGAGCTCCGGCATCATTGGTTGCTCAAAACCTTATGGGACTTGTTGTTCCTCAGTAGAGTTGGGATTAGTTTTGCATCCATCTTTATGAAATGTTTCCTTGTGATGAGTGATTGGGTTAATGGTTGATTGAATTTTATGATCAGCCATGGTGTGAAAATATTCAAGGGATCCCCACAGACGGTGTTAATGTTCGTACTTTTTGAGTTGGAATGAGATGAGTAGTTCTAGAGATTCCGACTTGAGTTATGTTCACACCAGGCCGAGAGGGCTTCCTACAAAGACACTCCGATGCTTAAGTTAGTAGTGTTTGCTGAAAAATAACGATGAACCCCTTTTCCCTTGTTTTCGATTTTATATCTCTTTTTAGTTATCTGTTAAGTCATTTTACTGCCTCAGATGTACGTTTTTTATTCTTAACAATTTTATGTTTTGCTAACATCTTTATTATTTTGTTTAACATCTGAAACTGGATAGTCGGTTTCCTGAGTATCCGTTCTTGTCCAAAACACTCATATTTTTCATCTTTTATATTTAAAATATAAAATCAATCTCTCTAAAAATCAATATATTTAAATTTAAAACAAAATACAATCTAAACAAAAATAACAAAATTTAAAATTTAAACTCTAAATTTTAAATTCTAAATCATAACTTTTAAACCTTAAATTATGAATCTTAAATTTTAAATTCATATAATTAATTTTAGCCGATTTGATGATTGAGATATATTTGAGAATAAAGATCAAATTAATTTAAAAAGTTAATTTTCTAAAAAAATTAAAAAATAAATATATAAAAGTGAATTAAATAAAATATATATTAAAATACAAAATATACAAAATTTAATTTAAATCAATCATTCTATGTGTTGATAAAAATTAATCACCAAATTAATTATTAGTATAAAATATATATTGAAATACAAAATACATATTAAAAATAAATTTAACAAAATATATAAAAGTTAATTTAAATCAATCATTCTATGTGTATATAAAAATTAATCACCAAATTAATTATAATACAAAATATATATTAAAATGTAAAATACACATTAAAAATAAATTAAATAATATATATATATTTATATATAAATAAATTAAGACTAATTTTGTAATTAATTTTTAGTGTACATAACTACATATAAACCCGCTTTTTTTTTTCCAAATACCAATAAGTTATTTTTTTTTTTTAAATTAGGAGTAAGACATTAATTTACAACTTTTAGTATAAAAAAATTGTCATTTAAATTATATTTCTTTAGGTACCAAAAGTGACTTTTTAACCGTTAGAAGCCTAAGTTCATTGTTCATTCATCATATTAATCCTTGGTGCAACTTTAACTGTTCTTCACGAGAAAGAGTCATCACACGTACAAACTACCAGAACAATACAAGCAATAACAATAACCTTAATGCAACATTGCAACAAAGAGAACTGTTGCTAGACTCCCCAGTCCCCATGCTAGGCCATCATAGTGAAGCTCAATTTTGGCAATTCTTGATCTCTCTTTCTCTCTCTCAAATTGGCACACTTCTTTCTCCATTCTAATGCAGTAATACTCTAATCATTTTAATGTCTATTGTGATTGATGAGAGAACAATAACATAAGTTTCACTCCCCAAAGCCCAAACACCACCATCTTCTCCACACCATGAAGAAGCTGTTCCTCCTTGGCACCTGGAAGCGCAACCGCTGGAAGCAAAGGTTCCGACTTTTCACCACCCTTTTGGAAGATTTGGATACCGCTCGTCTCCGTCACGTGATCGCCACCAACATTTCCATTAGCAGGAGAGTTAAATCCGGCGAACTTGAATTAGCACGCCACCTGTTCGACGAAATGCCGCTTCGAACTGTTTCCACTTGGAATACTATGATTTCCGGATATTCGCAATGGGGCTGCTACGTTGAAGCTCTGGCCCTTGCTTCCCTCATGCACCACTCTTGCGTCAAGCTTGACGAGGTCTCTTTCTCTTCGGTGTTGAGCGCATGCTCACGTTCTGGGACACTGGTTCATGGGAAGCAAGTTCATTCATTGCTTTTGAGGTCTGGGTACGAGAGATTTGGCATTGTGGGGAGTACTTTGTTGTATTTTTACACTCATTGTTCTGGAATTGGAGAAGCTGAGGTAGTTTTTAAGGAGCTTCATGGCGGGAATGATGTGTTATGGAGCCTGATGCTTGCGGGTTATGTGCAGCGTGACATGATGGGTGAGGCTCTGGACATGTTTGAAAAGATGCCTGATCGTGATGTTGTGGCCTGGACCACGTTGATCTCTGGGTATGCGAAGAGGGAAGATGGGTGTGAGAGGCCTTTGGATTTGTTTTGGTGTATGAGGAGTTCTGGGGTGTTGCCTAATGAGGTCACGTTGTGCACTGTTGTGAGAGTTTGCACTAGACTGAGGGCTCTTTGGCAGGGGAAGGTTGTTCATGGGCATTGCATCAAGGAAGGGTTTGCTTTTGATAATGCGATTGGTGGTGGGTTGATTGAGTTTTATTGTGATTGTGAAGCCATAGATGATGCCAAGAGAGTTCATGAGAGCATGAGAGGAGAAACTTATTTGAATCTGACTAACTCGTTGATTGGTTGCCTTATCTCCGCGGGAAAGATTGAAGAAGCTGAGATGATATTTTACAGGTTGAGAGAGACGAATCACGTATCATATAATTTGATGATTAAAGGTTATTCTATGAGTGGTCATTTTGAGAAGTCAAAAAAATTATTCAATCAAATGAGTCTCAAGGATATAACTTCCTTAAATACTATGATATCTGTGTACTCCAAAAACGGTGACCTTGATGAAGCTGTGAGGCTTTTTGACAAAACTAAAGATCAGAAAAACCCTGTGACATGGAATTCAATGATGTCTGGTTATATTCAAAATGGCCAGTACATGAAGGCATTAAAATTATACGTGATGATGCGTAGGTTATCAGTTGATTATAGCAGATCGACGTTTTCTGTCTTATTTCGTGCATGTTCGTCTCTAGGTTCTTTTCAACAAGGACGGTTGCTTCATGGCCACTTAACCAAGACACCGTTCCAAGCAAATGTTTATGTTGGGACTGCCCTTATAGACTTATACTCCAAATGTGGTCGCTTGGCTGATGCTCAAAGGTCATTCCTCAGCATTTTTTCACCCAATGTAGCCGCATGGACAGCTCTTATCAATGGGTATGCATATCATGGACTTGGATCCGAGGCAATTTTACTCTTTCATTCGATGTTAGTTCAAGGAATTGTGCCAAACGCTGCTACTTTTGTTGGCATTCTTTCTGCCTGCTCTCATGCTGGTCTAGTTGATGAAGGTTTGAAAATCTTCCACTCGATGGAGGAACTTTACAAGGTAACCCCAAGCATAGAACATTACACATGTGTGGTGTATCTTCTTGGTCGATCAGGCTATGTAAGAGAAGCTGAAGAGTTTATTAGAAAGATGCCTATTGAAGCCGATGGGGTGATTTGGGGAGCTTTACTGCATGCATGTTGGTTCTGGAAGGACATGGAAGTAGGGGAGAAAGCTGCTGAAAAGTCGTTCAGCTTGGATCCGAACCCAACAGTGCCTTTGGTAATTCTGTCAAATATGTATGCGGTGCTAGGTAGATGGGGGCAGAAGTCAATTCTTAGGAAGAGATTGCAGAGTTTAAAATTGAGAAAAGATCCAGGGTGCAGCTGGATTGAATTGAACAACAATATTCATCTGTTCTCTGTAGAGGATAAAACACATCCTTATTCTGATGTTATTTATGCAACTGTAGAGCATTTAGCAGCAACCGTTAATTCTGTCATACCCTTCAATTATCTCTATATCAGCAACAGCAAACATCATGGATAATGCAAAGCTGCAAACTGCAGATCCTATGTTACATCAGATTTGGCCACTGAACTGAATATTTCTCTTGAGAGACCATTGAGCTTTAACTATTTTAGCATCAATCATGCGAAGGATCAACATACCACGGTTTGCCTCTAAAGCAATAATGAAATTACTTGATTGTGTTCATCATTTAACATATTTTATGCTTTCATCAGAAGTAGCTGATGTGAGTGAGGGAGAACAAACCAGCTACCATTAAAGGTTTTACTGCTGAATCTCATTGCCTCATAGGGTTCTTTAACACTTCAATCTGAAAACGACAGCAATTGGAAAAATCCAGCATGGGGCCTGTGATTTCCTTTTAACTTCTATGAATACTATCTGATATTTCCTTACCTACAGCAAATGTACTATTTGTAAGTATTCACATTTTAATTCGAAGACTGACTGCTCAGTTTTGCTTAATTAACATGGGACTTTTGGAAGTAAGAACATTGGCAAGATAGCATTATTACTTTTTGAGTTATATGAATTTTGTTGGAGTAATATTTATAACAAAAGCCACATTTGGCTCATTGGAGTAAAGTTATTTGCATATTACTTTCGGCGCATTATTTTATTTAGAATCTATGCATAAATAGGCCAATTCTTATACAAAAATTAAAATGAGATACATTTTGCATCAAAATTTTGCAAGGCAATTTCCTGAATTTAATTTTGATGCATTATCCTTGTAAAGTAGTTTTACACGTGCATCCAATTATGATATTAGGCTTCTTCTTCTGGAAGTTTGTTGTGAGGTTTTCTGCTATGCTAGGTGGATAGAGAGTTAGCTTCAAATGGGAAATCCCCGGAGAAGTTGAAAGGAGCTGGTTCCTTTCTTATAAAAGTATTTGGTGTTCTTGCAGTATGTATTCTTCTACATATCGGTTACTGTTTCTAATTTTAATGTGCAGCATATACTTTAATGGTGTGAGATATATATATTTTGTGTGAGTGAGCAAGGGGGAATCACCACAGTCGCTTCTTTATTGTCTTGCTTGCAATACAGGGAAATCGCAATATAGGAAAAAGGTTCTATGCGTATTGGAGTGTAACTTGTCAGTTGTTCAAGATTTACTTTAAGGTATTTATGGTTAGCTAATGCTTCCACTCTTTTTTTTCCCCCATCTAATCTCTTGATAGTTAATACAAAATGCTGGTTCAAATCTAGAGCATCTGGAGTTGATCAAATGTATGATACTTTTACTGGGGTTTGTTACCATAGCTGTATTCTCTATAGAGCATTTTTCAAAATACTTCTACCTGCATTTTAAATTTGTTTAGATTTTTTCCTTGGAGAAAACATTATACCATAACATATAGCCAGAAACATCACCATAAATGAAATTTATACCATGTTTGTCCAATTGAACAGTGTTTTGTGTTGTATCATGCTTCATATTATTGACAATTTGACATCTGTGTGTTAATTTATGGCTTGAATTTTTCTTATATGAATGGTTTTGCAGCTGGGTACAGTTCATCTTTGTTGTAGTGTGATAAGAAGTATTGAAAGGAGCACACATATTTGACTTCGAGGAATTTCCTAAGAGAGATAAGGTTAGAGTTGGATTAATATGTACATGCATCTTCTCTATATGCATATATTCTCTAGATGATTTATATTTAAGATGTGTTTCAGGTCACTTCCATGTACTATAATGGTCGTCTTGAAATTTTCAATGAAAACTAATCACAATAGAGTATTATGATTTAGTAATTGCTTCACGAAATCAAATATTAAACTGATAATATTTGATGAATTTTCATTGAAAGCTTCATCAAATATTCAATGATTCAGCTATAAATTTATACCATTTCAATAAATCAAATATTAAACCGACAATATTTAATTAATTTTCATTGAAAGCTTCATCAAATATTCAATGAAAATTTATACTATTTCAACTATAGCTAATTGTTTCACTAGAGAAGGTTTTGAGAAAGATCTTTGATTTGATCTTTGTTCTAAATATAAGATGGATATTATATTATTTTGTATTATGATTGTATTTACTCCATAAATGTGTGCATCTTTTATAGCCCCCCACATCTTTGAATAAGGAATATGTAAACTTAATAATTATGACTTTTACATTATATACTCTTCTAGCTAACACTCTGTTTTTCAATGAATGTTGTTATGTTCTTACTGATTTTTACCCTTTTTTATGTGATAGGTAATATTGAAATATGATCTATATGCAATTGTTGATTCAAAGTCATTATTGTTCAGAATGAGTATAACACCATTGAATATAGTGGTGATACAGCTGCAAACCCAGTCAATTATATTGCGAAAATGGCGCAGATTCAGTCATTTCCAAGGTATGAAGGAATATCAGCAACAATAGGGCCGCTGCAAGGCCATTTCACTGCTGGGCCGCCAAATCTTACTTACATGAGAGCTGCTCCTGATGCTTTTGGTACTGCTTCACTTCCAATATAGCTTATAGAAGTGTGTGTGAATTGAGATCCAAACCAGGTATTTGCTAAACTCAAAACAACGTTGAAGGGAATTGTTAGCTTTAAGATATAAAAACATATGCTAATTTGATCAGTGTCGTTCTTAGAATTTGATAGACACTATCTTAGAATTTTAGAATAGAGTTGTACTATTTTAATTAACTATAGCTTATGACTTAATAATAAGACACCAAGTTTCATTCTCATTCTTGATTTTTAGATAGGATGCAGGCAGAGCATATATATATATATATATATATATATATGTGTGTATTTTTTGATAAAAAGACACTCACAATGTCCCAACAAGGGAGATGAGGCTATGAGTCCAGCAACTAAATTACATGAACAAGAAGACAAAAACTAGAACAATATAAACGCACAATGTACTAGGACATCAGCATGCATCACACATAAATAGCATTATCATGACACTATTATTATTCTCTCCTCATAGATTCGAATAACACCAGCATACTTTGAAGCTAAATATCAATAATCAATATTTGCACTCTGATTGCAGAGTGCTTGGAAGAAATTATAAAAAATTATAGCTGGTTTCAAGGGCATGGCTCTCACCGATGAGAATTTTCAGAACATTTTAGCCAATGATGTTGTGGACAAGTCCATCAGTGAGTAGCAAACTGAGCCTCAAAGAGCCATAACATATTAGAATTCCACTTTTACATGATCACCAAAAAATAAAATAAATGCTTAAAGAATAATTACTTAGAATTGCAATTTTCTCTTTACAATCTATCATATAATAGTGTTGAGGTTGTGAATTGGTTTCCTTTGCGATATTTATTATTTACTATGCATCTATTTGGATATTATGCTTTTACAATCCTTTAACAAACACCCCAAATTGCATTTTTATCTTTATACTTCTATGATCATATAGTACTTTGATTAAATAGTAACTGCACTTGACCCTTTTATGGTTGAGAATAAATCTTAATACATTGTTTTAGTGATTGTTATGCTTGTATTTCAGCTGTGGTGTTGTAATTGTGATTATGTTTTTAATTACAAGATTGCATGTTTCTTCATAAATGGGTGTTCAAGATTTTGTTTGGTTCTTTTCAATTACTATATCAGTTTGTATGCTTTTTATTTTTCTGGTGCACCTAATTTTCTAAATCCCAAAGAAAAAAATGTTTCGTTTTTAAGTTGTATAGAAGAAATACTTCAACTTTTTTTTGACATAGAACTTACTTAAACTTGACACTGTTGAGTACATTTGAAGTTAGCTTGACCTTATCTTTTTTTTGACAATGTGTTTCAAACTAACTAATAATTGCTGTTTATGGCAAGGATTGCTACATTGTCATTGATTCGTGTTAGTTTTGGAAAGAGTGATAACATTGCATTGTGAATTTCTAAGAGTAGCACAAAATGTGAGATAGTACCAAATTTAAGTTTCAACTCCCACCGTAGTGGAGAAGTTAGCAAACTTGATGAAACTGATTCAAAACCTAGAGTGTTTTAACTGTGTGTGTCTATTTAATTATGTAAGAAAAATTCTAAATTAAGCAACTCATGTGATGTGGTGTTCATTGAGGTCTGCAAGCTTGCTATTGCAGTTGTCATGTGATCACATATGAGTTGAATTTTATTGTGTTGTTATACCTAAAATATCTTTGATCTTAATGATTCTTTTAAAATTTTGGATATGCCGCTATATTTGAGATTTTATTGTGTTTAATGAAAGTTTTAATTAAACTAAATATAGAAATTTAATGTATTAAATAAAAAATGATGTATATATTTTGAGGTATCCAACCACTGTGAAGTTACCTTCTGACATTTAGCATATTTATTTTATTTTATTTTCATTTTCATTCAAATCATATAGAAAGGCACGAAAAGCTGAAAAAATATCATATGTGCTATAGATTAAGTTTGAACTAAGGCTAATAAACTTTAACAAAGACTATAACTTTAATTTTCATAAAAACCAACGTGATTCCTTAGGCTTAAAGTGATGTATATAAGAGCATAAGTTTAATTTTCTACTCTCTCGAGTTTTAGTGAATAGTGGTACCCAGAGAAAAAGTTCTTCAATAATCTATTCACAATTATGTTTCTATTCTGATCTTGAGAAAAAACAAACAAAATTTACATAATTGATTGATATCTTAAGGTACACTAGAGTCCAATTAAAAAAAAAAATATCGATACAAATTAAAAGTAAATTTTAGGGTTATATAATTTGTATAAAAAAATATTAAAATATAACTAAAATTATTTGTATAATGATATTAAAATATAACTTTTATTTATAAATTATTTATATAAAATATATTAAAATATAACTAATATAACTTAGTAATAGTAATTTAAGGGTTTACGAATTGAAAATAAGGATTTGTATCATTCTTTTATTTCTTCGTATAGTAATTTAAGATATAATTATAAATAATTAGCCTTTTTTATTAGTATATATAATTTAATATGCTAAGAAGTATTCATGAAGAATATTTATTATCGCACAATTAATTGTACAATTCCAGTTTTCATTCTTCAGTAAAAAAGATATAGATGATTGTTATTAATTTATAATATTCTTATTATGATTTTGTAAACTTTTTGAGTTATATAATTAAAAAAAAACACTCAATAATTTTTTAGATAAATTATTTGTTTTGTCAATATTATTTAACTAATTTTTTAATTAAGTCACTGAATTCAATTTTTATGGTGCATCTAATATTTATATTTTTTTCACAAACATTATTATATAGATTAGTGTTTATGATATACTAACTTAATATACAAGTTTAAAGTGTTAATTTTTTTATTATTAGTGTATATAATTAATAATTAAATATACTAAGAAGCAAGTATTATTAGTGTTTAGGGTGGTTAGTTTAATTATATAAACTTTAAAGTTCACCAGTTAAAAACAAAGGTTTGTGTAATTCTTTTATTACTTTATATATTTGTGGGTCTTTTAAACGCATACTACTTACAATATATTTCTCACAAGTTACGATTTAATTTTTAGTCATTTTTTATTTTTAGCTAGCATTTATGGTGGTTAACTTAGAGATAAAAACTCAATAATTCACCATTTGAGAACAAGAGTTTGTATCATTTTTTTATTACTTAATATAATAACTTAAGATATAATTATTTAGTCTTTTTATTTATTAGGATATATAATTTAATATACTAAAAAATGTCTCTCAAAAATATTTATTGTTACATAATTATACAATTCCGATTTTAATTCTTCAGTCTAAAAAGTTATAGATGATTTTTGTTATTTATAATATTTTTATTATAATTATTTTATAAATTTCTTGAGTTATATAATTTTTAAAAAGTTTAATTACTCTGTTGGTTCTTATAGTTTGATTAAGTTTGCAATTAGGTCTTTATACTTTTTTTTTCCCTTTAAATTGAGTTGCTACATTACTGCTTTTAATTTTATAATTAAGTTCTTCACATTATAAAAAATGTTAAGGTTCTGTAAATTGAAAGTATCCAATATTCACAATTAAGAATTTAATTAGATCTTTGACCACATGTGTTTTGGGAGAAATATTTTATTAATTTTAACGTTTTTGACATAAAAATAATTTAATTACAAAATTAAAGGCAATGTAGAACCCAATTGAAAAAAAAATATATAAAGATCTAATTATAAATTTAATAAAATTATAGAGATCAATAGAATAATTAAATCTTTTTAAAAAAAGTACTTTTTGTAAAAAAATCATTTGTTTCGTCAATATGATTTAATTAATTTTTAACTAAGTCAGTGAATCCAATTTTCATAGTGTAAATATTATTTGAATTTTTTGCAAACATTATATAAATTAATGTTTATGAGATATTAACTTAAAATATAAGTATCAAGTTTCATTAGCTTTATGGTGGTTAACTTAGTGATAAAAACTTTCGAGTTCACCAATTGACAATAAAAATTTGTATAATTTTTTTATTGCTGAGTATATTCGTATTGTTTTCAGCTGCATTGTTTCTTATAAATTACGACTTTAAGGGTAAATTATTTTTAAATCTTTGATTAGTATTTACAATGGTTAATTTAGCAATAAAAATTGTTACGGCCCGGCCCAAAGACCCGACGGGTCGACCCTGGCCCGAGCTCCACCCGACCCGACTCCTCGCCTTTCAAACGACCCGGACACGTGTCCTGTACGACCCATACGCGGCTGCAGGGCAATGTCCTGGGGAATATGGGCCTGACCTCACAAGGGGCCCACTACTGACATGTATATAAGGGGAAGATTGGCTCTTCCCCCGAGGTACGTCATATCTTTTCACCTCGTCATTCTGCCCGCCTGCACATCGCTGACTTGAGCGTCGGAGTATCTTTGCAGGTGGCACCCCCCTCATCTTCTCTACAGGACGAGTGCTCGTCTGCTCAGCTTACCCGCAACCAGTGCGACCCAGACCAAGGCGTCCTCTCCCCCTCACTTGCACATCCGACCTGTTCGGAACCCGACTACCGAACAAAAATTTAAGGGTTTACTAATTCAAAACAAGGGTCTGTATTATTCTTTTATTACTTCGAATTGTAACAAGTTATAATTATAAATAATTAATTATCTTTGCGTTACTCTTTTATTTGAGTATTTGTTCACACTTATATATTTTTTTCTTTTTTTTTGTTTATATTATATCTTAATAATAATATATTCAAATAATATTTTATTATAGGATGGAGAATTTAAATCATGTAAAAGAAGAACCATTTTTTTACAGGTCTTATATGTTTAGATTTTTCTTTTGAGATAAAACAAAGTTAAAAAAAATCAAGCTTTAGTTGATTGATGATTATAAAATTTTTATTTTGATTTAAAATATCTTAAAAATTTAGTATAAAAATATTAAAATATAACCTAAATTATTTATAAATTATGTTATATGATACATATATAATTATAGAAACAATTAAACATAGTTTAGACTAATTCTAATTATTATTATTTAATATAAATTTGTAAATAGTAAAGATTATAATGAACTAAATTTAAGAGTTATTAAGTTGATGATTTTATAATAGAGTTGTGTAAGATAAAATGTCTTTTGTTGTGATAAGTGTGAAGTGGATATGAGGTGGATGTCCATTTTTCTATGTGACTGAGAATATCAAGAGAGATTGTATAATTAATTAAGTTTGAAAAGACTGACCCCTTATATGTATATAAATAGGGATTTGCTCTTAAGCTATATACGCACAATCAATAACAAAACAATCTTCTCTCTCTTTTCATATTACTAATTTTGATCTCTCTCTTTTATATATGCAACAAATAAATTTGTATCTGTCATATATATCTTTATTAAGATTATAATATTAGTAAACACTAATACTAGGGTCTTCTATTTATACTTCTTTATCTTTCTTATTTATTTATTCAACACGTTATCAGCACGAGATTCTGATCAAATTTTAGAAAGACTCAGGTAACAAATTTTCGTTGTGTCGAAGCTCTCTCATCTTGAATTCAATGCTCTTGATATATCTAGAAACAACTATTTATCATGGATACTGGATGCTGAAATCTATCTTGATTCAATGAATCTTTGAGATACCATTATGGCTGAAAATAATACATCCCAAAAGGATAAAGCCAAAGCCATGATTTTTCTTCATGTCATCTTGACGAAGGATTGAAAAATGAATATCTCACATTAAAAGATCCTGCTGTAGAAAGACCTTGAAGAAAGGTATAATCATCAAAAGACGCTGATACTTCCTCAAGTTCGATATGAATGGACGCACTTGCGTCTACAGGATTTTAAATCTGTAAATGAATATAATTTAGCAATGTTTCAAATCACCTCACGAATGAAATTATGTGGGGAAAAGATAATTGATAATGATATGTTAGAGAAAATTTTCTCGACCTTCCATGTCTCGAATGTGCTCCTACAGTAGCAGTATCGAGAAAAATAATTTAAAAAATATTATGAGTTAATTTCTTGCCTTCTTGTTGCTGAATGCAACAATAAGTTGCTTTTAAAAAATCATGAAGCGCGCCTAGCTAGCGCCGCGCCATTTCTTGAAGCAAATGCAGCAAATCATTACCCTAGAAGATGTAAATGGCAAGGTTTTAGTAGCAAGAAAAATTATGAAAAGAAGAAGAATTATGTTCACAAGAAAGGATCTCACCAGAAGTGGGATAAAGAAAGAAACAATGGGAAAAATAAATCAATAGAGGATAAGTATTTCCATTGTATTGGAAAGGGCCATTGATTGCATACCTGTCGTACCCCAAGGCACTTAGTCGATCTTTATCAAGCATCTTTGAAAAAGGATGATAAAGGAAAAGAAACAAATTTCGTTTCAAATAATGCTGAAATTTCTACCACTCATTATGATGTATTTGATTTTTTTGAGGATCCTAAAGGAAATATTGGTCATTTGATCAATTATGGAATAATTTAATATGTGAGATTGTTAAGTATTCATGTAAATAGATAATGTAAGGAACTTATCGTTAAGTTTTATTTTCTATGTATTTAAGTTTTAAATATGATGTATATAAATAATGAAATATTAACGTTTATATTTAAGAATTTTGAAATCATTGAATGTGTCAAGTTTTAATAATAATAGTGGTAATAATAAAATTTTAGTGTATGACATTATGTACAGTGTTTTTTAGAAAAATAATTCCAATCAAGAATTCAATTTGACTGTGCATGTATTACTACTCATTTATTATTATTTATCTTTGAAGAAAATAGCAAGGATATATAATGAAGATGTATGCCTTGTGGATAGTGCAAGTTCGCACACCATTCTCAAAAGTGATATATATTTTACCCATCTTGTACCAAAAGAAGAGTATCTTAATACTATTATTGGCTCAAGCAATATGATAGAAGGCTCTGGAAGAGCTATAAATTTGTTTTTCGGAGGAATAAAATTTATAATAAATAATGCACTATTGTCTACTAAATTTCTAAGAAACTTATTGAGTTTCAAAGATATTCGCCGAAATGGATATCATATTGAGACAATGAATGAGGAAAATCATGAGTATTTATGTATTACAACTCATGATTCAAATAAGAAGATTATATTAGAAAAGTTACCCTCAAATTCATCTGGGTTATATTATACCAAAATTAGTGCAATTGAATCACATGCCATTGTAAACCAGAAGTTTACTAGCCCAAATGAATTCATAACTTGGCATGATCGATTGGGTCATCCGGAAATAATCATAATGCAGAGAATTATTGAAAACTTGTATGGACATTCACTAAAAAACCAGAAGATTCTTAAATCTTGTGAATTTTGTTGTGCTGTATGTTCTCAGGAGAAGTTAATTTTAAGGATATCACCAGTAAAGATTGGATTTGAGCCCTTGAATTCCTAGAAAGGATTCAAGGCGATATATGTGGACCTATTCATCCACCATGTGGATCTTTTAGATATTTTATGGTCCTTATAGACGCATCTTCGAGATGGTCACATGTGTACTTATTGTCTTCTTGCAACCTGACGTCTGCGAGATTATTGGCTCAAATTATTCGATTAAAAGCACAATTTTCAAAAAATCCAATCAAAACAATTCGTCTTGATAATGCTGTTGACTTTACTTCCCAAGCCTTTGTTGTTTATCGTATGGCTAATGGAATAAGTGTTGAACATCCAGTAGCTCATGTTCATACACAAAATGGGTTTGCAGAATCACTTATTAAATGCTTCCAATTGATTGCTAGACCCTTACTTATAAGAATAAATCCCAACCTCGGTTTGGGGCATGCAATTTTACATGCCACAGCACTTATTCGTTTGAGGCCAACGAGTTAACATCAGTTCTCTTCAATGCAATTAGCTTTTGGCCAACAGCCAAATATTTCCCATTTAAGGATATTTGGGTATGCGATATATGTTCCCATTGCACTACCTTCTCGCACCAAAATGGGACCCCGAAGAAAATTGGGGATCTATGTTGGATATGATTCTCCCTCTATAATAAGGTATCTTGAGATACAAACTAGGGATGTATTTAAAGCCCAATTTGCGGATTGTCATTTTGATGAATAAAAATTTCCAGCATTAGAGAGAGAGAATAGGCTTCGTAAAAAGGAACTTAATTGGAATGCATCATCGTTAATGCATTTAGATCCTCGATCAGGGCACTGTGAACTAGAAGTTCAAAAGATTATACATTTGCAAAGGAGAGCAAATGAATTGCCTGATGCATTTTCTGATACAAAGAGGATAACCAAATCCTATATACTGGCTGAAAATGCTCCGATTCGAATTGATGTCCCAATCGGATAAATTGCCACTGAAGCAAACTCACGCTAGAAGTGTGGTAGGTTTGTCGGTTCCAAAGACAAAAAATCCTCGAAAAATAAATGAGATAAATACTATTCATGTTGAAAAAGACATAGTAAAGACACCTGTAGTTGTCAAAAATTCTGATATAGTTTTAACGCCATAGGACGTTCAGCTACTTGAAAATTGTGAAAATGACGAGATCTCGATAAATTATATCTTTACAGGAGAGAAATGGGACCAAAATAAGACAATTGTCCAGGAAATATTTGCATATAATGTGGCATTAAATATCATGAATGAAAGTAAGGATCTTGAGACAAGATCAGTCGAAGAATGTTGACAAAGAAATGATTGGCCAAAATGGGAAGAAGCCATGAAGGTTGAGTTAAACTCACTTGCAAAACGTGAAGTCTTTGGACCTGTAGTCCGTACGCCAGAAGATGTAAAACCCATTGGATACCGATGGATATTTGTGAGAAATCAAAATGAGAAAAATGAAGTTGTGCACTACAAAGCTCGACTTGTGGCACAAGGTTTTTCACAAAGACCCGGTATAGATTATGAAGAAACATATTTTCCTGTAGTGGATGCAATAACATTACATTATTTGGTCAGTTTATCCGTATATCATAAATTATATATGCATTTAATGGATGTGATAACAGCCTACTTATATGGCTCATTAGATCGTGATATCTATATGAAAGTCCCTGAAGGACTAAAGATATCTAAACCATCCAATGAATATTCACAGGGGTTATACTCAGTCAAATTGCAAAGATCTTTATATGGTCTAAAGCAATCTGGACGAATGTGGTATAATCGTCTTATTAAGTATCTGGCCAAAATCGGATTCAAGAATGATGATATCTGCCCGTGTGTTTTCATAAAAAAATCTGCATCTAGATTCATTATAATTGCTGTGTATGTTGATGATTTAAATATCATTGGAACTCCTGAAGAGATTCCAACAATTATAAAATCTCTAAAAAAGGAGTTTGAGATGAAAGATCTTGGAAAGACTAAATTTTATCTCGTCCTGCAAATTGAGCATACAAAAATAGGATCTTTATTCATCAAACAACATACACAGAAAAGATCTTGAAAAGATTTTATATGGATAAGTCACATCCATTAAGTACCCCAATGGTCGTAAGGTCTTTGGATGTGAAAAATGATCAATTCCGTCCTAAGAGGAAAATGAAGATATCCTTAGTCCTGAAGTACCATATATTAGTGCCAATAGAGCACTAATGTATCTTGCTAATAATACACGACTTGATATATCATTTGCTGTGAATTTACTAGCAAGGTATAGTTCCTCTCCAACCAGAAGTCATTGGAATGGAATCAAACAAATCTTTCGATATCTTCATGGAACAGTTGATATAGGATTGTTTTATCCATATGGATCCAAGTCACAATTAGTTGGCTATGCAAATACTGGATACTTGTCTGATCCACACAATGGGAGATCTCAAACAAGATACATGTTCACATATGGTGGTACAGCTATATCATGGAGGTCCACGAAACATACGATAGCAGCAACCTCCTCTAATCATGCTAAAATACTAGCGATACATTAAGCAAGTCGCGAGTGTTTTTGGTTCAGGAGTTTGATCTAATATATTCTATCATCATGTGGACTGATTGATCAGAAGATAGCTCCAACTGTCCTGTTTGAAGATAATACAGCATGTATTGCTCAGCTTAAAGGCGGATATATCAAAGGCGATAGAACAAAGCATATTTCTCCCAAATTCTTCTTCCCTCATGATCTTCAAAATCAAGGGACAATTGATGTCCAACAGATCTGCTCAAGTGACAATATGGCATATTTATTTACAAAGTCACTCCCAAAATCCTCTTTTGAAAAATTAGTACATCAGATTGGGATGTGCCAATTTCAAGATATTAAATGATGTCGATAAGAGGGGGAGACTATATTCTCTTTTCCTTGGTCAGATTTTTTTTTTATTGGGTTTTTCTTAATAAGGTTTTTAATGAGGCAGTCTTTATCACAAATGATATTGTACTCTTTTTCCTTTACTAAAGTTTTTTTTCCATTGAGTTTTTCTTTAGTAAAGTTTTAATAAGGTATAATCCTAAATGGTCATTCAAGGGGGAGTGTTGTGATAAGTGTGAAGTGGATATGAGGTGGATGCCCATTTCTCTATGTGACTGAGAATATCAAGAGAAATTGTATAGTTAATTAAATTTGAAAAGACTGACTCCTTATATGTATATAGATAGGAGTTTGCTCTAAAGTTATATACGCACAATCAATAATAAAACAATCTTCTCTCTCTTTTCATATTACTAATTCTAATCTTTCTCTTTTATATATACAACAAATAAATTCGTATTTTTCATATATATATATCTCTATTAAGATTACAATATTAGTAAATACTAATATTAGGGTCTTTTATTTATATTTTTTATTTTATATTTATTATATTTTCTTTATTTATTTATACAACATTTTTTGAGTTATTGAATAGATAAATAGTATGTGGTAAAATCAGAGCTACTAAAAAGTGTATTGGGGTCTTTCCTATATTATATTGTTGAGGGCATAGCCATTTTTTTGACTTTATGTAAAGTGAATTGTTTGCATCAAATTATTATTATTATTTTTTTAATAAAGAATGTTATTTTTTACTTATGCTTTATAAGTTAGCGTTTTACATTTTACCAACGTATTCATTAAGATTTAAATAACAACGTTGAAGTATTTAAAATAATTAAACATTATAATAAAGTAAATTTAAGAGTTATTCAGTTGATGATGATTTTATAATAGAATCGTATAAAATAAAATGCTTTTAAAACTATTGAATAGTAAAAATTTGTATGGTGTAAATGTCGAGTAATTATTAAATAATTAACTAATAAATTAATTATTATTTAAAAAAATTAAAAAATTAAATTTTATAGTTTAAAAAATAGAAATATTAAAAATTGAATTTTGACACTAATTTTAAAATTTTAGCTCAAAATCGAATTAACGGACCGAATCGATCAAACCGAACTTAAATAAGATCCAAAGCCCATTTATATAAATCTA
This sequence comes from Arachis stenosperma, assembly GCF_014773155.1. Taxonomy (NCBI): domain Eukaryota; kingdom Viridiplantae; phylum Streptophyta; class Magnoliopsida; order Fabales; family Fabaceae; genus Arachis; species Arachis stenosperma. Next base: position 39,706,496 of record NC_080386.1, read on the forward strand.
ATAACTACCCTTTCTTGCCCATTGCTTCGGTGGAAGCACGCATAAGAGAGAAAAATTACGTCAAAACCTAATACTAACGTCTCTAAAAATTCAATCATCCATAACTTTTAATTCGGAACTCCAATTGATGAGCCATCAGTGATCACGCGTTCGTTTCAGAATTCTCTACAAAATCCATGAAACAATTTTGTAAGAATCTAGCGATTTTTCATTCAGCCACTCTTCCCTAATTTCGAAATTTAAGGTTTTGATTTTGAGAGATTATGTGATTTTGATGTTCTAGGGTCGAATTAGTTCGTGGATAGTATTGGGTTTTGTCCATTTGACTCGTGAGTAACGATAAGAAAATCCTAACCCTTGTGAATTGGTAATTTAGTGAGCTCAATGTTAATTATTGTGATATTGTATGAATTAGATCTTCTATCTTGCTGAAATGGAGTTAAATTGGTGGATGGTGGAAGTTTAGAATTGAATCTTGGGAGCTGAAAATTCAATTGGTGTGGAATTGGAGCTTTGGAGCTTGAGGAACAGTGGATAATTGAGGTGTTCCGGGCTTAAGGAGGAATCGATCAAGGTATGATTTTGGTTTCTCGTAGTTAATATTTAATGTTACGTGAAAACTTAGGCTAGAATACCTTAAGATAGGAATGAACTGAATGAATTATTGATGAATTGTGTATATGATATATGATGTGTGTATAAAGGATGAATGAATTTGTATAAGTTGGATTATGATTCTAATGAGTATAAATTAATGATGATTGTTGATGTGTTGAGGGTTGATGGTAGGTTTGTGAAATTGAAATGAGTGGATTGATTGAAAAATATGTAGTTTGATTTTATAAAAGATTTAATATTGAAACTGGTTTGATTTTGAAATTATTTGATACTAGGAATGATTTGAATGACCAAGAGGTGTTTAGTTTTGTAACACCCTAATATTCAAATCCTTATGCTCGAGTCATAAGTCAATGATATTACGGTGGTACAACTCTCAGGTGGATTTTTAATATATAAATATAAGTATAATTGAAAGGGATATTAATCGAGAAGGCTGAAAAGGCTAAAAATAAAATCGCGAAGACGTATCACTCATGTTTCGATAACTAAAAGATAAGGTGTGGAGTCAAAAGCGATATACGGATAAATGCATAAAGGAGATTAAGAGATAGATAACAGATAGATATATATATATAACATAAGTAAATAGCCATTAGTCGTGACCCGCGAAGTTTAGGCCGGCTAGGGTACAATATGAAAGTAGTTGACAACAGAATCTCCTAATCTCTCCCAAAAGAAACATAAGAGCCTCTATAGGCAAATTCAAAAGAGTTCAATACATAATATAATCTTTTCAAATTAAAGGTGGAGAGATTCTAAGCAAAACATAAAGTAGAGAAGATAAAGATCTTCACCGTCTCTCAGACGAACCACAGTTTACCTCTGAGCACCTGAACCTGTATCTGAAAAACAAAAAATATATACGGAATGAGAATCACGGGCCCACGGATTCCCAGTACGGTAAAAGTGCCAAATAAATACAATGCACTGCAACAAAAACTCAATAAGCATCCTAAACTTCTTTCCACCAAGCATTCACCCTATGTTCTCGCTAATCCATGAATAGGCAACTATCATAAGGAAAGGCTAAATCTAATTCATCTTTCAAAAGCTTCCCAACTTGCTAACTCTCCAACAAACCGGACCAGAATTATAAACAAACCCATCACAAGTTATTCTGCCTCAGCAATACTATATCAATATATCATATCCTCACTTGGAGCAAGTGAATCCACTTCACTACGTCTACCCAAGGAGCTCAACTTATCTCATTCAATAATCATCATCATTATACAATCGCATCACCAATTCATCTCATTAAGAACAGCCCTCAACGCCCACCGACACTAGCATGAGGGACCTCTCAGTTGTAGAAACACAAGCAATACAGACAAGTAAAGCACAATTAAGGTACAAGTAGAACAAGTAGCACATAATCAGGTAATGTAGCATATATGATATGACAATTCAAAACAAGTAGGCACACACAAGAAATTCAAACATATGCAATATGATGCATGCCTGCCCTATGGCTGATGATATCATCTGTCGGTTATATAGCCAACCTGACAAGTCCTGGTAACTAACAATTGGACTGTCCCTCTATCGTGCATCCCCAACTCGAGTTATTCTCGATCACCATCATGATCATGATCATAATCATAATCATACAACACCCACAATAGTGTGTATCCATACAACACCCACACTGATGTTTATCCACGGGGGCGAGCTCATCCGAAACTTTCACAATGTCTGGCCACACTTACGACATAGGGTCAGCAGAGTATCAAGTCTCCACCTAGAGCATGTGGTGGCTAGCCACTGCTTTCAACTAGGAAAACTCGTATCTCAGATAGTGGAAGTACAACATTCACATTTCATTCATTAGCATATATGAATTTATACTCAACCATAATCAATAATGGCTCCACCGTAACCCGGCAATCTCAGCCATCCGGCTCACAGTTCAATCTAGAACTAGCCAATTTATCAACATGGCTCCGCCGTAATCCGGCAATAACTCAGCCATCCGCCTCACAGTTCAATCCAGAACTAGCCAATTTATCAATATGGCTCTGCCGTAACCCGGCAATAACTCAGTCACCCGGCTCACAGTTCAATCCAGAACTAGCCAATTTATCAATATATACAGCCTTTCGGCTCATGGCACATAACGCACTTCCACCGCCATCCTCCATATCTCATGCAATCATCCTTGATCATCATTGATCACCAATTTTTCCCTTGCTCCATTCACAAGTTATCACATCCCCTAGCTCCATTCTCATTGTTAGGCATATCATAATGATTTAATACACAAGGGGTGATATCAGAGAATTAAAAGTATGAAATTTTGCTTTTAAAACTCAAAAATCAACTTTGGCATGAAAACAGGGCCACGCGTATGTGTCCTCCACGCGCACGCGTGGATGGATAAAACAGTCACATGACGCGTACGCATGGGTGCGTTTGTGCCCCACGCAAAAAACTGTCACAACTATGACACAACTCTCAGAAAAAATGGCTGGCCATTGGGTGCAGCGCATCGACGCGCACGCGTGGATGGTGCTTTTTCGAAAAGCGACGCGTACGCGTCAGTCACGCCTACGCGTGGGGGCATTCTGCTAAAAAATTTTCTAAGTTAAAAGCTACAGAATTCACAGAGTAAACCCCCAATCTTCCAATGACATAAATTCTTCATTTTAAATCATTTTTCGCGAAGAACGGCATGAACATCCCAGATCCAATTTTATTTCTAAACAAGTTTGGCACAAAAAGGGGACCCGGAGTCCAAGTTATGTCCCGTCAAAGTATGCCCAAAAACCATATTTTCATACAAAACCACAAAGTGCCAATTTTCATAATAAGCCATTTTTAGGGGTGTGCAAAAAAACTGGTTTAACTGAACTGAACTGAAACTGAATTGAAACTGTTTTAAATAAACCAGTTTTTTTAAATAAAAAACTGAACTGAAACCATAGTTTTTTATAAAAACCAGTTTATTAAAAACCAGTTTTTATAGTTCAGTTTAGTTTTAAACCAAATCAAAACTGGTTTATAGAACTTCAATTCAGTCTTCCAAACTCAAAAATTGAAAATGTGAAAACTGAAAACGCAAAAACCCTAATCGCGTTTCAACATCCTCTCTCGTCTCTCCCCTTCTGCCGCCGCAACCAACCGACTGCTGCCACCGTCAGAGCCGCCGTCGTCGAACTATTCGCCGCCGTCGCTCACTGTCGTTCACCGTCGTCTGACACAGTATCCTCGCTCCCTTGCTGGTTGCTGCCGTCGCTACCATTCCTCTCTCGTCTCTCCCTTGCTGCCGCCGCTACCAACCCACCACCGCCATCATCACCGTCGCTACCAACCCCTGCTGCTGCCATCTAACACAGTAGGTAATCTCTTTTCTCTTATGTTTTACTATGATTGGAAGCAGGGGAGACAATACTTTTTTACATAGTCAATTAGTAAGCCATTTTTACAGTTACCCATTTCTCTTTTCTGATTCGGAAGCTTTGAATTGTTGATGTTTACTTGTTTTAGCCTGCTAGATCCAAAACCTGAAATTTGGTTGGTATGGTTTATGTACTTTTTGTGATTTGCTGTGCTGAATTGTGTTTTTGTTAGTGTGAGTTGAATGGATTTGGTGTTTTTTTACATTAAGGATGTTAGAGAAAGTTTTGGATTGTTGAAGAAATCTCTGGTCAACCCGTTTGAACTAGCTTGGTTGTGTAAAAGATTTCTCAATCTCTCCTTCCCTCCCTCTCTGTTTCTCTGGTTTTTCATGGTTTACCTTTTTTGAAGTAGAAAGTTTTCCATTATTGATGTGCTTTTTGCTTCAGTTAAAATGCTGTTAAATATAGCGTTGGTGACATACTATTGGATTATAATATGTGCCATTCATAATAGTATGTAGGGTCTGAATTTACAATTTTACTTTGTTGAGGCACTAAAAAATTGGGTAAAAACAAAAGGAAAAAAAGATTTCCACTTTGTTTAGATTAATTAATATTATTGATATATATTATGGTGTTATTAGAAATTGGCATAACCATGTGTGTTATGTATGAGGATAGATACAATGAAGAGATTGTTGTTAATGTTGCTGTATCTGTGTTAATGTTGTAACTTTGGATCCTTATGTGATAGAAGCATTGGACATGATCACTCTCTGGGATTGAGTAAAACTTTAAGGACCAATATGATTTACAGTATAATAAGGATGAAGCATGAAGAGCGCCATTTGATTTGAGTAAAACTTTCAAAACAGAGAAAGATAGAGAAGATTAATGAAAATGAAAAGGGGGATTGAGAATTGAGAGTGCCGCTGTTGGTAAAAAATGAAAATGGGTTGAGGAAATTTCTGCACATTCATCAATGAAGTCTATGGAGTAGTTTTCATTTTGAATATCTTAAATTATGTTCATTAAAACTTTACTCTATGTTTTCTGCATTACAAATTGACTACCGCAGTGTGCAGGTGCCAAGCTATCCTGTTCAACGCATGGTTTTCGACGAAATTCACGGCTATTCTTTGACTTCAATAAATCCCTTCCTCGATGATTCTAGCCCAAAGGATCATGCTTTTGTTGATGAATTCAGCTGCATAGGTACTTTTTTACTTAGTCTTGCAATGCTAATGCTTTGATGAAGTGTAGCAAAAATACTATTTGATGAAGTACTATATGTTTGAGCAACGTGAACACGACACATAAAATGGTCTTCGTGTCTGGTAAAACTTGGTTTTATTTGCTAAGATCCCAAAAACTTCATGAATTTTTATTGATTAAGGATTTTTTTTGTCAACAATTTAGTTAAATTAAATTTATTTTATACAAACTGGTTAGTTCATTAAAAAATAGGTGCAGCAATTAAGCACCAGTGTTTTATTCTTAAAATTTTTATGCTTAAAATTTGAATTCCCATAATTGCTGGATTTATAGGGATTTTTATGTGTTATGTTATTTTGTATGGACCTTAACTAACAAACCAGTGTTTGGATTGCAGCAAAGATTCCAATTATCTTGTATTTGTCAAAGAAGAATCTGTTGAAAAACTTTCAAGAAAATTTGGTCAAGATAGGATACCAAACTCAAAAAGGAGTCTACTTGCTCCTGCCCCTGTGTAAACAATTGAATTGTTATGTTTGTTGTTTGTGTGTGTGATTAATTTCTTTTTTCTCTTTTGCTTGAGTTCAAACAAAGTACATTAAAAATACTCTGTATTTGGAATATTCTTTTATAAGAAGAAATAGTATTTGGTATCTTCCTGCTTTGTGTATGAATCAGGTTATTTCTCTCAATTGTAGTAGAGATGATGTTTAAAGAAGGAAGAATAAGAAAACAGTGTTGTTGCTCCCTGCTTTTTAAACTTGGTCTAATTAGTTATTTAATTTATAATTAGGTTTGTTGCTCATTAAAAATGTCTGAGAGAGAGGAGTATTCAAATCCTGCTGTTCCTCCTGCTCATCCCTCATTACCTTCTCAACCTAGTGGATCTTCTGGGCGTAAGAATCGATCAGAGATATGGGAACATTTCATTCCAATCGAAGGGATAGAGAAGTATGCAAGATGTAAAAACTGCAACGGTCAAATAAAATATGCAGGGGGAACAAGTGCTATGCGGCAACATTGGAAGCGATGTTTTGAATCGAACAACGAACATAGCAAGAGACAAAGGATAGAAGGGGGAACAAGTGGTCTTATATCCTCACCGAGTGTTACAAAGTTTGACCAAGCAGTAACTCGAAGTATCCTTACTGAGATGTTTGTGACTGAAGAGCTACCTTTCCGATTTGTAGAAAGAAATGTGTTTCGAAGGCTCTTGCATAGCATGCAACCTAAGTTTAAAATCCCTTCGTGTACTACATTGGCCCGTGATATACTTTCTTTTTATGAAACAGAGAAAATGAAGTTACAAAGTTATCTCTCTCATCATTGTCAAAAAGTGTGCCTTACAACTGACACTTGGACGACATCGAGTCAAAATTTGACTTATATGTCTCTAACGGCACACTTTATTGATAATGATTGGAAGTTGCAAAAGAAGATATTGAATTTTTGTCGGGTTGAGGGTCATTCAGGAGAGGTACTTGGTAGAGCTATTGAAGGTTGTTTGGATGCTTGGAAATTGCATCAAGTTTTTACTGTAACGGTTGATAACGCAACTTCTAATGATGGTGCAATTTTATACTTGAAAAAGAGATTAAATGCATGGAATAGTCTTGTTTTAAAGGGGGACTATCTTCATATGCGTTGTTGTGCTCATATCCTAAATTTGATAGTGAAAGATGGCTTGAAAGAGATTGATGATTCAATTACAAGAATTCGCAATGCAGTCAAATATGTCAAGTCATCTCCTATGAGATGTGAAAGCTTCAAAGCGTGCATTGAGCGGGAGAGCATCAATTATAAAGGGCTTGTTTCTTTGGATGTTGAAACTCGGTGGAATTCGACATATTTAATGTTGGAGGCAGCATTGAAGCTTCGAGCAGCGTTTGATTTGCTTGAGTTGCAAGATGATAAATATATTAATGAGATGAGCAAATCTTATGGTGTGCCTACAGATGATGATTGGACTTATGCAGAGTCAGTTTTACCATTCTTGAAAATATTCTATGATGCTACATTGCGCATTTCTGGGAGTTTGTATGTCACTAGTAATAAATATATGAAAGAAGTCTTTAGCATCGGAAGAAAAATCAAGTTGCATTGTGAAAATACTGATTTGAGCATAAGATTAATGGCGTCCAAGATGTAAAGGAAATATGATAAGTATTGGGTAACTCCAAATGTCATTAACATGTTGTTGTTAATTGCAATTGTGCTTGATCCATATCACAAGTTAGATTTTGTAAATTGGATGAGTCATTTGGTGTTGAAAAGGGAGGAGAACTCAAGTCAAAATTGTCTACTTGCTTGAATTTCCTTTATAATCACCACCAAGGCAAAGAAGATGAATCTTAAAGTAATCAAGATGCAATGATCAATGAAGAGGATGAAGATGATATCCTGAATATTTATTTGCAATCAACTGGACGTGATTCAGATGCTAAATCTGAACTTGACAGATATCTGAAAGAAGATTGTGAGCCTAGAAACAAGTCAGCAGAGTTGGATATTTTGGGTTGGTGGAAGGGAAATTCAACCCGATTTCCTATTCTTGCACGTATGGCTCGAGAAGTTTTAGCCATACCGGTTTCTACAGTTGCTTCTGAGAGTGCGTTTAGTACAGGAGGAAGGATTATTGACCCTTATCGGAGCTCCTTGACACCATATATGGTGGAAGCTCTTGTATGCACTCAAGATTGGGTAATAGATGACCCTTTTGGACTAATTGAAAATTTTGAAGAGATTGAAAAAGCTGAACAAGGTAATATACTTTTTTTTTCTTATTGCTTGTTTGTTACTAATTGTTAGTTTTCTATAATTAATGAGATATTTTTTTCTATGTAGGGAGAAATTCTTCAAGAAATGTTGGCACGCTTGATTCTCTTGAAGATGATTAGAATATTGTAATGGGCCAAAATTGTGTATTTGTGTTAGATTTGAATTAGTTTATTTTAACTTCATTTAGGTTAGTGTCATATTATATCATATTTTGAATGTTGTCATTGAACAAAAAGTAAGACTATGCTTTAGTTTACTAGTATGTAAATATTTTATGATTCTTTCAACTTTTGATTTAGAGAGAGAGGGGGGAGAGAGAGAGAAAGAGAGAAGGAGGAGAGAGAAAGCGAAAGAGAGAGAGAGAGAGAAAGAGAGAAGGAGGAGAGAGAAAGCGAGAGAGAGAGAGAGGGAAAGAGAGAGAGAAAGGGGGAAAAAGAAGGGGAGAGAGAGGGGAAGGGAAGAGAAAGAGGAGGGAGAGAGAGAGAGAGATGAGAGAGAGAGAAAGGAAGGGAGAGAGAGAGATGTGAGAGAGAGAGAGAAAGGAAGGGAGAGAGAAAGGGGAAGGGGAGAGAAAGAGGAGAGAGAGAGAGGAGAAGGGAGAGAGAGTGGAAAAGAGGGGGTAGGGGAGAGAGAGAGGAGAGAGAGAGAGTGGAAAAGGAGGGAGAGTGAGTGGGAGAGAGAGGAGAGAGAGGGGGGAGGGTAGGGGAGAGAGAGAGAAGGAAAGGGAGAGAAAAGGGGAGAGAGAGTGGAAGAAGAGAGAGAGAGAGAGAGAGAGAGAAAGGGGAGAGAGGGGAAGGGGAGAGAGAGTGGAGAGAGAGAGAGAGAGGAGAAGGGAGAGAGAGTGGGAAAGGGGGGAGAGAAAGAAAGGAAGGGGGGAGAAAGAGGAGGGAGAGAGGGGAAGGAGAAAGAGAGAGAGAGGGGGTAGGGGAGAGAGGAGAGAGAGAGTGGAAAAGGAGGGAGAGAGAGTGGGAGAGAGAGGAGAGAGAGAGAGAGAGAGAGGGGGAGGGTAGGGGAGAGAGAGAGAAGGAAAGGGAGAGAAAAGGGGAGAGAGAGTGGAAGAAGAGAGAGAGAGAGAAAAGAGAGAGAGAGAGAGAGATGAAGGGGAGAGAGGGAGAGAGAGGGTGTGAAAACTAGTTTTAGCCTATAAACCAGTTTAAACTGGTTTTTTTAATTAAAACCAGTTTTATTTTTATGAACTGGTTTAAACTGGTGCACTGTATTATAAACTGGTTTAAAACCAGTTTCTTATATGACAAAGCAGTTTGGTTCAGTTTCTAAACCATTTAAAATGGTTCAGTGCAGTTTCAGTTCAGTTTAGGGAAAAACTGAACCATGCACACCCCTAGCCATTTTCAACCCTTTTCAAAATCAACCAAAACATGCCAATTTCAACCCTTTTTGAAATCAATCAAATATACCAAAATCAACATCAAGCCTCCTCAACTCATACATTAACACTTTACCACAAGTCACAAAAATACCATTCCATCATTTTAACCCACTTCACCCAAGGGGCTCAAACTCAAACACATTTAGATATCATATACTCTTCCTCATGCCAATTTCCAACAACACCATTTTCAATCAACCATCATTATACATAATCAATATCATACTCACCATCACATGGTTTTACCCACAAATCAACCTTAATCACTCATCAAGCATATATCACAACATGCATATCTCTCATGCATCATACCATCAAGTCATCAATAATCATAATCACATATTAAATATCTAAAATTCATCTAATCACTTGTGTCATCACACAATGCACACATCAACTTACCTTCTTTACCTCTTTCTGGCCTCCGGCCCAAAATTCACGGTCTCTGGTCCAAATTCACAATTTAATTGCATAATCCACAAACCAATACTCATTATCCAATTCATCATATTTTCAACACACCAAACACACAATTTCACACAATTCTCAACCCAATAATTAATTCACACTACATATCAATTATTTATATTAGCACCAACCATTAACACAATCCAAACTTAATCCTAAGGACATCTAGCCGAGAAATTCTCATCACACCACATGGTACTTAAATGAAACTTAAACCGTACCTCTTGTAGCCAAACTAATTGAGCCTTTTCTTTGGAAGTCTTCATCGACCTTATCTCCAAGCATCACCAAAGCTCCTCAAGCAACATCAAACTCCCAATTATGCATCAAAATCACCAAATACACTAATATAACCAATTTCACATATATACATTAACCTAGGGTTCATAAAAATGATAAATCACAAGGGTTTGAGCACATCTTACCTTAACCTACTGAAGTTTGTGATAAATATCACCTATGGCTCATACTAGAGCACTCCTAAACAACCAAAATCACAAGATTTTCTCAACACCCAAATCAAATTCGAATTTAAAGAGAAAAACGAAAACTGGGTAAAGGACAGTGGATTACTTACCACAAAACTTAGATAGAATTGTAGATGATGATAAGAGTGACGCGTGGCCGCAAACGGCTCGTCAATCGGAGCTCCATAACTCAAGTTATGGTGATTTGAATATCAAAGAGAGTTAGGGTTTCTCTCTTCTCTTCTATCTTCTCAATTCAATGTGGAACACAATAATGGGGGGAGGAATGCTACTGAAATGGCTTAATAAAGATATATATATATATATATATGTGTGTGTGTGTGTGTGTGTGTGTGTGTGTGTGTGTGTGTGTGTGTGTGTGTGTTGGGTCTTGGGCCCACTTAGGCCTGGTTCACTTATTTTTGTCCGTTGGCCCAATTTTGGGCTAAAACCTTTAAGATTAGCGCTCTAAATCGCACTTTAAATATTTCTACCTTCCCTAATTAAAATTCCTAATTTCTTAAACTCATTTACTCATAATCAATTTTTTCAACTGTAGTACCAAACAGATCTCAGACAGTACTGCTGGTCAAAATTCCACTGCCATTTTTACGCAGAAAACTATGTTTTTCGACTCAGAAAAATTCACTGAATCCAAATCACATTTAAATTATCAAATTCCGATTGCCAAATCTTCTAACCATATTCGCTCCTATTTAATTTATTATTTAATTAATTACGGTTTGACCGGATTTTACAAGTTTGGTGGTCGGGACCCTTGAAGTATGGAAAAAGTCTAAGTTTTAGAGGAGATACTGTCGAAAATTTTATGAAAATAGGAGGTTTTGTTTGAAGTGGTTATTTAGAACGATTTGAATTTTTAAGGATTTTATAATTTGATTTTGAGTTATTAAGAAAAGGATTATGTTTTGAGTTTGCTTTATTTAGAAAAAAAATGAATTGTATTTTGAGTATGAATTGTTGATGAACGATATGAGAGGTGTGATAATAAGGAATGAAGGATGATAAGAACTTATTTTGATTATGAAGTGCTGAATGCTGAGATTATATGAATGAACTTGATTTGAAATTGTTTTGTGGGGATCGTGGTTATTTACTGCCCACCAGATTTTAAAGAAAATTGTTTTGTGAGGATCATGGTTATTTACCGCCCACCAGATTTCATATGAAATTATTTTGTGGGGATCGTGGTTGTTTTCCACCCATGTGTATGCAGTTTTCCAATTGAGAACGTCTGGGTTAGCTACCGGACATGTCGGGTTGGCTATATAATCGACAAATGAGACTCATCAGCTATAAGACAGGCATACATCATATGCATATGTGTGTTTTGTTTAATTGTGCATTAATTGGACTTGCATATGTGATTATTATGCTTACCTGGTATATTTGCTACCTGCTGTATTTGTATCCTACTTGTGTTTGCTTTGTCTGTATTGCTTGTCTGTGCACCGGAGTTTTGGAGATTGGAGGAATGGGAGGACTTGTGAAGGGTTAAGTTAGAAATTGGATTAGAACCAAAGCGCCCTAGATAGAATATCCTGTTATGGTTTTAAATTATAAATTTAAGCTTTAAACCTGAGTATTAGAGTTTTAGGAATGCTTTTGACTTTTTCGAAACCTTTTATATTAACTATGTGGGCACTTTTACCATGTTGAGAACCTCCAGTTCTCATTCCATACATATTGTTGCTTTTCAGATGCAGGTCAGGAGATACCTCACTGAGCATCCTAGAGACTCTGTGGAAGCGAAGAACTCTGGAGACTTAGGGTTGTATTTTATTTATGTTTAGATATGTATATAGATTCTCCATCTTGTATTTTATGCTTGTCCCTCTTAGAGGTTGACTTGGAGAAACAGGTTGTCAATTTTACGAGTTTGGAATATTTTGGGTTATATGTATGTTTATATATATACTCTGCCTAGCCTTTGTTTCCCAGGTCGAGTTCAAAGCTTGATATTTATATTTTGGAATTCTAATCTATGTTTATGGTCTTTTAGCCTTCCTTTCGATCTTGCTTATCCGTCTACGCTTATCTTTCGTGAGCGACACGATTTCTGTTTTAATTTTGCTTAACTTCTTTTTAAAAGGCTCCTAGTTATAACTTCTTTCAACTATATCTATGTACGTATTTTATTTTTAGATGTCGCACCGCCTCACCATCCCTAATTTATGGCCTAGGCATAAAGCTCTGTGTGATAGACTGGTAGGGTGTTACATATGACAATAGCAATTGTTGTATTACCCAATAAATTGATATTATTCCTTGAGACAATGTTTGTAACACCCTACCATACAGAGTCTTATGCTTAAGTCATAATTCAGAGATGGCAAGGTATTACGACCTCTAAAATAAAAATTTAGTACGTATAGTAGTATGAATGATTGATTATAACTAGGAGCCTTTGTAGAAAAAGGGGTAAACAAAATCGCAACTCAAAAGCGCAACACTCCGATCGATAACGTAACGAACAAGGATAAACCAACGCGAGATTATATATATACAAAGGAGTGTCAAAAACAGGAATATCAAGACTCAAAATCCGGCTGCGAAGATAACCGGTTCGAGCACAACAATATATACATATGATAAAATAAGGAAAACCCCAAAGGAAACCCAAAGGGACACAAATACAAAAAAAACCTATTCTCCAAAATCTCTCATAAGAGGAGTCATCATAGTTTGTATTATTTAATGGAGAAAAAAGTATCTAAGCAAAACATATAAACTAAAACAGAGTCCCCAAGAACAAAGGATCTTCGCTAATCCAGAAGTCTCCAGCAGGTCTTAGCGAGAAACCTCACGTCCTGCATCTGAAAACCACAAAATCCGCATGGGTGAGAACCAGAGGTCCCCAGCATGGTAACAGCTTCCACATATATAATACATAATAATAGAGGAAAGCCAAAGGCAATCCTAGAGCTTCCTTCAGATAATATCAAAGCTTATAAACAAGCTAAACCATATGTGGCAACTGACTAAAGGTTCTTCAGTCTAACTAATACTTCCCTTTTCAATTTCTTCAGACCTCCCATCCACCAGCAGGAGTATAATATAGCAAACACAGTTATATCAAACAAGAAATATACAAATAGAAACAATTAAGGCATTTAGACAAATAGCAAGTAATATGCAGTCAAATAGGCAATCTCAAACAATTCATATAGTATGCATATGATGAATGCCTGTCCCTAGTGGCTGATGATATCATCTGTCGGTTATAGAGCCAACCCGACAAGTCCTGGTAGCTAACCATTGGACTGTCCCTCTGTTACGCATCCCCAACTCGAGTTATACTCATCATAAACTTGATCATAATCATGATCTATATCCATCACCTTCACTGGTGAATATTTACGGGGGCGAGCTCATCCGGGTCTTTCACAGTGCCCGGCCACACTTATGACATAGGGTCAAAAGAGCTTCGAGTCTCAACCTGGAGCACGTGGTGGCTAGCCACTACTTCCTCCCAGGGAAACTCTCATCTCCAACAGTGGAAGCGCAACATTCACAATTCATTCAACATCATATATGCATTTATACTTAGCCATAATCATGGCTCCGCCGTAACACGGCAATAATCCAGCCATCTGGCTCACGGTTAAATCCATAACCAGCCGTTTCATTATCAATTACAGCCTTTCGGCCCATGGCATAACAAGCACTTCCACCGCCATACTCCGCCTCTCACATAATCATCTTTGATCCTCATTGATCATTCATTTTTTTCTTGCTTCACTCGCAAGTTACCACATTCACTAGCCCTCTTCCCATTGTTAGGCATGTCATAATGATTTAAGACATAAATGGTGAGATCGGAGGCTTAGAAGTATGAGATTTGGCTTTTAAAACTCAAAAATCAACTTTGGGATGAAAACAGGGCCACGCGTACGCGCACTCCACGCGCACGCGTGGATGGCCACAAAACTCATCGACGCGTATGCATCATGCACGCTAACGCGTGGATTGAAAATTCGCCAATCGACGCGCACGCGTCAGCCACGCGTACGCGTGGGTACTCTCGTGCCCCAGGCACAAAACTGGCACAGTTCTGGCACAACTCTCTGGAAAATGGATGGACATTGGGTGCAGCACATCGGCGCGCCCGCGCACATCACGCGCGGATGGCGTTTTCTGAAAGAACGGCGCGTACGCGCCAAGTGCGCCTACGCGTGAGGGGTCATTCTGCTAAAAATTTTCTAAGTTAAAAGCTGCATAATTCACAGATTCCAACCCCAATCTTCCAACGGACATAACTTTCTCATTTTAAATCATTTTTCACCCGTTCTTCAAACGGCATGGACATCCCGGATCCAATTTCATTTCTAAACAGATTTGGCACAAAATGGAGATCCGTAGTCCAAGTTATGTCCCGTCAAAGTATGCCCAAAAACCATATTTTCATACATAACCACAAAGTGCCATTTTCAAAACAAGGCATCTTCAACTCTTTTCAAAATCAATCAAAACATGCCAATTTATCCTTTTTCTTTGAAATCAATCAAAATATATCAAATTCAACATAAAGCCTCTTCAACTCACACATTGACACTTTACCACAATTTACAAAATCGCTATCCCATCATTTTAACCCACTTCACCCAAGTGGCTCAAACTCAAACACATTGACATATCATACACTCTTCTTCATGCCAATTTTCAACAACACCAATCCCAATAAATCATCATTATACACAATCAATATCATACTCACCATCAACATGGTTCAACCCACAATTCAACCATAACCAATCATCAAGCATATATCACAACATGTATATTTCTCATATATCATACCATCAAGGCATCAATAATCATCATCACATATATGACCACATCATATATATCAACCATTCAACATCATCAACAATTCAATGCCTATCTTAGGGCCTCTAGCCTAAGTATTTCCTACCACATTACGTATTAGATACGAGAAACCGAAACCATACCTTAGCCGATTTCCCCAATCTCAACCGGAGCACTTCCAAATCACTTATCCACAAGCTCTCAAGGCCTCAATACCTCCAAGAACAGATTTTTCACCACCAAATCCCTTTTTAAGCTTTTCAATATCACCAATCAAGCCCCAATATTCACACATACACAACCTAAGCCACAATCATCATACCCATACACAACATCTCAATACCCAAACATCATAGAACAACGAATAACACTAGGGTTGAGAATCTTACCACACCCAAGGTCCAAGGAGACAAGATTAACCTTCTCCTTCAAGAGAGTTGGGTCCTATAACATCAAAGAGCCCAAAATCTCAACATTTTTGCTCATAAAACTCGAAATCAAGGCTAGAAATTCGAAGAGCAAAACGTAGCTTACCTCAAGATTGATTGTATGGGTTTTGTAGAGCTCTCCGCAGTGAACGCGTGGCCGCAAACGGAGTGGCAATCAGAGCTCTAAATCAAAAGTTATGGTGGTTTGAAGATCAACCAAGGGAGAGAACTTGAGAGAGTGTCCTTCCCTCTTGTGCCTCCAATTTCAGCATGTGAGTGTGTTTAGTGAGGAGAGAGAATGCTGAAAACTAGGATTTTTGTTTAGTTTAGTTGGGCCAAGGGCCCACTTTGGGTCCAATTGGCCCGGTTTGGCCTGTTCGGTCCAATCTTGGTCCGATTTCTATAAAATTGGTACCAAAATTCTCGTCTCAGTCTCCTCTATCATATTTAGCCATAAAAATCACATTTTAGACTTTCTAGAATAAATTCTCATTTATAGATTAATTAGCCGTTAATTAACCAAGTTTTACAATGTTAACATGTTGAATAATATTTTTATGGCAATTGCAATTATTATAGTACCTATAAATTTATTTAAAAAATATCATACCTTAAGATAAGTGGTACTTAATTGGATTGTGATTAAAATTTATTTAATTGATTATTTTAGAAATTTAATTTTAATTTAAATTATTAAAAAAATTTGTATAAAAAATATAAATATAACTAAAATTATATACACATTATTTTATATGAAAGATATAATTTAAAATTATTATTATTATTATTATTATTATTTAATATTTGTACATTTTTCAATGCATCTGCATCATGGAGATATATAAGAGTTGATGAAATTTGTATAAAAAATATAAATATAATTATTTTTTATATTAACAGCGTGAATAATTATCTAAAAAAAATAAATATAATTGCATAATTATTTAAAATATTTTATATTGTCAGTATATCAAAATTAAATTTATATTTTCCCTTGCTACTTCTGTTTTAATAACATTTTTGGTGTTGTTAAGAATATAAGCCTAGAAAGCCATACTTGGATATGCATTATGTTTTAGTTCATTTTCAAATATTATTAGAAACTTCTCAAGTTGTTAATTTCATCTCTTGCACGTTACACCCTCTTTGGTCCATCCATTGCTTCAATAATTTTCAACCTTTGGTTAAGAACGTAGAATTTGGCATTACTTAAAGCATGAAATATTTTATTATATTTTCATATTTATTTATTTTTGCTACATCATACATGACCACACCCCTGCATAATTTATTGTTTGTCTATTGTCCTTGATAAGGACATGAATGATATAGACAAAAGTCACCGGATAAATATGGAGAAACAATGAAAATGAACCAACAATCAATGTATATAAGTTTTAGATGAGTTGCTCGTAGATTTTGAATATGTAATTTTCCAATTTTTAGATGTGTGTAATTTTGTTTGTTAATTTTTTTTGGACGTGTTGGTTGATTATTGTTGATTTTATTGTTCTCATAACAGGATCGATGCCGAAAATGTAATTATTGAAAAAAGAAAAAAAAACGCATTTATGGACGCACGCACACAACTAATTGGGATTATCATCCCTGCTTATCTTCAATAAAAAGATACAGAAATATTAAATGGTGAATATGGTGATGGCTTTGAGATTGTGTTTAACTTACTAAAAAAGATAAATACATAATATTTAATAAATTTTAAATATTTTATTTTTTATTTTTAAAAACAAATTAAATAATTTAAACACTATAATAAAAAATATCATAAAATTTATCATATTTAATATCTAAAAAAAATTAATTAAAAATAATCATAATTTATTTTATTTAATATTCATAAATTATTACTATAATTAATAAATATTAAATAAGACAAAGTTTTGACCTTTTTTTTTATTCGCTGGCATTATCGAAAAATATATTTGTGGTTTGAGGGGGGGAAAATAATTAAATAAATGAATGATTACACAGAAGATTTGAATAAGGCAGCCAAAATGGGTAGGGTTGGGGGATGACTCATACTGACATTATTTTTGGCAAATTTGTTTTTATTCCATCTAAGGCTTCTTTGAGTCTTTGAAGTAAGCAACCTGATTACCTCTTCCTAATCTTTCCCAATAAATCGTCCTGGTTCATGTTGTAGAGAAAAGATAGCATCAACTATATATAAAAGCCCCTAGGCTACATGAATATTCATCACCAATCCTTTCAATTAAAAAGGTAATAACAGTGAAAGAAAACATTTCAACCAATCATGGGTGACTTGGGAGAGTTTGATTCATCATTCATTCAGGCCTTAGAACACAGGCCGAAACCCAATGCTACTGAAGCACAAGGGATACCCTTGATTGATCTCTCACCCATTAGTTGCCATGAAGATGTTGAAACAAACTCAGAAACTGACGCTGCTTCCATTGAGGAGCTTGTCAAACAGGTTGGAAGTGCCTGCAAGAACTGGGGTTTCTTCCAGGTGATCAATCATGGGGTGCCTCTTGATAGGCGCCAGAGGATCGAAGCGGTGGCGAGGGAGTTCTTTGCGCAGAGTTTGGAGGAGAAGAGGAGGGTGAAGAGGGATGAGGTGAAGATAATGGGATACTATGATAGAGAACACACAAAGAATGTTAGGGATTGGAAGGAAGTGTTTGATTTTGGTGTTGAGGATCCAACTTTGGTTGCAGCCTCAACTGATCCTGATGATGATAGTGTTGCTTATTGGACTAATCAGTGGCCTGAATACCCACCCAAGTTCAGGTAAATTATGTTTCAAGCTGTAGTAACAGTGAGTTCTATACAGTAGCTAGTTTATAAGTTAGTGCTACTTATAGCAAATAAAGCTCAAAATTATAGTTACATCTTTTGTGATTTGTTAAAATTCAAATTGACTCCTCTTTATTTCTAAGATATATGTTGAGCACTGCTGAGATTTTGGTAATAATACACTTTAGTATCTTTATGTTTTGTAAAATTACTAAAATATAACGAACATCACTAACTCGGCCTTTTTTTACATAACGGGTTCTAAATCCGGAAAAACGAATAGGGTTGTTCTGTGTATGATTGTCAATGTAAAACAGTGTCTCATTCCAATATATGGCCATGACACAATGACGTTTTTAAAGCTATGTTGGGTTGTGTCAGGCAGCCAATATAAAACAAGGTCGCATCTCAAAACATGGACATGACGCAATAACGTCTTGATCCATACAGCCGATCCCATTTAATGGGAAAAGGCTTTCTTAAATAAGTAAGTATAACAAACATTACTAGAGTGATTTAGAAGAGGTTAGTACCACAGAAAAATAGAAAGTAGACATGATAAATTTCACCATACCTAAGGCAGTGTTGGTAAATAGGAGCAAAATTAAGATACATCAAAGTAGAGACAAGAAAATTATTGTGCTTTTTGGTAGATAAATACATTTTGTTTATTTATAATTTCCAAATAAATTTGTATCTTTTAATATTTTTATATTTCTGTTCTGAGGTTGTTACCAATTAGGACTTTAGAAAGATCAATGATTTTTTTCTAGAAGGTCGTAAATTTGATATAACTGAAAATTTGTTCATAATAATCTGTTTTATCTTTTCAATCTTTTTGGCTACTGCCTTGCTCATTTTGTAGGGAAACTTGCGAAGAATACACTAGGGATGTTGGCAAGTTGATAATGAAGTTGATGGAGCTTATAGCACTAAGCCTAGGCTTGCAAGCAAAGAGGTTCCATGAATATTTCAAAGATCAAACAAGTACCATTCGACTCAACTACTACCCACCATGCCCTTCCCCTGAACTCGCTCTTGGGGTTGGACGCCACAGGGACAATGGAGTCTTAACAGTGCTAGCTCAAGATGAAGTTGGAGGTCTTCAAGTTAAGCGACGAACAGATGGAGAGTGGATCGGAGTGAAGCCCACACCAGGTGCCTTTATCATCAATGTTGGTGACATAATGCAGGTAACACACTCATGTGATATGCAAGTTGGAGGTAACACACTCCGTTGGGTTCCAGATTATCTGATATGCAAGTTCTCTTCTTAAGAATAAAGGAAATTAGTGATTATTGAAGAATGATTATGACATGGTAATTATGGTAGGGTATATGCTATTGTCAACTTTTGATGCAGGTAGTTAAAATCTAGATTTTACTTCAAACGTTGAAATAACTAAGTGTAAAACATGGAACAGTAACGTACATAATTTGAATCATAAAATCGCCTGTTCTGATAGAAATTGTTAGAATTCATTGAGTTATTCAAAATCGTAATATCACAAGGTTTTGAATTTTGTTGTAGGTGTGGACGAATGAGGCTTACAGAAGTGCAGAGCACAGAGTGGTAGTGAATTCTGTGAAGGAGAGGCTTTCAATTCCATTCTTCCTCAACCCAGCTCACTACACTGAGGTGAAGCCACTTGAGGAGCTCATAGATGAGGAACACCCTCCCAAGTATGGGCCATATGTTTGGGGCAAGTTTCAAGTTATTAGAAAGCGCAGTAACTTCATCAAACTCAATGTTGATAACATCCAAATTGATGATTTCAGGATAGCACCTTAATAAGGCTGGTTAATTGGAAATTTGGAATATAATTGGGAGTCCATACAAGTTACTACTATTATCCTATTAGTAAAGGGTGATTATTTATGGAAATGGATTCTCTCAATTTTGTTTTTAATAATTGAGAAAATAAAGTATATTTTTTAATTTTTTAATATTTTTTTATTTTACTTATAAAATTAATAATAAAAAATTATATTTTATTTCTTTAATTATTAAAAAAGATTAAAAGAATTCATTCCTGATTAATCATCATGTTTCTGAATTTTAAAATGGGATTTGATTTTTTCTTTTCGGTATAAGATGTCTCATGTTTTATAGGTTTATTCTCTCTGCTCTTGATGAACACGACACTACCACTAAATTTACTAATAAATCTTTTGGCTTTTCTCGTAGCTTCAGGTATATATATTATTAGACATAAATTTATTTGGGTATATCCTTCTAATAGTTTATTTTCATTTTCGGAAAAACAATTGATGGCATATTTATTATATATGTTGGAGAATAAATAAATATAGAAGATATAATAAATATAAAATAAAAAAGTATAAATAGAAAACTCTAATATTGATATTTACTAATATAATTATTTTACTATAATAATAAAAGTAACTTATATATTTACTGGAATTAACCACAAAAAATACTCTCAAATTATTTAAACGCTGACAAAAATACACTCGAATTTTACTATTGACGAAAATGTTTTCAAATAATTTAAAAACACAACAACAATGTCTAACAGTAAATATATATTTTCAAATAATACATTAGAGATTGAATTTTGATGCAATTTTTTACAAGCATAATTATAAAAATAAGATATTATTATACATAAAAATTAATAATTTTTCGTTAAGTATATATTTTTTAATAATTATTTTTGTTAACAACCAATAATACTTTTAAAAAATCAAAAAATAATATATACTTAACAAAAAATTAACAAATTTTAAGAATAATAATATCTTATTTTTTTAATTATGCTCGCAAAAAATTACATGAAAATTCAAAGTTTAATATACTTTTTGAGAAATATATATTTAATGTTAGTTTTTTTGCAAGATTATGTAACATTAAATATGTATTTCTTAAAAAAAACATTAGAGATTGAATTTTGATATAATCTTTTGTAAGAATAATTAAAAAAATAAGATGTTATTATCTTTAAAATTTGATAATTTATTGTTGAGTATATATTGTTTTTGTAATTTTTTTAATTAATAATACTTTTAAGAAAATATATACTTTAAAAAAATAACCAAATTTTAAGAATAATAATATCTCTTTTTTTTAATTATACTTATAAAAAATCACATCAAAATTCAATCTCTATGACATTTTTTGAAAATATATATTTACTGTTGGATATTATTGTATTTTTAAATTATTTAAAGACATTTTTATCGATAGTAAAATTCGGGTACATTTTTGTTCGCGTTTGAATAATTTGGGGGCGTTTTTGGTAGTTAACCCATATTTACTATTATTATATATATTGCAACTTAAGAACTCAAAGAGAAATAAAAATAAAATAGAATTTTATGTGTTATTATAGTGTGTATTGTTTCTCATATTGCTTCTCTATTTATAGGCGTGTGAAGTTTATATTTTTAACTTCATTAACTTTGGTTTGCCTTGAGAAGCTGAGTCCTTTAGTATTGAAAATAAAATCAGCCGCCTATATTAATGGGCATCCATTTTGATCTTATTATAACACTCTCCCTTAAATGTCCATTTAGGATTATGCCTCGTTAAAATTTTACTAAAGAAAAACACAATGGGAGAAAACTTTAGTGAAGAAAAAAGAATACAAAATCCTTTGTGATGGGGACTGCCACATTAAAAACCTTGTCAAAAAAGCCCAATGAAAAAAGCCTGATCAAGAAAAAAAGAGTACAACCTCCTCCTCTTGTCACCATTATTTAATATCTCAAAATCAACGCATTCCAATCTGATGTACCAATATTTTTAAAGAGGATTTTGGAAGTGACTTTGTAAATAAATCTGTCAGATTATCGCTTGAATAGATCTTTGATGTATCCACCCTTAAGTTGAGCAATGCATGTTGTATTATCTTTAAACAGGACAGTCGGAGCTATCTTATGATCAATTAGTCCACATGATGACAGAATATATTGGATCAAATTCCTGAGACAAAAACACTCACGACTAGTTTCATGTATTGTTAGTATTTCAGCATGATTAGAGGAGGTTGCTGCTATCGTCTGTATCGTGGACCTCCATGATATAGTTGTGTCACCATATGTGAATAGATATTCTTTTTTAGATCTTCCTTTGTATGGATCAGACAAGTATCCCGCATCTACATAGCCAACTAATTGTGACTTGGATCCATACGGATAAAACAATCCCAAATCAACCATTCCATGAAGATATCGAAAGATTTGTTTGATTCCACTCCAATGTCTTCTGATTGGAGAGGAACTATACCTTGCTAGTAAATTCACCGCAAATGATATGACAGGTCGTGTATTATTAGCAAGATACATTAGCGCTTTAATAGCACTAAGATATGGTACTTTAAGACCAAAGATATCTTCATTTTCTTCTTTAGGACGAAATTGATCATTTTTCACATCCAAAGATTTTACGATCATTGGAGTATTTAATGGATGTGACTTATCCATATAAAATCTCTTCAAGATCTTTTTCTGTGTATGTTGTTTGATGAATAAAGATCCCATTTTTTATATGCTCGATCTGTAGATCAAGACAAAATTTAGTTTTTCCAAGATATTTCATCTCAAACTCTTCTTTTATAGTTTTTATAATTGTTGGAATCTCTTCAGGAATTCCAATGATATTTAAATCATCAACGTACACAACAATTATAATGAATCCAGATGCAGATTTCTTTATGAAAATACATGGGCAGATATCATCATTCCTAAATTCGTTTTTGACCAGATACTCAATAAGACGATTATACCACATTCATCCAGATTGCTTTAGACCATATAAAGATCGTTGCAATTTGACTGAGTATAACCCCTGCGAATATTCATTGGATGGTTTAGGTTGTTACCACATCCATTAAATGCATATGTAGTTTATAATATGCGGATAAACTGACCAAATAACGCAATGTTATTGCATCCACTATATGGGAATATGTTTCTTCATAATCTATACTAAGCCTTTGTGAAAAATCTTGTGCCACAAGTTGAGCTTTGTAGCGTACAACTTCATTTTTCTCATTTTGTTTTCTCACAAATACCCATCTGTATGCAACAGGTTTTACATCTTCAAGTAGATTACAGGTGAAAAGACTTCACGTTTTGTAAGTGAGTCTAATTCAACCTTCATAGCTTCTTCCCATTTTAGTCAATCATTCCTTTGTTGACATTTTTCGACTGTTCTTGGCTCAAGGTCCTTACTTTCATGCATGATATTTAATATCACATTATATGCAAATATTTTATTGATAATTGTCTATTTTTTGTCTCATTTTTCTCCTATAAAGACATAATTTATCGAGATCTCAATATTTTCACAATTTTCACGTACCTGAATGTCTTCTGGCGTCAAAACTATATCAAAATTTTGGACAACTGCAGGTGTCTTTACTATGTCTTTATCTTTTCCAACATGAATGGTATTTACCTCTTTTCTTTTTTGAGAATTTTTGTCTTTGGAATCGACAAGTCTACCACACTTCTGGCGTGAATTTGTTTCAGTGGCCACTTGTCTAACTGGGACATCAATTTGAATTGGGGCATTTTTAGCTGGTGTATAAGATTTGGTTATCCTCTTTGTATCAGAAAATATATCAGGCAATTCATTTACTATTTTTTGTAAATGTATAATCTTTTAAACTTCTAGTTCACATTGTCCTGATTGAGGATCTAAATGCATTAAGAATGATGCTTTCCAATTAAGTTCTGTTTCAGGAAGCTTATTCTCTCCCCCCTAATGTTAGAAATGACAATATGCAAATCGGGCTTTAAATACATCTCCAGTTTGTATCACAAGATACTTCACTATAGAGGGATAATCATATCCAACATATATCCCCAATTTTTTTGGGGGTCCCATTTTGGTGCGAGAAGGTGGTGCAATGGGAACATATATCGCACACCCAAATATTCTTAAATGAGAAACATTTGACTGGTAGCCAAAAGCTAATTGCATAGGAGAGAACTGATGGTAACTTGTTGGCCTTAAACGAATAAGTGTTGCGGCATATAAAATAGCATGCCCCCAATCCGAGGTTGGGAGATTTGTTCTCATAAGTAAGGGTCTAGTAATTAATTGGAAGTGTTTAATAAGTGATTCTGCTAACCCATTTTGTGTGTGAACATGAGCTACTAGATGTTCAATGTTTATTCCAGCCATATAATAAGCATCAAAGGTTTGGAAAATAAATTCACCAGTATTATCAAGACGAATTGCTTTGATTGAATTTTCTAAAAATTGTGTTTTTAATCGAATAATTTGAGCAAGTAATCTCGCAAACGCCAGGTTGCGAGAAGACAATAAGCACACATGTGACCATCTCAAAGATGTGTTTATTAGGACCATAAAATATCTAAAAGATCCACATGGTGGATGAATAAGTCCACATATATTGCCTTGAATCCTTTTTAGGAATTCAGGGGACTCAAATCCAATCTTTACTGGTGATGGTTTTAAAATTAGCTTTTCTTGAGAACATGCAACACAACAAAATTCACTAGATTTAAGAATCTTCTGGTTCTTTAGTGAATGTCCATGGGAGTTTTCAATAATTCTCTGCATCATAGTTGTTCCTAGATGACCCAATTGGTCATGCCAAATTATAAATTCATTTGGGCTGGTAAACTTCAGGTTTACAATGGCATGTGATTCAATTACACTAATTTTAGTGTAATATAACCCAGATGAAAGTGAGGGTAACTTTTTTAATATAACTTTTTTATTTGAATCATGAGTTGTGATACATAAGGACTCATGATTTTCCTCATTTATTGTTTCAATATGATATTCATTTTGGCAAATATCTTTAAAACTCAACAAATTTTTTAGAAACTTAGTAGACAATAGTACATTATTTATTATGAATTTTGTTCCTCCGAAAAACAAAATTATAACTCTTCCGGAGACTTCTATCACATTGCCTAAGCCAATAATACTATTAACATATTCTTTTTTTAGTACAAGATGAGTAAAATATATATTACTTTTGAGAATGGTGTGCGAACTTGCACTATCCGCAAGGCAAATATCTTCATTATATATCCTTGTCATTTTCTTCAAAGATAAATAATAATAAAATGAATAAAAGTATATGCATAGTAAAATTATTTTCATGATTATTTTTTTAAGAAGTACTGTATATAGTATCGTATACTAAAAATTTTATTATTATTGTTTTAGAACTTGGCGCATTTAGTAATTTTTAAATTCATAAATATTTTATTAAATATTATTTATATACATCATACTTGAAATTCAAAATAAAACTTACAAATTTTTTTTCATTATTTATTTACATGAATACTTAACAAAGCCACATATTAAACTATTTCATCATTGATCAAATGGCCAGTATTTCCTTCAGGATCCTCTAAGAAATTAGATATTTCATAATAAGTGGTGTAATTTTCAACAACATCCTTTGAAACAAAATTTGTCTCCTTTTTTTTGTCATTCTTTTTCAAAGATACTTGATAAAGATCAACTAGGTTCCTGAAGGTACGACAGGTACACGACCAATGGCCCTTTCCACCACAACGAAAATATTTATCCTTTATTGATTTGTTTTGTCTATTATTTCTTTCTTTATCCCACTTCTGGTGAGATCCTTTCTTGTGGACATAATTTTTCTTCCTTCCATAATTTTTCTTGTTACTAAAACATTGTCATTTACCTCTTCTGGGATAATGATTTGCTACATTTGCTTCAAGAAATGGGGCGGCGCCAGCTAGACGTGCTTCATGATTTTTTTTTAAAGCAATTCATTGTTACTTTCAACAACAAGAAGGCAAGAAATTAGTTTAGAATATTTTTTAAATTCTGTTTCTCGATACTGCTGCTGCACGAACACATTATTCGAGGCATGAAAGGTCGAGAAAGTTTTTCTAACATGTCATTATTAGTTATCTTTTTTCCACATAATTTCATTCGTGAGGTAATTTGGAACATTGCTAAATTATATTCATTTATGGATTTAAAATCATGTAGACGTAAGTGTGTCCACTTATATCGAGCTTGAGAAAATATAACTGTCTTTTGATTATTATACCTTTTTTCAAGATTTTTCCACAGATTTGCAGGATCTTTTAGTGTGAGATATTCATTTTTCAATCCTTCGTCAAAATGACGACGAAAGAAGATCATGGTTTTGGCTTTTATCCTTCTGGGATGTTGGGAATAAGAAGTATGACCACAATCCAATCAATCATGTGTCAAATAATTTGTTATTATTATTATATTAAAATGTTAATATAAAATAAGGTCCTTGATTAAATTTAGAGATTTATCATTATGATAGTGATCATAATATTGAGAGATAAATCTTTTATAATTTAATCTAAATTGTTCTTAGTTATAGGATTATTAAAAAGGACATTAATAATCCGAAAAGATCAATATATATATAATGGTCTTCATTGGATGAAGATTAATAGATCTCATTTATTAAATTATATATATATATATATATATATATATATATATATATATATGGTGCATATAGAGATATGATCATTGAACTGACTCACTTTGAGAATTCCTAATGGTTATAATTACCGGATATTTGTCAATAGGATATTCTCAAGATGAACATAGTAATAGAGTTTCCTTTGACCTGCGACTGTCATAGTAATTAACAATGTATTTATTATACTTTGATTCCGGACACCTAATACCCTAGGGTGCTAGTTGAATGGATATTGGGTATGATTTAAATACTTGTAGAATTAATGATTAGTCAATAAGGAATCCATCAACTCTCGGTAAAGAGTTTGAGCTCTATGATTATAATGACTGAGATGAATAAAACCTTGGCCAAGGGGATTGAATGAATGAAGAAATGAGTTTCTTAGGTCATTCACAGTTCATTATAATAATGGTAACAAGTTAGAGTTTGACAATTAAACCATACTCTAAGAGTTAACCAAGAGCTGAAAAGATGGAAGGAATTATACTTTGTTCTTCTAAGGTTCTTAGTAAAAATATATTACTCCATACTATCGGGTCGTTGAGGAGTGTTGCTAGACGCCAACCTTGATTAGTAAATTTAGTATGACTAATTTACTACCCGCTTAGTATTGAACCTATGGGGTCACACACTAACGAGTGTTCTAATATTTGCTATAGAATTATTTAATTATTATTTTGATTTGATCAAATAAATAATTATATTAATTCAAATGGAATATTATTATATTTTTTGCTAGCACCAAAAATATAATAATAGTATGATAATTGAGAATATTAAATAAGATTTGAGAATAATTAGTTATTCTATTTCTAAATTTGAATTATAAAGTTGGATGAGATTCTAATTGATTCTATTTCAAATTGAATTATGATATGATTCATAAATTTGAAAGATTCAAATTAAAATAGTAAGATATGATTCAAATTTGAATTGAGATTCAAATTTAAAATCAACAACAAATCTCATACTATATATAGGTATGCCAAGAGTAGAGAAAAACATGAGAAAGACAGAGAAAATAACAAGGGTTGTTATTCCTTTATTATTGAAATAAAGTTTAAGCACAAAAATAGATCTTTAAGGATTACTTTACTTTCTTCCGCTGCGCGTGTTATGAACACATGGTAATCCTCCAGTGGTATCAGAGCTTTGGCTTTTTTGTGTTTAAATTTTTATTCCTATTTCTTAAAGTTTGTGAATTAATATGATTAATTCAAATTATTTTTTAAGCATGTGATGTATTTATTTCCATTGAGATGGTTTTTTAATAAATTAATAGTTAATTATTTTAATTATTTAATTGTGATTAAATGATCATTCTTTTAATATAAAAGTTATATTTATAATCAAATATTTTATTTATATATTAAATTTTATTGTGATTTTGATCGCAATAAAAGAAATAAGATGCAAAACATCTTTTGTTTATTTTTGATATATATAAGTGTATATATAAAGGTCAAATTTGATTTGATAATTTTTAATGCTAAACGTTAGTACATGAAAAATCAAATTTTGATTTGATTGATGTGTTTTGGACACTATAATTTTAGAAATTAATTTTTCTAATGTTCTTGATTATAAAGAGCGGCCTGACAACCAGGAGTTTTATTTTCAAGATAATCAGTATATACATTTGATGTATTAGGGATTTAATTTTATATTTTTACCTAGACAACCTGGGAGTATAAAATTTAATCCAAGAATACTGGTAGAAATTCTCTAACAATAGAGATAAGTCCTAAAAGTTAGGATATTATCAAAAATAAATTTATCTCTTGTTTACAAGGAACGACCTGACAACCAGAAGACTTGTAATCACAGATAGAATTTATTCATGTATATGATGATGCATAAGGAGAATTAATTTTATACTTGAACCTAGACAACCTAGGGGTATAAAATATAATTCAGTTAAATAATTGTTTGACAACCAGATAATTATTTGGGATTATAATTGTATGTGATACAATTTAATCATATTTATTTGGAATAGGTATGAGTAACAACTTGACAATCAAGGTATTCATTCACGATTCTAAATAATTTTGCCAGAAATATAGATTTCTTGGTTTACTTTCATATTTTAAATTTTTAAATGTCCATCTTTCGTATGGCATACTTGAAAGTAATAAATTGGCTATACATTAAGAATTGTTCTTATGTATGAAAGAGTTATCATGGACATGATAATCCTATAGAAATAATATTGTCCAATAAAATTGGTGATGGAATACTCAGTACTTGTGAAGTATCTAAAATATTATTTTACTACAATATAGGTTGTTTTGACAATCATGAGTTCTAATTTCAAAAGCATATACCCACTATTTATTATTGAACATCTTGAGAAGATGTATAGTGCCCAAAGTAAGATAGTATGACTATCAAAGATTTTATTTAAACTAGTGGGAGTATTGGACAATATATTTTGAATTAAACAACTTTAGAAGTTGGAATGCCATTAGCCAAATGGTTTTAGCGAGAATTGTTCTTACAAGCATTTTTGGAGATTTATTTTGTTACAAACAATTTATAATTGGCCTTAATATGATTAACGTTTGTGATCTTTTTGGAAAAACTGAATATGAGTATTAAGGATGTGAATCAAAATTGCTCTTAAGGGTTGGTTTGACCAATAATAAAGATATTGAGTATTTTTATTATAAGAGCTTAAAGTAAAATCTTTAATTATCTAATTGATATTCTATTGAATAGAGAATGAGATTCTCAACACACAAATACTAGTACTCTATGTACTCCATCATGTTTAAAGAAACATAGAATTTGATTTAGCTGAAGATAAGTGTTTGTTAAATATTTGGACTACGTTTTAAAAATGTCGTTAAATTAACAAACTTCTCACTAAATCAATTTTTTTATCCATATGAGATATAGAAAATGCATAAGCTGAAACTCAAGAACATTAGAGTTTGGAGATGTCTTATATGTGTTAAGAGATTGCAGAACAATAGAATTGATATTAGGTCCGATAAATGAGATTTATTGGTTACCCTAAAGAAATAATGAGATTATTTTTATCACTCTTCTCATGACAAAGTGTCTGTGATAAGAGGTTAAACTCCTTTTTAGAAAAGGAATTCCATCTTAAAGAAAGAGTGGGAGTACAATTACTTTTATTAGAATTGTTTACCACTCAATAGAGGATATACTTTCTCAAAAAGTATAAAAGGTTTGATCGTCAAACTAATTTTTTTGAAAAAAAGTAGCCTATTTGTATAATGATACAATTCTATAAAGATAGATCTAATGGTTACTTAGACTTTTTATAATCATGTTCAATAAGGATTGTCCTTAAAATAAAATTATGCACTATTGTAGTGGGAGATTTCATGTTTTGAGAAAATGCTATATTTATTATGCACTATGTGTATTTTACAAAAGGACAAGCAAACATGCTCAAAAGCTAAGGTGTTTAAGGTCAAAAGAGTTTTGATAAACACAAATGTGCATTGAAAAATTATACACATGATTGATTGGCTCTAGTGCAAGTGGGAGATTATTGATATAATAGTATGCCCAAGATCCAATCTATCATAATTAGCTCTCGTGCAAGTGGGAGATTGTTGGGAATAAGAAGTATGACCACAATCCAATCAATCATGTGTCAAATAATTTGTTATTATTATTATATTAAAATGTTAATATAAAATAAGGTCCTTGATTAAATTTAGAGATTTATCATTATGATAGTGATCATAATATTGAGAGATAAATCTTTTATAATTTAATCTAAATTGTTCTTGGTTATAGGATTATTAAAAAGGACATTAATAATCCGGAAAGATCAATATATATATAATGGTCTTCATTGGATGAAGATTAATAGATCTCATTTATTAAATTATATATATATATATATATATATATATATATATATATATATATATATATATATATGGTGCATATAGAGATATGATCATTGAACTGACTCACTTTGAGAATTCCTAATGGTTATAATTACCGGATATTTGTCAATAGGATATTCTCAAGATGAACATAGTAATAGAGTTTCCTTTGACCTGCGACTGTCATAGTAATTAACAATGTATTTATTATACTTTGATTCCGGACACCTAATACCCTAGGGTGCTAGTTGAATGGATATTGGGTATGATTTAAATACTTGTAGAATTAATGATTAGTCAATAAGGAATCCATCAACTCTTGGTAAAGAGTTTGAGCTCTATGATTATAATGACTGAGATGAATAAAACCTTGGCCAAGGGGATTGAATGAATGAAGAAATGAGTTTCTTAGGTCATTCACAGTTCATTATAATAATGGTAACAAGTTAGAGTTTGACAATTAAACCATACTCTAAGAGTTAACCAAGAGCTGAAAAGATGGAAGAAATTATACTTTGTTCTTCTAAGGTTCTTAGTAAAAATATATTACTCCATACTATCGGGTCGTTGAGGAGTGTTGCTAGACGCCAACCTTGATTAGTAAATTTAGTATGACTAATTTACTACCCGCTTAGTATTGAACCTATGGGGTCACACACTAACGAGTGTTCTAATATTTGCTATAGAATTATTTAATTATTATTTTGATTTGATCAAATAAATAATTATATTAATTCAAATGGAATATTATTATATTTTTTGCTAGCACCAAAAATATAATAATAGTATGATAATTGAGAATATTAAATAAGATTTGAGAATAATTAGTTATTCTATTTCTAAATTTGAATTATAAAGTTGGATGAGATTCTAACTGATTCTGTTTCAAATTGAATTATGATATGATTCATAAATTTGAAAGATTCAAATTAAAATAGTAAGATATGATTCAAATTTGAATTGAGATTCAAATTTAAAATCAACAACAAATCTCATACTATATATAGGTATGCCAAGAGTAGAGGAAAACATGAGAAAGACAGAGAAAATAACAAGGGTTGTTATTCCTTTACCTCTATGCACATAAATATATGTGAGACTAATTCTTAGAGAAGAATTTTATGGTGTGCAAAGAGTTTCAAGAGGTTTCTCAATTTAGATCAGATATCCATTGGTCAAGGGGTTGACAGCAAATGTTGGTCTCGGTGTGGATACGCATAGTGCCTTCGTACCATCGAAGGAGAAAAATGATTTTTACTAGTGTACTCAGGTATTTAGATCTGATCTATATATTCTTTATTATTGAAATAAAGTTTAAGCACAAAAATAGATCTTTAAGGATTACTTTACTTTCTTCCGCTGCGCGTGTTATGAACACATGGTAATCCTCCAGTGCACTATTTTCAATCTTAATAGTATCTCCAAGATCCATTGAATCAAGATGGATTTCAACATCTAATATCCATGATAAATAGTTATTTCTAGATATATCAAAAGCATTAAATTCAAGATGAGAAGGTTTTGACATAATAAAAATTTATTACTTGAGTCTTTCTAAAATTTTATGAGAGTCTCATACTGATAATATATTATAAAATAAATAAATAAGATATAATAAATATAAAATAAAGAACTGTAAATAGAAGACTTTAGTATTGATACTCACCAATAGAATTATTATCTTACTATAATAATAGAAGTAACTTATATATTTACTGATATTTTATATATTGCAACTTAAGAACTCACTTAGAGAAATAGAAAGGAAAGAGAATTTTATGCGTTATTGCAGTGTATATTGTTCCTCAGATTATTTCTCTATTTATAGACATGTGAAGTTTATATTTTCAATTTTATTAATAACTTTGGTTTGCCTTGAAAAATTGAGTCCTTCAGTATTGAAAACAAGATCAGCCGCCCCATATTAATGGGTATCAATTTTAATCTTATCACAATAATATACTCTTGAAATTAGATTTTTTTTTCTATTAATAGCATAGTTAATTAACGTGACATATTTTTAAAGGTGTTTTTTGATTTATTTTATTCGATTCATTTAAATATATTAATTAATTAATTAATTAATTAATTAATTAATTAATTGATTGATTGAAATAAATATCAAATTATTTAATATTTTATTTGATCACGTTAAATATAACTAATAAATTATATTAATTATTTAATTTGACTCCAATAAATAAATTAATTTTTTTTAATTTGCATTAATTTTTTTGTTTGATGTATTTTGATTAATGATTTTTAAAAGTGTTATAACTAATTATTTATTTAATATGATTAAGATAAATATTAAATTATTTAATATTTTATTTAATTATATTAACTATAACTAATCAATTATATTAATTATTTGATTTAACTAGAATAAATGATTTGATTTTATTTTAATTTACATTGATTTTTCCTCTTATGTATTTTGATTAATAATTTTTAAAAATTTTATTATTTTTACATGATATATCTATATATAAAATATTTTTATTTATTTAATTTATTTTATTGAGCCAAATAATTATAATTAATTTATTATATTAATTTTTATTTAATTTAATTAATTCAAATATAGGTTACTTATTCAATTTATTGTCAATTAATCTTTGAGTCATTATTTACTAAAAGATCCTCCTTATTTACTTAATTGATTTAAAATATTTTGATTTGAATTAAATCTTATATTTTTATTCATTGTGTATATTTCTTTTCTATTATAATGTCAAATCTAATATTTCTATTAATATTTTTTTATAATTTATAGTCTAATAGTTATTTGTCCATCATCAATTATATAATTATAAATATTTCGTTCAATTTATTAAAAACACAATTTTATTCTATCCTTTTTTATTTTACCTATTTTTATATTTCATAACTTATTCATTATAAAAAATATATATGTTACATTTTTTTTTACCATTTTTTTCATTCAATAATACTTTTTTTTCCTTTTGATGTATTATTTCGACTCTTTGATTATTTTATAAACTATAAAATATTATTATTTATTATTGTACTCTATCTCTTTTATTTCTTTTCTTTTATTTTTATTTATTTAAGTTTTTATAATTTTTATCCCATACAAGTTAATTTATCATAACTCTCACATGTTGAGTCTTCTCAATATTTAAATTATATTACTTATATGCTTTATTTTATTTTTAGTTTGAGAGATTGAATGATAAAATAACATCAATAAAAGTTGTTGTACATCTTTTTTTTCTTAGTAAAATTTTTATTGTCTATTTTAAAATAAAAAATATTGTAAATTACTTTAAACCAATACGTCAGTTATCGTTGTGGATGATTGCAGAATTTAAAAAATATATAAATATATAATTATTCGATAGTTACTTTATTTAGTCTAATATATTAGTTTTTTTTGTCAAATATTTTCTTAGATTTGTGTTAGACTACTTCAACATTTTAACAAAAGACATTTAAAAAGATGCAACCATTTTTAGTTAAAGAATAAATAATTTTATATGCTTATTACAGTAGCTAACACTTTGGACTAAGAAAAAGAAAGAGATTAAAAATTAAGTAAAAAAAAAAAGAATTTTGTAAAAGTTTGAAGATGATGCAATTGAATATAATATATTTTTGTTGTGTTTGTTCTATTATTGTATATTTCACTATTTTTTGTTAAGACTCTTTAATATTGTTCTTTTGTATTTTGGTATTTAAAAAAAATGGGTCTAATATATTTGTTTTTATGTCTAATAATCATTTGTTACAAAAAAGATACTAAATAAGTTAATCTCAAATTAAAAAATTATCTTGATAGTATAAGCGCTTGTTTAGGCATCATATTTTGATAAAAATTTTTTTATTTTTTAGTGTGTTTGACAAATTTTTAATAGTAAAAGTAAAAGTACTGGAAAAATAAAAAAATATTTTTTTTGAGAAGCTGTTATTTACATCTTTTTTTAAAAGATCTTTTTTCCTTAAAAAAAAGATGTTTTTCATGTAATAAATAAACAAAAAAGTACTTTTATATTATTATACTCAAACATAATTGATAGATAAAAAGATCTTTTTGTCTATCAATACCCAAACATAAAATAACTTTTACTTTTTCATAAGATTTTTTAAAAAAAGATAACTCGAAAAAAGATCTTTTATTAGAAACTCACCCAAACAAGTCCTAAGTATTATCTTATTTAATTTAATTTATTTTCATATTAATATAATTGATTAAAAGTGAGTGATAAATAAAAGTAGAAAATAATTAAAAAATAGAATATTCATAATTACTTTAAAATAGATAATAAAGTAAGTTTTAGGGTATTACTTAATTTGAGTTGTTAATAATTATAAGAATTGAAGGTCAATAATTATATTAAAATAGATACTGAAATAAGCTTTTATAATACTAAATTTATTTAAATTGTTAATATAGTCTTATAAATAATAATTTTGTACAAAAAATTGTTAATAAAATTTTATAATCTCCATATTTATATCTATTTAATTCATGTATTTTATTTTATTATATTGCACGAAAAATTGGTATATCACGTTTATCTTTATAAAAGTTAATACATACATGATTTATAGTAATTTCATTTTTTGTTAATTATTTTCATCCAAATTTTTATTTTTAAAAATGTCCATCTTTTCGTAAAAATGGGATCATGCTCAATTTTATCCTAAATAGTGAAAACAACGTACACTCATTAACGAACTTGAATTTTCCAAGTATAAAGTAAATATTTCATTTGAAATTTAAATTATATAGTATTATCAACGATTAATTATTCTTTTTTAAAGATATAATTTTACTCATTATCTTCTATGTTTTAATATTGAAAACATTTAAACATTGGATTTAACCATTGTTTTGTAAAATTTTATAGTAGCGATTGATTTATGTGCATGTTTTCAATTGAAAAATAAAAAAATGTTTCGTATATTTTTATATATTACCATGTGCAATAAATATAATATTTATGTTTTGGGAGTTGAATACACAATCATAAATTACAATGAATTTTTTAAAATTAAACCATTGAACTATATTAAGCGCAACAATCACGTAACAATCACTATATACAATACCAAGGATTCATTAAAAAAAATGCAAGTTGGTGACAAAATTAGAAATTATTTCAATTGTAGATATATTTTCATATGTGATGTTTTACAATTGTTATTTGGCTACGATATACGAGAGAAAGAACTATTTGTAATTAGATTTTCATTTAATTTGGTGAATGAATAATTTATGATTTACATGGCAAAGAATCTTTTTATATATACATGATATTGTTGAAAAGACAAAATATTACAAAAATTTTGACTTATATTGTTTTCAACTAAATTTGTTCAAAAAGAAAGATATTTTTTGTTTGAAAAGAAAGATATTTTTCAATTAAAAGATTGACCCATGAGCTTGCAAGTAGTAGTGTTCATGGTGCAATCTGATCTGAAGTATATAATTTATTCCGATTTGGATTGGATCGGTGTGATTTTAGTTTTTAAATTTGATCAAATTCGATTCAAATAAACTATTGTGATTTGAATTAGTTTGGTTTATTTAGTTTTTAAAAGATAAAATTTTAACGTTTTATTATTAAAAAATCGAAGCAACTTTACATTGGTAAAACAAATAAATAAATGAATCTCATTTTATATTAAAAAATGCTTACTAAATAATAATAATATAAATATATGTAACAAATTAACATATTAACGTAAAATTTAAATTTTATAATAAAATAATAATATTATATTACATTTTATTGTGTGGATTGAATTAGTTTAGTTCTGAGAAGTGAATATAAAATTTGATCTAATCTATACAGTTTACAAGAAAAAAATCCGATCTAATTGAAATTAGTTCGATTTACATTGATTTTCGATTTTAGGTTAGATAATAACTTTGTTTGAATTGATTTAGATTTGAACACTGCTACCTATAAGTAATGATAAATTTATATTCAATTTTATTTTTATATATTTAATTATTTAAATTTGAAGTCTTAACATATAATTTTCATCCATCACTACAAAAAAAAAATGTTGAATACAGTTGGATTTATCGTCGAATTTAACGTCAGACATTAGCGGCAGATTTACCAGCGAATTTGGCAATAAATTTGTCGGATAAAAGAGTTACTGTCAGATTCGATTTTACGACGGTAAATTCACTGGTAATATTTGGAGGAAAAAAATTGACACGATCATTACCGTCGGATACCTCCACCAGTAAAGCTCAATTAATGGAATGCTGCATTTTGGTCATGCGCAATACATTACTGTTGAATTTAGCTGCCAGTAAATTTAATGTATAAATTTGCCCTAAATTAGAATAGTGCGCCCTCTCCCCTAATTTTGAAAGACCACTCTCTCTCTATACTTCGTCTCTCTCTTTAGTCTCACTTTTTATAACGTCAAAACACTCCCACTCCCACACTTCCAACGCCAAATCTCCTCTTCCTCTCTCAGCCTCTCACAGCAACGAAGCTCCTCCCTCTTCTCTGTCGTCGACGCCATCCCACAGCACCCTGACTCACTCCCCGTGGCGCTGCCCCACAACACCCTGACTTGCGTCCCGTGGCGGCACGACCCTTTCCTCTCTCTCCCTCATCCTTGAAGCACTTCTCTCTCCATCCTCCTCCACGGCGCCAAGCACTAGCAGCGTCTGTTGTCTCCAAACACCAACAGCCGCCGTCGTCCTCAACGCATAGCAGCAACACCAGACACCACCGTCCTCCACGCACAGGAAGACCTCCCACGTCGTCGTCCTCGAGAATGGAACCTTTGTGTCAGATTGGTTCCTGATTGTTGTTGATTATTGTTCTTCTTTTTTTTCATTGATGGCTTATGCTATTTTTTTAAAAATTGTTAGTGATAATTTAGAGACTTTTTTAATTCTATTTTGATAATTCTGTATTTGAAATTTTGTTTATGATTTCGATTTTTAGTTTTGTTTTGATGATTTTGTATTTCAAATTCTATGTTTAATATTCTGATTTTTAGTTCTGTTTTTACGATTCCTTTTTTAAATTCTGTGATAATTATGCAATTTGATATCAGTTCAAGTAAGAAGATTGGCGACATAGAAAGACCAATAGTATCTGGTGTTGCTGTTCCGAATGAATCTACAAGTGTAAGATCCCCAACTGCATTGTTCTGATTTCTGTTCTGGTATTATTTGAGTTAATTGTCTTTTGAGTTAATTAGTTGATTGTTATCAATTTTCTGAATTATTTTTGTTTATTTTCTGAGTTAATTATTGATTTATTATTTATTGTTGTTAATTTTTTAAGTTTATTATTATCTGAATTAATTAGTATTGTATTTTCTGATTTTTTAGTTTAAAAATTATTGAATTTAAGTATTTGAATTGAAGTTTACTGGTAGATTTACCAGGAGAGAAATCCAACGGTAAAAATTACTGGTGAAAATTTTTCGACGGTAATTAGCAGCAGACAAAAAAATTTACCATAAATAATATAGGAGAGGTTTATACTGTCGGATTCATTCCAACGCTAAATCTAATGATAAACGTATTACTGGTGGATTTTTTGGTAAATTTTTCAGTAAATTCAATCGTATCTGACAAATTTTTTGTAGTGTATTTTATTTAATTGGCTGATACTGTAAAAAATATTTAGATAACTTTTAGCTATTATAATCTAATGCTATATGCATTACAAAACTCTATCATTGTTGTTCACTTTACTAGAAAAAATTTTATATACATGTGTAATTGCCTTATAAATGTCTTAAAAGTGAGATTTTAATCGACGTTTTTTTAAATGCTAAACATTATTACTAACTTCTTCTCGTAAATATTAAAAGAAAATGTATGAATTTTCAAGACAAATGGACAACAAGAGTAATGCTCTGTGCTACTTATGTGGATGCATGTTTCATTATTGGATTGATACAAGAGGATATGGAATTTAATGGTGCCATTAAAGAAGCAATTAAGTACATAGGCGTCAATATCATATGTTAAGACGTTATTTGTCATTCGACTACCTTCAAACAATATCTTGAGAACAAAATATGTATAGAATAGCTATTGTCATGGGCTCTCGGTGATATTTTATATCAATGAAGAATAATACTAAATGAAGGATTAGTTTTATTAGCTACAATAATATAAATTATTAATTATTAATTTTTTAAGTTAATTAAATTTTAACACTATTATTTATTATATGTAAAATTAACCGTGTAAGATAACGAGATTAAGCAGCTGTATTTATTTGATTTATATAAAATTTTACAATCTTATGATAAAACCCTAAAAGACTATCTTTTTATGTTTTTAACAATAGAAATAGATAGTTATTTATTAGATAAAAGAATAGCTATATAAGAACTAAATAAACTTTGGGAGAGATGAGTTAAAATAAATATCCTCAGCTATATTGGCCTTTGTAATACATCTAAAAAAATATATATTTGATAAAGTTGTAAAATAGTTAGTGTATCGTGAAAAAAAAATTTTGACTTTGTTTATGGTCATACGATACAATAATGATATTTTTTATAGCTTGATTTCGGTTGAAATTTACTCAAAAGGTGAAATATACTAAATTTTAATTTAAGTGGCATTGTATTATCTTTACTCTTTTATAATAGAAGAATAGGATAAGCTTAAGGTACAAAATACTACTAAATATAATTGAGGATTTTATATTCAAGTTTTAACTTGACTATTTTCAAGCAATGTTATTAGTATGAATCAAACTCATAATTTAAAAAAAAACTCCTCATTCCTCAAAAAGTATGTACTATTATACAATACTTGATAAATTCTTGTGTGATATGCTAGGAAGTACCGATACGACACGCGATACGGACACGACACGATACGGATACGCCGACACATTCTTTTTATAAAAAATTGGATACGACACGTTTAGGATACGTTGTGAATTAAATTTAAATAATATATTAAATTAATAAAATATCATATTGTAAATATAAGAGTAAATATAATTGCATAAAAAATTCTTAAAATTATGTAATTATTAAAAAAAATAAAAAATTTTAATCTACTCTTACCATCTCGCTAACAGAAAATATATCAATTTTTCTCCTCTAAGTCCATCTGAATCAATTATAAAGAAAAAATTGGTTAATCGGGCCATAAAATCACAAAATCAATTGAAGATTTACAGTCCAGCAGAAAGATCCGTCTCATGAACATCTGAATCGGGTTGGACTCGTTCGGATTCATGACCGCTCCACCAAGATTCGGGTCGGACTCGATCAGATTCGTGACCGCTCCACCAAAATTTTGCACTGCAAGAAGACACGCACCGATACGCTCATTTGAAGTATCCACCAAGTGTCGGTGTCGGATTCGTGTCCGACACGGATACGCTGGCACCATGAGAGAATCCGTGCTTCATAGGTGATATGTTGATATTTTTTTACACATAACAAATATTTGTCTTTTGGAAAAAGGTGGTTATACTATTTTATGTATGGATAATATTTGTCCATACATAAAATATTTAATGGACAAATTTACTTTGATTCTTAAATAATTAATATCATTTTTGTTTCTATTATAATAGAAGATTTCTTTTTTTTTTAAATAAGTTGTATCAATAATTACTATTTTATGTATGGATAATTTAAGATTTCAGACACAAATTTTTTTCTATCATTCTACAAGAGTTAAAGACAAGATATTGTACATTCATCTTATCTTTAGTAATTTTGGTAGTATTTAAATTAATAAAAATATATAAAATATTTTCTAAACACAAATACAATTATTTCATCCAACTCAAGAATAGATAAAATATATTGATAAGTTTTAACAAATAACGTTAGTCATATTGCCTTGATTCTAAAAATAAATATAATATTTGAATATAAAATAGTGTTAGGTAAATTTTAACAAAAATAGTCCTCCATAATAGTTTTTTTACTATGATAATAAAAAAAATAATTTAAGGATAAATTTTATTTCATAGATTATATTTACTCAAATCAATTTTAACATAAGAATAAGAGAGTTTAAACTTTATTACTCATAAATCATAAAAAAATCTATAAATTCAACTACTAATATTATTTAAAGATAAATTTTTAAAAAGATAGAATTTTAATGTAATAAATATTTAAATTTAATCACAAATTTTATATATTTTTGTATATTATTTCTTACAGAATATATATATATATATATATATATATTAGTATAATATTAATATCTGAGTCTTTATAATCAAATGGTTTAAAAGTTGATCATTTGTTTCTTTCATTCTTCTAGATAAAATAGAAAAATGTTGAGTTAGGTAAATGTAATTTTGATATTTAATTATGGCTAAAACAAAAATCGTCTCTACTATTTTATTTTATTTTATTTTTTCCCTTGACATTCTATAGTTAACTTAAAGATATAATTAATAGCATATATATCACTTAGCTTACATAGGATTAATAAAGAATATACTTAAAAAATAAAAATTAAAATAAAATTCGTATATTGCAAATATATCTGTCTTAATTAGTTATATATGAGTTAAAATTCATCTTATTATTTTTTTCATATTTTTCTGATATAAATATTGATCAAGTTTCATTCCATCTATTCCATTGTAAATTTTAGCTTGTTTGGAGAGCCTCTTCTCTCTTTATCCAAGAACTATATTTATATACGATGAATCCCTTTGTGTTAAATTCTAAATTATCTCTTATACTACTCCATATATCACAAATAAAATATATTTATAGTATATGCTATTGTTGTTTAAATTTTTGGGATATTAGTTTTGATTTAGTTATGTAAGTCTAATTGTAACGTCCTAATATTTAAATCTTTATGTTTGAGTCATAGGTCAATGATAATAAGATAGTACGATCACAAGAGGGATTTTTAATACATAACTATAAATAAAATTGAAAGGGAGTATTAATCGAGAAGCCTGAAAAGAGTAAAAATAAAATCGCGAAGTCGTATCACTCACGCATCGACAACTCAAAGATAAAGTGTGAGGTCGAAGGCGATATACAGATAAATACATTAAGGAGAATAAGAGAAGGACAATATATAGATATATAACATAAGTAAATAGCCACTAGTCACGACCCGCGAAATTTAGGTCGGCTAGGGTACAGTATAACAGTAGATGACAACAGTATCTCCTAATCTCTCCCAAAAGAAACATAAAAACCTCTATAGGCAAGTTCAAAAGAGTTCAATACATAATATAGGCTTTTCAAAATAAAGGTGGAGAGATTCTAACCAAAATATAAAGTAGAGAATATAAAGATTTTCGCCATCTGTCAGATGAACCACAGCTCACTTCTGAGAACCTGGACCTGTATTTGAAACAAGAGATATATACGGAATGAGAACCCCTGACCCATGGGTTCCCAATACGGTAAAAGTAGCAAATAAATACAATGCATTGTAATAAAAAACTCACTAAGCATCCTAAACTTCCTTTCACCCATTATACATCCTATATTCTCGCTAATCTATAAATAAGCAACTGTCATAAGAGAGTGCTAGATCTAATTCATCTTCCTCATGCTTTTCAACTATCTAACTCTCCAATGAATCAGAATCAGAATCATAAACAAGACCATCACCAATTATTTTGTCTCAACAATCTTATATCAATACTTCGTATCCTCACCTGGAGCAAGTAAAATCACTTAACTACGTCTACACAGGGAGTTCAGATTATCTCATTTTCTACCTGGAGCAAGTGAAACCACTTCACTATGTCTACCCAAGGAACTCAAATTACCTCATTTAATAATCATCATTTTAAGTTAATCATATCATTACTCCATCTCAACAAGAACAACTCTCAGCATCAACCGACACCAGCATGAAAGACCTCTCAGTTGTACAAACACAAGCAATACAGGCAAGTAATACACAATAAGGTACAAGTAGAACAAGTATCACATAATTAGCAAATAGGCAAACCAAACAATTTAAACATATGCAAATGGTGTAT
The DNA here is from genome assembly GCF_014773155.1 of Arachis stenosperma. NCBI lineage: Eukaryota > Viridiplantae > Streptophyta > Magnoliopsida > Fabales > Fabaceae > Arachis > Arachis stenosperma. The sequence goes on from NC_080386.1 coordinate 39,749,106, forward strand.
GTCTGTCCTATGGCTGATGATATCATTTGTCGGTTGTATAGCCAACCCGACATGTCCTGGTAGCTAACCATGGACAGAAACACCCATCGCGGAGCAAGTAGGTTTGAGCTATAACCCCCTTGCTACTACCGGCTCAACCCAGAGCCAGTGAAATAACTACTACTGTGGCTACTACCTAGACAGGTGTTTAAAAGCTCAACCTAGAGCGAGTGGAATAACCACTACTGCTGTTACTACCCAAGCATCACAATCTTTGACCTGGAGCAAGCGAAACGAACCACCATCCTTGCTACTACACAGGTATCTCAAGCACTGACGCAGAGCAAAGGGACGAACCACAATCCTTGCTACTGCCAAGGTATCTCAAACATATATTCATTCAATTTAAAATCAATCATCATTGTTATCAAATCTCAAACATTAACCTGGAGCAAGCGGAACGAACCACAATCCTTGCTACTACCCAGATGTCACAAATACACATCTATTCATAATCACTCTTCATTATTACCAATTCTCAAACAATGACCCGGAGCAAGCGGGATGAACCACGACCCTTGCTACTACCCAGGTATCACAGACATACATTCATTCAAAACTCCATAATTAAACTCATTTATCATAATCCTCCTTCCCTATCTCATACCCAGAGCAAGTGGACAACACCACTGCCTACCACCTGGGGTCACACGTCACATTCAACATTTTTCATCATTATTCATTTACCACATTCATTCATTAATCATATATGCATCTCTGGCATACTCGCCACATGTTCAAGCATCCTCAATCAATCATAATCATTTAATCATTAATCATATACGTATACATACTCAGCCATAATTCAATGCTTATCACAGTCATCCGGCTCATACTATACACAACACTTTTACCATCATCCTGAGCAACTAATACAATCATCATTACTCATCATTCATCATTGATTCTCACTTTACTTCATCCACAAGTTACCACATGTCCTAGCTTCTTTTCATTACTAGGCATAAAACTCTCAAAAGAGTAGTTCTTCGCTTCAGAAAGCTCCCAGTATGCCTCAACGAGGTGCTTTACGTCCTGCATCTGAAAACCAAAATATTTGTATGGAATGAGAATCGGAGGTTCTCAGCATGGTAATGGTTCCCACATAATTAACATAAAGGTCCTGGGAAAGGCAAAGGCAATTCTAGAACTTCTGACAATAGATTCATACTTAAAACTAAAATTGAAAAACCATAAATAGGGTGGGGTATCTAAAGATTCTTGATTCTATCTCAATTCTAACTAAATTCCCAAATTCATCGCCTTTCCTCCAACCCTCCGAAACACCTGTGGACAGACAAACGATACAAACAAAGCAAACACAAGTAGAACATAGATACAACAAGTAACCAATATAGGTGATAAGCATAGATATTCAAATAAACAAAGCCAAGCAGTGCAAAACCAAAGAAGACACATAAATGCATATGATGCATGCCTTTTCTACTGGCCATGAGCTCACGTGTCGGTTACTTTGCCAGAACCCGACACACCTGGTAGCTAACCCGGATATCGTCCTCTTGAAAACCGGTGGGTGGTACACCACCACGAACTCCACCTGGCGGACGGTACACCACCACGAACCCCACCATTGCGAGCGGTACATGATGAGCGGATAATTTATACGCTTTTTGGCATTGTTTTTAGGTAGTTTTTAGCATGTTTTAGTGACTTTTTAGTATATTTTTATTAGTTTTTATGAAAAAATCACATTTATGGACTTTACTATAAGTTTGTGTGTTTTTCTATAATTTCAGGTATTTTCTGGCTGAAATTGAGGGACCTGAGCAAAAGTTTGATTCAGAGGCTGAGAAAGGACTGCAGATGCTATTGGATTCTGACCCTCCTGCACTCGAAATGGATTTTCTAGAGCTACATAAGCCAAATTGGCGTGCTCTCAATTGCGTTGGAAAGTAAACATCTTGGGCTTTCCAGCAATGTATAATAGTTCATACTTTTCCTGAGATTTGATGGCCCAAACTGGCGTTCAAACACTAATTAGAGACCCTTTTCTGGCGTTTAACGCCGGAATTGGCACCAGAACTGGAGTTAAACGCCCAAACTGGCATCCAAGCTGGCGTTTAACTCCAAGAATGGCCTATGCACGTGAAAGCTTCAAAGCTCAGCCCAAACACACACCAAGTGGGTCCTGGAAGTGGATTTCTGCACAATTTGTACTTAGTTACTTATTTTCTGTAATCCCTAGTAACTAGTTTAGTATAAATAGCACTTTTGACTATTGTATTTTATCTTTGGATCATCTTTTGATCTTTTGATCACTTGGAAGGAGGCTAGCTATTCGGCCATGCCTAGACCTTTTTCTCTTATGTATTTTCCAATGGTGGAGTTTCTACACCTCATAGATTAAGGTGCAGAGCTCTGATGTCCTTCATGAATTAATGCAAGTACTATTGTTTTTCTTTCAATTCACGCCTACTTCTTCTCCAAGGTATACTCTTGTACTTAATTCAGTTAAGTCAGAATGAAGGGGTGACCCGTGACAATCACCCACTATCTTCGTTACTCGCTTAGCCAAGATCCGCGTGCCTGACAACCACAAGTGGTCTACATGATGTTCAACATAGTCATTGGGCGACAGCCTGACGAGTGGATAATTTATACGCTTTTTAGCATTATTTTTAGGTAGTTTTTAGTATGTTTTAGTTACTTTTTAGTATATTTGTATTAGTTTTTATGCAAAAATCGCATTTCTGGACTTTACTATGAGTTTGTGTATTTTTTTGTGATTTCAGGTATTTTCTGGCTAAAATTGAAGGACCTGAGCAAAAATCTGATTCAGAGACTGAGAAAGGACTGCAGATGCTGTTGGATTCTAACCTCTCTGCACTCGAAGTAGATTTTCTGGAGCTAGAGAAGCCCAATTAGCGCACTCTCAATTGCGTTGAAAAGTAGACATCTTGGGCTTTCCAACAATGTATAATAGTCCATACTTTGCCTGAGATTTGATGGCCCAAACTGGCGTTCAAACACCCACCAGAGACCCTTTTCTGGAGTAAAACGCCAGAACTGGTACCAAAGCTGGAGTTAAACGCCCAAACTGGCACCAAAGCTGGCGTTCAACTCCAAGGATGGCCTATGCACGTGAAAGTTTCAAAGCTCAACCCAAGCACACACCAAGTGGGCCCAGAAGTGGATTTCTGCACTATCTACTCATTTTCTGTAAACCTAGGTTACTAGTTTAGTATAAATAGCACTTTTTTACTATTGTATTTCATCTTGGGACGATTTTTCAATCCTTTGATCAGGTCTTCTTCCCCTGTTTTTGAATTCTTATGCCATTTGGGAGGCTGGCCATTCGGCTATGCCTAGACCTTTTGTTTTTATGTTTTTTCAACGGTGGAGTTTCTACACCTCATAGATTAAGGTGAGGAGCTCTGCTGTTCCTCATGAATTAATGCAAGTACTATTGTTTTTCTTTCAATTCACGCCTACTTCTTTTCCAAGATATACTCTCGTACTTAATTCAGTTAAGTCAGACTGAAGGGGTGATCCATGACAATCACCCACTATCTTCAGTACTCGCTTAGCCAAGATCCGCGTGCCTGACAACCACAAGCGGTCTACATGATGTTCAACGTAGTCATTGGACGCCAGTTGGAGTATAATCTCTTTGGTCTCTGATCCATGCGTTTGACTAGCATCTCCTGACAACGGAACATTTAAATCACTGAGATTAGAACCTTCGTAGTATAAGCTAGAAACGATTGGCAACATTTCTGAGATCCGAAAAGTCTAAACCTTGTCTGTGGTATTCCGAGTAGGATCTGGGAGGGGATGACTGTGACGAGCTTCAAACTCGCGACTGTTGGGCGCAGTGACAATGCGCAAAAGGATCAATGGATCTTATTCCGACACAAGTGAGAACCGACAGATGATTAGCTCTGCGGTGAGAACCGTAGCCGGACCATTTTCACTGAGAGGAAGGATGGTAGCCATTGACAACGGTGATCCACCAACTTACAGCTTGCCATGGAAGGGAGTGCGCATGATTGGACGAAGACAATAGGAAATCAGAGGTTCAGAAGCAACAAAGCATCTCCAAACGCTTATCTGAAATTCCCACCAATGAATTACATAAGTATCTCTATCTTATTTTATGTTTATTTATCTTTTAATTATCAACACCTCATAACCATTTGAATCCGCTCGACTGAGATTTACAAGATGACCATAGCTTGCTTCAAGCTGACAATCTCTATGGGATCAACCCTTACTCACGTAAGGTATTACTTGGACGACCCAATGCACTTGCTGGTTAGTTGTACGGAGTTGTGAAAGGTGTGATCACAATTTTGTGCACCAAATTTTTGGCGCCGTTGCCGGGAATTGTTCGAGTTTGGACGGTTCATCTTGTTGCTTAGATTAGGTAACCTTTTTTTTTCTTGTTTCAACCTTTATTTTCTTTTCCAAAAAAAAAATATTTTATGTCTCTTGTTTGAGTCTAGTGTCAAATTCTAAGTTTGGTCTCAATTGCATGTTTTCAAATTTTCTCAAGTTTTCGAAAAAAATTCATGCATTGTGTTCTTCTGTGATCTTCAAGTTGTTCTTGATGAATTCCTTTGTCTGATCTCATGATTTTCCTGTTTTGTGTTTTATGTTGTTTTTCATATGCATTTTCAAAATCATAGTGTCTGAACATTCAAAATTTCTAAGTTTGGTGTCTTGCATGTCTCTCTTTTCCTAAAAATTTTTAAAAATATGTTCTTGATGTTCATCATGATCTTCAAAGTGTTCTTGGTGTTCATCTTGACATTCAAGGTGTCCTTGCATGCATTACTTGTTTTGATCTTGCATTTTCATGTTTTATTTCATTTTGTTGTTTTTCTCTCTCTTCATTAAAAATTCAAAAAATTCAAAAATAAAAAATATATATTTTCAAGTAAACAATACAGAGAAATGAAGGTTTAGAACATAAAGCAGAAGAATCACAGAGAAAAAGAGCTCACTGGCGTTAAAACGCTAGTAAAGAGGCACTATGGGCGTTAAACGCCAGAATGGCTATCATTCTGGGCGTTTAACGCCAGTAATGGTATCATTCTGGGGGTTAAACGCCAGAATGGATAGCGTTCTGGGCGTTTAACGCCAGAACAGGCAGCATTCTGAGCGTTTAGAAAAATACCCAGTAAAGAAGGATTTCTGGCGTTTAATGCCAGCCAGGTACCAGGGCGTGAAACGCCCAAAGAGGTAGCGTTATGGGCGTTAAACACCAGAATAGATAGCATCCTCGGCGTTTAACGCCAGGATGACACAAGGGAGGTGATTTTGTTTCCAATTCAAAGTTGTTTCAAATTTTCATATTTTAACTCATAATTTTTTGAATATCTTTGAAAATCCTTGCTAACAATTAATATTTTGGTTCAAAAATTTCAAGTTTGTTACTTTCTTGTTAAGAAAGGTTCAATCTTTGGATTTTAGAATAATATCTTTTAGTTTCTTGTTATCCAAGTAATCAATTTTAAAAATCAAATCTTTTTAATTTCTTTTTCAATCATATATTTTCAAATCATATCTTTTTCAAATCTTTTTCAAAATAGATTTCAATCATATCTTTTAAAATTTTGATTTCAAAATATTTTTCTAACTTCTTATCTTTTCAAAATTATTTTCAAATCTTTTTCAACTAACTACTTGATTTGTTTGTTTTAATTTTAGAAAGTTGACTTATTCAAACCCACCTAACCACTTTTCCACTTTCAATTTTTGAAAATCACTAACCATTTTTTTTTTAAAAAATCTTTTTAATTAACTAATTATTTTAGTTTTTAATTTTCGAATACACACTCTCTCATCTATTTCTATTTATTTGCTAACACTTCTCTTCAACTTATAATTCAAATAATCTCTCTCCCTCTGTGTTCGAATTCTTCTTACTCTCTCTACCTCATTCCTCTGTTCTTCTTTTCTTCTGACACCTCAAGGAATCTCTATACTGTGACATAGAGGATTCTACTACTCCCTTTATTCTCTTCTTTTTCAGATGAGAAGAAATAGGGATAAAAACATTCTTCTTGAAGCTGATTCTGAACCTGAAATGACTCTGAAGAAGAAGCTAAGAGAAGCTAAAGCACAACACTCTGGAGAGGACCTTACAGGGAATTTCGAAAAAGAAGCAGACATGGCAGCCAAACCCAACAACAATGCAAGAGATGCAAGGAAGATGCTTGGTGACTATACTGCACCAACTTCCAACTTTTATGGAAGAAGCATCTCAATTCCTGCCATTGGAGCAAACAACTTTGAGCTTAAGCCTCATTTAGTTTCTCTAATGCAGCAGAATTACAAGTTTCATGGACTTCCATCGGAAGATCCTCATCGGTTCTTAGCTGAATTCTTACATATCTGTGATACTGTCAAGACCAATGGGGTAGATCTCGAGGTTTACAGACTTAAATGAAGTTTTGAGAAGCTTCCTTATTTAGTGGAAACCTGTTCATTGTAACGCACCACTTATTTCCTTTACCAATTTATAAGCAAACTTTTACCTCGGATTTTTTTTAAATAGAGTTTAACTTTCTCTTTCGTCCTTGCTATAATTTTTATACACGCTTGTTTGAATATGGACTTTGAGAATTTTTGAACAAGCATTTGATTTTCTTCCGAGTTTTGTGAATTACTTTTGGTTAAGTTGTGCACCTAACTATCTTTCTAAAATATTTGAGGAAATACTTTAGCTCTTAGCTAAACTTGTGTGCATTTTGTTTTTAAAACTCTACATAATCTACTTCAACATGAAATTGTATTAAAGCAAAGCCACGATTATGCTTTTGTTACTCTCTTGAAGAATGCTTATTACTTGACCTTTCTTTTAGACTGCAAAGTGATTTTTCCGCAAGTTTTCGATTCTTTTAAGGACAATGTATTCAGAAGTATTTTAATTATGCTCTTGAGTTCTGTGAGCTTTGTCTTGGGTTTGAGATATTCTTTTCTGTAAACCTCATACTTTTTCAACTCAACTTGAAATTGTTTCAAACTAATGCGCTAATCTTCTGCTTATTGGTCCTATTGAATTTCTATGATCCAAAGGTTATCTTTGGAGTTGTCAATCGATTTATTTCTGGCAAACTTCTTTGCTTGAGCATCCTTGTTTATCTGGAATTGGATATATTCTCTCAAATCTATGAGTACTATCCTTGACATTTGACTCTCCTTTCTAAATCTTGTATCCTTCTGAGTAGACTCGAGAATTATTTGATATCACGTGCGACTTGTAGATGTGGTAACGCGTTAGTTCTTTAAAATGTGATATGTGTATACGGAAGTTGAAGCGGTAGGTGTGCAACGTTATGAGTTGTAGGTATTTTGTTCTTTGCGGACAGGTTTGCAGTTGTTAGGCATATGATCGACTATGAGGTTGCAAAGTGTTTGATAGAGTTAGGAAGTTGAAGCTTTGAGGTTGGTACGAGATTAGTGTGCGGGTGTTAAGCACGTCGTTGTAACCTCATCCCGTTTTATAGCCTTCGATGCCTTGCTCTACTACCACATGTTGAACCATGTCACTGACGATCAGATTTTTGCTAGTAAAGAATTCACCATAAATTCTCATTGCAAGTATAGTTTCTAAACTAACAAGAATCCTTTCGTACAAAAGTTTGGTTGTCACAAGTAACAAAATCCAATAAAATTTATAAACTGAAGTATTCAAACCTCGGGTCGTCTTCTCAAGGAATTGCAGGGAGGTGTAATTTATTATTGGTTAAAGAAAACAGTATAATTTTGGGTTTTTAAAATAAGGAACATGTTATTTTAAATGGAAAGGAAAATAAATTAATAATTATAAAATCTCTTGGCAAGGTATAAGAAATTGAAGTCCTATCCTAGTTATCTTTATCGGGTGTGATGAGAATTGGACTCTGCTTCCACTTTAGTTAGCCCTTACTAAATAAAGGAAAGTTAAGCAGACTAATTAATTTGATCCTCAAGTCCTAGTCAACTCCTATGGAAAGAGTAGAGTTATTGGAGTACAAATTAATCAGCAAAGAATTCCAATTTCAATCAACAGCTGAGTTTGATAACTCAAGTGTTACTAATTACTCAACCAAAGCCAAAAGGGGAAAATAAATCTAAATTAAATTAAAAGCATTCATAAATAAAATAAGGAGAAAAATCAAATCTGAAATACCTCAAATTGCATTAATAAAAGAAATCAAATCTAACATGGCAAAGTTCATAAATTAATTTGAAAAAATAAATAAAGGAACATTAAACTTGGAAATTGAGAAGAAGAAATCCTAAATCCTTTAAGAGGAATCCTAATCCTAAATCCTAAGAGAGAGGAGAGAGCCTCTATCTCTCTAAAACTACATCTAAAAACTAAAATTATGAATTATGAATGAATGGTCAGTATGAATTAAGTCTCTGCATGTTCCTTGGCTTTATTCTGTGTTTCTGGGCCGAAAACTAGGTCAAAACGCGGCCCAAAATTGTCCCCAGCATTTCCTGAATTTTCTGCAGATCGCGCATGTCACGCGTACGCGTCGGTCATGCGTACGCGTCGTTTGACGATTTTCCTCTCCACGCGTGCACATCAGGCACGCGCTCGCGTCGTTTGCGCAAACTCCAATCCACGCGTACGCGTCAAGCACGCGTACATGTCGCTGTGATTTTGTCCAAATCGCGCACACGCGTCAGCCATGCGTGCGCGTCACTGTTCGCTGGTTGTCTCCTCTATTTCTTGTGCTCCTTCCCTTTTTGCAAGCTTCCTCTCCATTCTCTAAGCCATTCCTGCCCTATGAAGCCTGAAACACTTAACACACGGATCACGGCATCGATTGGTATAAAGGAGAATTAAAATACGTAATTAAAAGATCTCTAGGAAGCAGGTTTTCAACCATGGAATAAGTTTGGGAAAGAATTGTAAAATCATGCAAATCATATGAATAAGTGGGAAAGAATTTGATAAAAATCACTCAATTAAACACAATATAAACCATAAAATAGTGGTTTATCAACCTCCCTACACTTAAACATTAGCATGTCCTCATGCTTAGATTAAGGAGATAAAATAAATGAGTAGGGAAAAGCAAGACTCATGCAATGCAACCTATGAATGTGAATGCAACTAAATGCTGAGATGCTTCTATCTACTTGGTTAAAAACAAACAAGTTCTCCAAGACAAATACAAACCAAATTCCACTAATTCAAATTATACAGTGAAAATAAGTAAACTTTTAAGAAGATATCTCATGAAAGCAGGGAACATAGAATCAAGCATTGAACCCTTACTGGTAGTGTATATCACTCTAACTTTCAAGTGTCTAGGGTCAATCACTCTACTCTTCTCTAATCATGCTTTCTAAACTTTGTTCTTCATCTAACCAATCAACAAATATTTAATGTATCAATGCAAACATCATGAGGTCTTTTCAAGGTTGTAATGGGGCTAAGGTAAGGGTGAGGGTATATATATATGGCTAAGTGAGCTATAAATTGAATCATTGAATAGCCCAAGCTCTCACCTAACACACACACACTCTATGTAACTCTAATTTCATTCCTAGCTACCCATAATTTCCACTTTTGTATCACATACTCATGTACCAAATATTTCTTTAATTTCACCACATATGCATTGATCTTTTATTAAACTTAGTATTGGGGTAATTTTGTCCTCTATTTATTTATTTATATTATATATTTTTTCTTCTCTTTTTTATTTATTTTTTATATGAAAATATACAAGTAAACATAACATATCAATGCACATGGACTTTTAATTTTTCTGGTCTCACATGAGTAGGTACCCAAATTCTCAATATTTAAATAAAGTAGAAGCACAACACATTCCCTATCAACCCATGTTTCCACAGTTTCCCCACACTTAGTTGACACACAATCTCTATCTTAAGCTAACCAAAGATTTAAACCAGGTAATTACTTATTTTTCTGCTTAAGGCTAGTGATGTGGTAAAATATAGAACAAATGGGGATTAAAAGGCTCAAAGTGGCTAACAAAGGTAATTGAAAGGGTAGGCTATTTGGGGTAAGTGAGCTAGTAATCAAATAATGGCATCAATCATATGCATGCATTTAAATACACTAAACATTGGACATATAGGATAGAACAAAGTAAAAAAATTACAATCATAGAGAAAAAAACACACAAGAATAAAAATTTATGGCTAAATAATGTAACCATATAATTAAGCTCAAGTCTCACAGGTTGTGTGTTCTTAGCTATAAACTATGTTCCAAATACAAGCTTCAAACAAGTTTAACACAAAAGTTTTGCTTTAAATTAGTGAAATTTTTCAAAAAAGGGTCTTAAAAAGAAACTTATTACTTCAACTAAGTAGTGGTAGAAGAACATGCACAAAATCAAACAAACATGCAATTACACATGCAAATGCAGCAATGAACTAACAAAGAAAAATAAAAACTGGTGTTGAGAAGGGGCTAACTAACTCGCGAAGATCGATATCAACCTCCCCACACTTAAAGATTGCACCGTCCTCGGTGCATGCAAAGATGTGCAGGTGGGTGGGGGTTGTGGTTCCTCAGCCAGTGCTCCTTTCGTTCCACTCTTCACCAGTGGCTTGTTAGAGGCTTTCTCTTTACCCTTTTTTGTGGCCATCCTGAAAGGGAAAAGAGGAGTAGCATGTAAGTCCAAGGGTTAGAGCAAGGAAGAGGACAGTGCAAGTAATAATCGATGCCTAGGTAAGGAAAAGAGTGAACGAAAGACATTGTCGTGATTCCATGTGAGCAGTTCATCAATGAAAATATAGCAAGGCATGGTAAGTATTGGATGCAAGATGTTTATTAGCATGCCGGCAAAGGCATGAGTAGCATAGATCAAGCATCAAAAATTAAAAATGTATTATTACTCGTAACAAACCGACAATTACGTTTGTATAGACAATTATAATTAATTAATAAAATGTGGAAAGGGTTTTGTGAAAAACAGGCATTAGAGTAGAAGGATAGAATAATGAAGAATTCACAATGTCATACGGGCTTTTTCACAAACACTTAGTATGCATGTTTAATATGATAGGGGCGAATGAAATTGGAACATGCAAGCATTCTAAAAACAATTAATATGCATTGTCAAACAACTCCATAATAATCCACAAGCAATAGTATAAGACCCAAATAAAGTTCTAACACCAACATAAAAATGCATGAAAAAGAAAGAAAAAGATACCATAAATAATTATGCTAAAAAGAAAATTAAGAAGAAAGAAAAATAATTTAATGCAGTAATTAAAAGATGAATGAAAGTATGCAAATAAATTAAGTAGAAGAAAGTGAAAGAGAATAGGGATGAGAAGGGAGGAGAGAAAAGTGCAAAAGGTAGAAGAAGAATGAAGAAGAGAAGAGGGAGGAGAGGAAGAAAGAAATAGGATTTGAAAGAGAAGAAAAGAAAACTGATTAGGTGGCGCGCTGCGTGCAAGGTGCACGACGCTAACGGCGCGAACGCATCACGCACGCGGACGCGTGGGTGAGTGTATAGGGGAGGGACGCGAGAGCATCCATCACGTGCATGCGCGATTAGGGATCGTGCAAAACGCACGAAGCCATCCGCACTCTCGCACAACTCTCTGTGCGAAACCCCAATAACGCCGATTTACACACCCACGCGTACGCGTCAGTAACGCTTACGCGTGGGTTGAACTTTTTGCAGGGGGCGCGTACGCGTGAGGCACGCGTACGCGTGGTGTGGCATGTGTGCCACGCACCACTCCCGCGCGTCTCTCGTGCAACTATCTATTCAGTTTCGCTACACAAACGGCGCGTGCGCGTCGTAGACGGTGGTGGATGTTGGTGCTGGGTTAGCGCCGCCACTGCTGCCAACTCCGGGGTGCCGTTCAAGCCGTGCCCAGCCACCGTGAAACCAAGTCCGCCTTCGCCGTTGTGACGCGCCGGGGGGAGGCAGCCTGCGGATAGGAGGAGCGATGCGATGGGCCTATCCTGAACTGCTCCGTTCTTATTTCTCGTTGCGGTAAGCGTTTACATTCTAGAACCCTTGAAAATCTGCACCTTGTTATATTTGGGTAGGAACCTAAGGTTTTGATAACGTAGAGCTGAGGTCGGGTTATGGTATGTCACGGTTAGAGCTATTGTGCTGTTATGGGTAGTTGGAGCTGAGGCTGCCTCTGCCGCCGGAGAACGCTCTGCCATTAAGTGTTTTAAATTGTGGTTTCTGTCCTTTTGAATTTCGAAAAGGTTTTGATGCTGTGTGGTTATTATAGTTGACCCACCGGAGCTCCTGGCACTACTGGAGCTGTTGTCGGGTCGGTCCGGAATCGCAGCTGCTTCATTTTGTTATTTCAGTATGTAATTATGTTTCGAAAGCCCTGCCTTAGTGACCCAGACGTGTATTAAAGCCTTTACGATATAAATGTTCTTGGAATTTAGTAACTGAGGTTGTTTGTTGTAATTTAGAGCTGTTTATGCTGCTGCAAAAATGTGTGGGGCTGTGCTTTAAGGCTGCCTTTGGTTTCGGGTTGAGGCGGAAAGGTCTCGGTGAGGCGTTTGAGTTATGGATTTGCGTTTTGAGGTAGGGGAGCTTTTCGAAAGCTACATTTTATATATTGGAATTATTACATATGGATACTGATGTGAGACAATGTGTATTTGGTGATTGTATCAGCCTTATGTATTGTTTGATTGTCTCGAATGATTATGAATGTTTGTTTGGCTGAATTCTTGTGCGGCATTGTAAAACGGAATGTTTTTGAAGTTGATTCTTTAAAGATTTGAAATTTGAGTTTAATCCGTTAGGGATTGATTCAAGTTGAGTTGACTTTTTTGATAATGTGAAAAATAGAATACTATTTGAAATTCAGCCTGGTTTGTTTTAAATGATTTTGTTTTTTGATAAATGATTGTTGCTAAACTGTTTGTTTAAAGCTTTCGAAATGAGTTTTATCGGCTAATAATGAATTGATTTTGAAATGGTTTCCTTGAGATATGCAAATGAGGCGACTGTTGGATTTAGCTTGAGTTTGAATTAATTTTTAGATTTTGGATTGTTGAAAGGGATTGAGGAACGGTTTAGTTGGGATCCGAACCGGGTGGCAACGTCCAAGTTTTAAGGGAGATGTTGCCAAAATTTTTATAAAAGTCCGAGACTTGTTTCAAAAAGCTATTTAAAAAGGTTTGGATTTACTAAGAACTCTCCAATTCTTACCCCTATTTCCACCCCTTTTATCTACAATTGCGAAGGTTTAGTGCGGGGCTACAGGAGCATAGAAGATGATACTTATAAGTTAAGTTGTTAAAAATTATTTTTTCCTTCGTCGTTTATTGTTTTTAATTTTTAGAGGGGTAGGATTTCTTTTTGAAAATCTTGAAATAAGTCTGTATATAATGCTATGTGAATATATATATCTATGTGATTAAGTGATTAAAAGTAAAACCTTTTCGTTTTCTTAATTAAATTTTCTGTTCGCACACGCGAAGGCTCAATATTTAATAAGCATAGTATATAATCAAAAGATTAGAGGTAAGTAGCGTTTGAACTTTTAGTGTGAACATGAGATGCTAAAAGTTAGAGTGTTACAATTGACATTTTACCACTTCACCGTTTTCCAACTGGTTACAAGGAGCACAAAGACCATTTTTTTTTTTGGGTGGATGAAAGCTGCTTGAGTATTTTTTAATTATTGAGAGATGCTTAGTCAATCGGTTAAATGGTTAGGACCAGAGTGAACATTTACTTCATATAAGATAATAGTAAGAAATTTGTCAACATATAGTAAGAAGCTACCAATCACATATATACATACAACTAAGTAAACTAATTAAGCTCAAAATCTTTTTAGATACAACTAAATAAACTAGTTAAGTTCAAAATTTTTTAAGAGACACACAGATTAGAGAAGCTCAAAGATTTCATCTGTTTTTTTTTTTGGTCCGGGTTTAGTCACTACTAATATGAATGAATGTTGAAACATTTCAAAATAAATGAATAATATTAATGACAATTATGGTAACTAATAAATAACAGTATTTACTAAAACTAAAAACACATTATTAGTGACAGAACAAAGTAAAATAGATTTTATTAGTGGTGCTGTAATAAGGATCACATGGAAGCACACACCTTGTTGAAGAAACACATTTCTTTTGCTACTATTGTTTTTCTAAAAACAGACCAACACAGAGCATAAAAAGAAAAATGAGGAATTTAGTAAATGCAGAGGTGAATATATATATAGTAATGAGAAAAGTGAACTATCATAATTAAAACAAACAAACAAAGCTATATTACTAAAAAGTAACAAAGCTATTAAAACATCATACTAAAAAGAAATAAGAGACACATAAACAAACATCACACGAGCACTCTTATTATCTTCAACCATTCTTTTTTTTATTCAATAAAATACTAAAAAAAGATAGTTACTGAAGTAAAAAATCTCTAATTAGTTCAACACATGCAAAATATATTTTTGATTCATTGCTACGCTTTGCGTAGTAAATAGTGGCATAATAACATCACAAAACTATCCTTTTTCCATGTTAAAAAGCAGAACAAAACATGCATAAATCAACATCCTCTAGGGAGTTCAAATGCAGCAAAAAATAATAACATTTAAAGATTTGAAAACTGTACAATGACTAAACAGAAAAAAAAAAGAGTATAGACACAATAAAATTCAATTTCATCTACTGAATTTTGCTTGAAATACAAGAACTAGTTTTGTTATTTCAACAATTCAACAAAATTAAATCACTACCAAGTTAAATTTGAAAAAAAATGTTGTCATATCTAAGAGACTTGAGAGGAAGATGTGAACAACACCACGACATAGTGACAGCATGGATAGCAAAGTAAAGACGATGATAACCAATCGATAGGGATGCATTAGGTTTTTCTTTTTTAATAAATTGCAAGAAAATAATAGAAAAAGAGAGGAGGATAACCTATCTAAAAGGAGGAGGACAAGCTACTAGGAGGAAGGAAGGAGGCAGTTCTGGCGACACAGGATGCAATGGCAGTAGCAGCGGTAAGAGCAATGAAAACGGCAACGACAAAGAGACCAACGTGAAGCAAGAACCCCAACTGAGTCCATGTAGTCTTTAGACACTGTTGGTGGTGGCCAACACAGGGTGGAGGTGGTTAGAGAGAGAGAGAGAGAGAGAGAGAGAGAGAGAGAGAGAGAGAGAGAGAGAGAGAGAGAGAGAGAGAGAGAGAGAGAGAGAGAGAGAGAGAGAGAGAGAGAGAGAGAGAGAGAGAGAGAGATTTACTGGTGGATAATTTACGGCACGTTTATCATTAAATTTATTGGCAGATAATTTTAAGGTAAAGCATTGTGCATGACCAAAACACAACGTTCCACTAATTAAGCTTATCGGCAGATAAATCTGTCGAATAAATTCGTGCCATTTTTTTTTTATTATTAGCGAATTTATCATCAGTAAAGCAAATTCGCCGGTAACGTTTTAATTTAACAAATTTAATGTCAAATTCACCGATAAAACTACTATTAATATGCAATGTTAAATCCGACAAAAATTTCGACGATATTCAATATTTTTTATGTAGTGTTAATCATCGATTATGGCTCAATTTGAACTTTGACCAATTTAATCCATTAATGATCAAACATAGCTTGCAGGAAGTATTGAGATAAGAATTTCTAAAGTTTTTAGATGACATTATTGGTTGACCTAAGCCATTGTGATATTTGAAAATGTGTTAAGAATAATTAAAGTTATTAAATTAGTGTGTTCGATCTGAGTCAAACTAAACATAAGAAGATTTGAGACAATAATATCTAATAATTGTTAGATCAATAAGGTTTTTATTCATCTTAGTCCCAAGAAAATTACGAAAAGAATATCTCATAACACTATTCAAATAGTAAAATTTTTAACTTGGTTAAGAACTGGATTCACTATAAGAAATTACTACAATAGAAATCGATTTTAAAGGCAAAACAATCTATTACTAATAGCAACCAATTTGACAACCCATAGATTTTTTCTAGGACCAAAATAAAGTTGGCTGCTAATTTTGCTCAGCGAATAATTTTATCACCTGACAAAATTGTTACTAATATCATAACGAGTTGATGACCGATAAAATTTTTTTTAGGATTAGAATAAATTTAGTCACTAAAATTCATAACTTTTTTTTGACTTAGCAACCGAATTAACAACCAAAATAAAAAAGTTAGTCTTCGAAATTTGTTGATTACAAAATTAGTTGTTATTTTTAATTTAGCGATTAATTTTGCAAGTAACATAAAAATAAGTAAAAAAATAATTGCTAAGGGTTAAATTATCGACCGATTTAGTGACCCACTATAAAATCTGTTTTAAAACAACTGGTTGTTAAATCAATCGTTCTATAGAATTGAATTTGTGACTAACTGAAAATAATATTATAAACTAACTAGTTGCTAAATCAGTCACTTTTTTAGCTATACTGAAATAATTATGCGCTTATTTATTTCTTCAATATAATTTTTTTAAAGAAAAATAGAGTATTTCTATTAAAAAAAAAACTAATTTTTCAACCATATTCAAGTCCTCTCGACACAAAGCCAGCCTCATAATATTATTCCTCTCACACACAGTCTCGTCGCCTCACTGCTGCCACCTCTCTCACTCGCCAACGAGCTTCTCTTCCCCAACAAGCTTTTCTTTCCTCTTTATGGTGATTATCTTAGTCTGAAAAGACTTAGAAAAAAATATTTCATAATATATAATTATTCAAATAATAAAAATTTTCAAATCAGTTTACATCTTTGTCTGCTTCTTCTTAACTTTATCTTTTTTTTTTTTATTTATACTATTTGGGTTTTCTATGTATCTCAACAGCTTCCTTCTTAAGAATATATTATCGTTTTTTTAACTAACAATTACCTTTCGTTGCTCACATGTTGAAACAACTTTATAAGTCTTGTTTTTTTATGTATATTTAAAAAAAAAACTATATTTAAGCAGGATTTAAACTTCTCTCTTCGTGAACATCTAGCAATTTCAGGAATATCTAAAAAAAGTTGTTATAGTTATTAAAAAAAAAAGAAAACAGTAATAGTAAATTTTACCAAACCTCAAGATAAATAATTGTAATTTGCCCAGAAAATTAAGAAGAAATCGACAAAGAAGCGACGCTATAGTCTATAGAATTTAATAATTTAATTTATTTTTAAAAGGCTCAATTGAATCACATAAACGAAAGAGTAACACAATGTTTAACTTCAAATTATCAAACAACAAAGCATACAAATTACAATAACAAAGAAATAGCGTTATTATTTATGGCTGTGCCCTTATTTTTCAAGCAAGGTTTCAAGTATATTCACCTAATAAACCATTGCCTTTTAATTTTCTTTCTGGTATTCATTTCTTGCAAACGATTCCCAATCCATAAGAAAACTTGGTGCAATCAAGTGTGTCCAATTCGGTAATCATTTTAGTAGAAGCATCTCTCTCAGAAGAGCTTTCTTGAGAGAACAAACAAGAAGCACAATCATGAGAAAGCAATGACGTTGTCTTGTAACTGTCTTCTCCGCCAACGACCGGCATCGCCACACCTGGCTTCGCCGGGTTTTCGAAATCCGGCCTGTAAGTCTTTCCAAGAACACCGTCAACTTTCGGGGACAAACTGAAGAATCTAAACTGAACTTCCAAGTGAGCAAAGCAATCATCATTAGGCACTTGATAGTTGTGAATTCTATCATCTTCCTTGGTTATCGGCACAACATTGACAAGAATCTCAGCAACATTCTCCAGTGTTACTATGACGTTGTTCTTGCTGGCTACTCTCTCGACTTTCACGTCTTTTGACGGCGAGTGCCACGTGGAAAGAGTGCCTTCGGTTAAAGTTATGGAGTCTCCGTTGTAGGTCAACGTGAGGTGGTCAACGGTGTCGGTCCATTGGGCCGCCTTGGTGGCTTCGACTGAGAAGGTTTGAGAGTTGAACAGGATGCCAAGAGCCTGGATCCAGGTGTAGTCGCGGGCTCTGCCGGCTGGCCTGTGTCCGATGAAGCGAGCATTGATTTGAAGGTTGGAATCAGAGATGAGACTGAAGTGCTCATTGCTCTTTCCATGGAAGTAGAACACTCTGCCATCTCCACCGATGAATCGAGGATCATAGCATCCTGATCCAGGTGCATTGCAGTTTGGTTTGCGCTCTGCAAATAACAAAAATGGATTTTTCATCGTCATCTTAATTTTCTGTTGCCAATACTTGCATTTTCCGCTTGAATAATATATAACAGAGATCTCATGCCCTAACGCTTTTTATCAATACTGCTCAATGAGAAATGCTGGATGAACCAGTCAAATTCAATTAATTTTTTTCGTTTAAAAAAGAAGTGTAAATTTCGGTGCATATGTGTGGGTGATTTTTGTTATGTTTTGGTGGATTAATTTAGTTCAACTTAATTACTAAAATAATTTAATTAGGTTACATTATTATTAGCGAATATTTTATTTTATTATTTTTGACTAACAATTAACTATTAATAATTAGAAGTGCAAGTTAAAAATATGTGGTTAGATTATTAGATTAAAAAATATAAATTAATAGTTAAAAATAATAAATAATTTTATTAATTCTCTAATATATATTTTTCTTATTCTTATACTATTAAAATTTAAAAATTAGATTCTAAGTTTTATAATGTAATTTTCAATATTTATAGTTAATCAAATATAAACTAAAAATAAATTTTATTAGTGATGTTTTATTTTATGTAAAATATTCATATCTGGTTATCATTAAATCTTGTTGGGACTAGTTCTCTTGTTTTTTTTAGTATTAAATTAAAAATAAAAATCCTTCTTATTTAGTAAATATTCTTGTCTCCTAGCCTCTATCTCTAACATTATTCTTTTTTATTTTTTTATTTCTTTTATAAAAGAAAACAACTAATCATAGTTACAGAAGTAGATTCTTTTGTGGCCAAGTTAAGGCATGGGTAGTTGAATGTAATACCCTTTCTACTCAAAATAATTCTTATATATTTCAGTAATAGGCATAAACTAAACAGTAAAATAATCTTGTTAATACAAAATAAAAGAGTAAATTATTATTTCAATCAATAAAAATTTAGGATGCGAACGATTAATTAAAAATGAATAAAATTAGTTCTGTGCCTATGAAAGATATGAATAAATTATCAATTTTATCATAAAATTTTTGAATATTCACAAATCTTTTTACTTATGAATAAAATTAATTTCTCAATATTTTTATCACATGAAAGTCATTTTTTATACCAATTAGAGATAATTTTATTTATTTGTGAATAAATTTTTTAATATTCTAAATTTTCATAAATAGAATTGGTAGTTTAGTTTAAAATAAAACAGATAAATGAATTATCCCTACTTAAAATTATGTTTGTTGTTAATTAATTAACACAATGTTATATTCCACTAATTCTATTCATTAATTACAATTAATTTAAGGATGATATCAAAATAAAAAACAAATACTACTTTAATATTTCAAAATATTAAAATATTTTGTTAGAGTAATATTTTTAAACATTAAAATAAAAAAAACTTTTTATGATAATTTTAAAATAAAGAAAGTAATATATGTGAATACACATTTATTTAGAAAAAATACTCAATTTGATCTCAAAATTTACATGTGAGTTTTAATTTAGACCCTAAAGTGTTAGGAGGTAGGCCAACATATTTTGTGATTTGTAACCATCAATTAGCCATCATTAGTATTTTTAATAATGTGAGATTATATCTAATGGTGTAAGATTACACATTCTTTTCTTAATAATTAAATGCTGGCTAAATTTTAATAAAAATGTTGTTCACTGAAACTTTCTTAAGTTTTAATTGTCTATGTTTAGTCTCCAAACTTTGTGAACGTCACTCATGTTAGTCCTTAAAACAATTTTCGACTCACAGACGTTATAAAACACTAACGTGGATAGATGGATGCCATACTGGACTATGTAAAACAACGTCGTTTTAGTTTTGATGCTAAAATAATCCAAAAACAGCATTGTAAGTGGTGTTTATTAAAACTTTTTCTCCTAAAAAAAAGTAATATAACATCATTTTTAGTCTATTTAGGCACCAAAACCTAAATTAGATAATTTTATAGATTTCAACGTAACATCTATCATATCAACGCTCTATTAACGTTTGTATGCTGAAAATTGTCCCATAGACTAATATAAATTAAATCATATTTAATTTGCAAAGTTTAAAAACTAAATAGAGTCCATTAAAATCTCAAGAAACTAAATTAAAATTCAATGTGTAAGTTCAGGAATCAAATTAGATATTAAATATATTTATAATAAATAGAAATCTCACATTATTAAATCCGATATAAAACTTAAAAGGATGAAAATACCATCTCCCTTTTAAAATAAGTGTTTGGTTTTAAAATTATATGTGGTTCCAATAAGAAAGACACTAAAAAAGTTAAGTACATAATATTATTAATGTTTTCATAAAAAATCATGTTAAATAAAATAAGAGAGAATAAATAAATAATTTTGTAGAATTAATTTTATTTATCTAAACATAAGATATTCAAACCATCTCTTAAATTCATATGATAGTTATAGATATAATTGAAATAAAATATTATTTGTATATAAAAATTTGTTATTAAATTAATTATTATATATTTATGTATAAATATATATTATTTTAATTTATTTTTAATATATATTTTATATAAATAATTTATTTGATAATTAATTTTAAATGTGCAGTTAGCATAATTGTAAGCCAGTGTTTATGCAATTTAACAAAGGAGGAGGTAATAATTATTATTAATAAGATTGTCTTTGGCACATGAGATGCCAGTGCTTATGCAATTTAGGAAAGGAGGAGATAATAATTATTATTAATAAGGTTGTCTTTGGCACATGAGATGGAAAGACGGCGTGCTAAAAGTTTTCGTTAAATCATCTAACATTTCAAAAATGAATTTGACATGTATATTGATATGAAAAATTACAAGGCAACTAATTTTTAACTAGTTGATATTAATTAATTTTAATATTTAAATTTATAATTTATAATTTAAAATTTAAAATTTATAATAAATAAAATAATTTTTAAAAAATTAATTGATATTGATCGAAAAAAATTTGTTTCCTACCATTACTCTAAGGATATATATCTATTTTTTAACCCAAAAAATTAAAGGTTAAAAATTACAAAAACGGTACAATAACATTGAGAATATTAAGTTAATAACTTACGTCTACAAACAGCATTGCATGTGGGTTTGTCGCAATCAATTTGACAAACCTTAGCCTTGGGATCATTCGATTCACTGCTTGGGCACTCTTCTGGGCACCTTATATATTTTCCATTGCAACGCCCTGCATAACAATTCTTATAATAATATGCATTTGTCTCCACCAAACTTGAAACTAACACTAGCAAAATGATTAGGAAAGAACTACTTCTGGTGATTTCCATACTTAAATTCTCGTATAGAAATCAAGTAGAGTTATTATCAGAGTTAATTGATGTAGCAACTCAATGTTTCCCCTGCTATTTATAGAAGTAATTAAGGTGCATATACATGTTGCTTGGTTATTGCAAAAGGTGGCTTCTTGAATCTTGTTTTCAAATCAAATTGGACGATGGTAGCGCAAAGTTAAAGTATGAACATGGATTCTCGCTGATTGCATGCATAAACAACATTATTTTATATATCAAGAAACGATTCACACAATTTATTCATGTTATGGAAGGGTACAGAGTACGTAAATGCTGTGAATTAATGGATGCCTTCATAATGAAAATAGTTGGAGATAATAAAGGCACATGCTTAATGGATGGGTATACCTAGAACAAGAGCTCAAGCATTATCAAGGAAGAAAATATTAACTAATAATAATCATTATATGAGACGGTGAGAAGATAAACAATATATAAATAAATAAATATTAATGGACTAATACTTTCTAACGATTGAAAAAAAAGGACTAATACTTTCCATCAATATTAGCTAATATACTTGGGTTGTATTTAATTATATTTTTATATTATTAAATTTAAAAATAAAAAAAATATTGTGTTCATATCTCTAATATAAGTATGATTGTTTTAGAAGGAAGACTAAAATGAGAGAAAGACTAAATTGAGTCTTTATATTATATTTAATTCAATTAGGTATTTCTTAAAAATTGTATAATATTTGGTCTTTTATTATAATAATTTAATAAAAAATAAAATAAATATATCTAAAAATTATAAATAGATTTAGTGTCTTTTTAAAATTAAATATATACTCAAAATATAAACTAAATAAAACTGAAATTTAAAATTTATTTCTGTTTCAGATTTAATATATTTAATTATTAATATATTACAATTTAAATATATATTCAAAAATTAAATTAATTAAAATTTAAAATTTTAATTTTAAAATTCTAAAATAAATTTTAAACCATCTAATTATTAACTAATACGATACAAAATCCTGAAGGAAGCAGAGTAGTCACATTCACCACACATCATAAATCCAGAGGCGCACTCGTGGTTCATCATTCTCCGCCGCCGTTCATCCGCGCCACCTTCCTCCTCGGTGCTCATCTTCGATGCTGCCTTCCTCCTCCTCGGCGCTCAACCACAACGACGCCTTTCTCTTCCTCGGCACTCTTCTTTGTCGTCGCCTTCCTACTCCTCGTCGTTGTTCGTCTGCATTAGTGTCGCCATTCATCCGCGCCGAAAACATACCTAAGGTTTGGATGGATCTCTGTTCATAGAGTTTTTCATTGCGCATTCTCTGACACCATTGCTTTTTTTATTATTCTGTATAATATTCTTTTTTTGTAATTAAAAATCGATAAAATGGCTTGAAGAGATTCTCATAAATATTGCAATGTTAAATTATTTTTGCATGTGCAATTTTTGTATTTGGGAAGTGTTTACGTTCTTCATTGAGTTTTGGATGTGTTTACGTGAGTTTTAGTTGTTTGCAAGGGAATATTATGTGAGTTTTACTGCTACCTGGTTGTTCTATTCTCATACCTGTGTTGAGGATTAATTTGTCTTTATTGGTGATTTTGTTGACTATTAGTTATTTGGTGTGCCAGCTTATGATTTGGGTTGTGTAAACGTATAATTTTGTATGGGTAGTATTATAAATTTTGGGATGTGTAACAGGAATAAATTTGAAGCATCATTTTCAAGTTCCTAAGGTGGAGTTATTACTACGACTACTAATAAGTGTTTTTGCTTGTTTGTACAGCGTGTCCAACTTGTTAATTGTTCATTCATTGTGCATAAATTACACTTTGTTATAGCAGATAATTTTTTTTCCAAACGCTAACTAGATTGACTTACAACATCCAAAATAATATCTCATCTTTCAAATTGGTTCTTGCACACATCTAAAACTCATTCATTTGAACCAATGAACCTAGCCTTTACAACTACTAAGTAATATAACATAAGTAAGGAATGTAAAAGAAGCGATTATTTACAAGAGAACGAGATAGAAGAAAACCGTGTTACAGAGAGGGAAGGAACGTAAAAGAAAGAAATAATAACTAACTATAAAGTAGGTAGAAAGTTAGAGAAATTTTAGTTTTTAAATTTAAATTAATCTTAATTACCAATGTGTATCTAAAAAATAGGAATATGTTTTAATTAAAAAATAATTAAATAATATTAAAGGCTGATCAAAGGTTGAATTTTGTTGTACAAGTAGCATTTTCCATATTATATTTAGCGTAAAGTGTATAAGAAAACTGAGTTATGTTTTAGTATAATATTTGATTTAAGATAAATATGGAGACTGAAGCAAGTAAAATTACTTAAATACCTTTATTGGAAGGAAAAGTATATAGAACCAACTCTTAACCAAGCAAGAATTGAACAACTTAATTAATTATAATTATCTTAATTAGTTTTATTTATTTTTAATTTAGAATATTTGTTATTAATTGTTTTTAATGCCAAAATCAGGTTTGGTATGATACGTCCAAAACCTTGCGACAGGAATCACGGAAGAGACTACAACGCTTCTGAGTCTTCACCCTCTCTCCCTCTCCACGGCTGCCGTGCATCGGTTCTCTTTTCCAAACAGCAAAGGCGCCAACCTCTTCCATCCAAGGCATTCTTGGTGCGCGAAAATTGAACTCGCACAACTTCACCGGCAAGTGCACCAGGTCGTCCAAGTAATACCTCAGGTGAGTGAGGGTCGATCCCATGAGGATTGTTAGATTGAGCAAGCAACAGCTATCTTACTGGACTTAGTCAAGCAAATAGAAAAAGAGTGGTTGTTTGCTGAATTCGCATGAAATACAATGATAAAGAAAGTAATAAAGAACTGGTGTAGAAACAGTAATGAGAGAACAGTTAAGGTTTCGGAGGTACTCACCCTTTCGGATTAATATTTCTTACTAACTATTTTAACAATGAATGATTGATTCTATGGTAAACTGTAAGTGATTAAAGCCTGTTCGTTCAGTGAATTAATCTCTTCCAATCCTACTCAAAATGCCACAGACAAGGTCGGATCTTCCGTCTAACACCCTAATTACCCGAAGCCTTACCTCGCATCATAAAATAAAGGTTAATCAAAAGTTACGACAAGTCTAAAGCTCATACGTATTTATATATAGAAAGAAATAATAATTCTAGAATCCCGATGAAGAAATAAGCTCAAAAACAGAGTTCAAAAAGCGTAAAACATTCACACGATGCTACACTAATCGAGGCACAAGATATACATACAGATATCAAGACATATATATAGATATATCAAAGTATACTAGTCCTAAGGATCTAGCCGCCGCCCGCGGAGTTTAAGCCGGCTAGTTATATACCTACATACAGAGTTTTGAAAGTAAAATAGCTTATACAATATCTCTCTCAAAGTAAGTCTCTGAGGCATAGATAACTACAAAAGTGAGAGATCTACACAAAATAAACCAAAAGATTTTCAAAACATAGCAAGGATCCTCCACTTTTTCACCATTAAGTAACTCACCGAAGTGGGTTGTGGCCTGCATCTGAAACACAACAACAGAATATGGTATGAGAACCAGAGGTTTTCAGTATGATAACAGTGTCCAATGATATAAGATATAAGACTCCGGAATACCAGAGAAAATCCTAGAACTTTATATCCACCACAAGATTCAAGTTTAAAAAATAATTAAAATTTAAAACATTAACTTTAAAAACCACAATGAAAAGGGTAATCTAACTTAGTGGATTTCTAATCTAACAATTCTTTGCTGTCCCACAGCCTTGGCCAGCCTAGCCGCCATGTGATCCCATCGCCACCTCCTTCCAAACCTCCTCAATCCCAGCATAATACACAAATAATAACAATGCAAGTAAAGTACAAGTATAAGCATATATATCAAGTAATTTGATAAGAATTTAGGCATGTTAAACACTTAGGCAAACAATACAAATCGACAAAGCAAACAAACAGATAGAATATGCACATGATGAATTTTTGTCCTATTTGGCTGTGATATCACATTGTCGGTTCAACTACCAACCTAACACATCTCCATGGAGATGTCGCCTTTCGGTCACGAATAAAATGGATACTCCCTAGGGATATCGTGCCCCGGCCCACGGTCCAGGGATATAGTGTCCGTTCGCACTCTTGTGATTCTGAAAGGATGCGAGCGAGATACTCTGCCACAGACCTCACATCTCAATGTAAGTGGGACTAACCACAGCCCTTACGCTACCGCCGCGACCTCTATAGGTGGGATTAACCAAACTGTCCCTGCGAGGCGCATAGCGTCTCAACAAATCTCAGTTTAAAAACATTTCATCAGTTATATCACACTAAAACCATTTTTTTCAACCAACACACTCATCAATTATCATTCTATTCTTATCAATTAACCTAATCAACCTCATTCAATCTTACTACCAACCTTCAATACTATTTTTTAACATCCACAACATAATTCATCAAATAATCAAAATCATCAAATCATCATGCATCATCATTCAATCAAATTCAACAACCAATTCAATCCAAACCTATCCTATAGGTCACTAGCCTAAGTGTCCAGAAATATTATATATTACATAGAGAAAACCGAAGCCATACCTTGGTCGATTCCCAATATGCACAAAAACACTAATTGATCACACTAAGCTCAAACCAAGCCACCAATTCAACTCCAAATGCTCCCAAATATCCAATGAACATCCAACAAGCTCTAATATTCAAGCTAACATAATAAATTTCATAGAAATAAAAATATAATACTCACAATATATCAATTTACAATCTTGAGAAACCTTACCTTATGCACTGAAATTTGGATAGAACCCAATAATCCCTTACTAATGGTTAGTACCTAAACAACCAAAACACAAATTTCACTCAAAACCAAAACCCACAAATTCAAAATTCTTAGGGCAACAGGAAGGAGAAAAAATTTTGAAATCTTACCTACAAATGTTAGATGAGAGTAATGGGCTCGGCAAGAGCTTCGCGTAGCTGCTGACGGCACCTGAATCGGAGCACTGTAGCTCGAGATATGATGGATTGAAGAAGAGAGTGAATAGTACCACTTCTTTCTCCTCTCTCTCAATTCAGCAGCAGCCCTTAGTGTGTTTAGGTTGTGTTTGAGACTGAATGACCTTCATTTAATCTTATATATATATTTGGCTTGGGCCCAACTTAGGCTCAGTCTAACCCGTTAGCATTTTTGGCCCGTTTAGCACAATTTTGAGCCAAATCTTTAAAATATTAGTGCCCAGTTTTTAATTCTAAATGTTTTCCTAAGGTTTCCTAATGTTTTTATTGTTCTCGCTAAGTGCCAGACAGACTTAAGGCAGTACATCTGGTTAATTTACCGGTTCATGTTTTTTTACGCGATTTTTTCTAGAAAATTACATTATCCAACTCAGAAAAATCTTCTGAGTCCAAATGTCATATTTAAATTTTCTAATTAATATTCTAAATTTTTTAACCCTATTTAGGACAATTTTAATTATTTAATTAAACGGTTAATTAATCACGATTCTTACATTCTCCCCACCAAATTAGAAAATTTTCCCTCAAAATTTAGTTTACTCATCATCACCATTAAATGTTCCCTCAACTTAAACCTATCTCTTACCGTTCATCTTTTCATTCCTGCACGTCAGCACAAATTCCTATTACATCTTCCATTCTTATCTATAATGCCATATCTTAACTGAATTCAAGCCTATGCTGTACTCATCCTTCTCAATCTTAGCCCTCATTCGGTCAACCTCAATACAACATTAGCATTTCAATACAATGTTCTCCAAATCTATCTTATGAAACCAATAATTCATCCATCACCATCTATGCAAAAATCTATCTTTTTGACCCACTAATCTCTTCAATTATCAAGCCCTAAGGTAGGTCTAATCCACATTCTACTATCTCTATTCATAATTATCATGTGCCATTGTATTCCAAAAACTTCTACTGCGCCACTCTGATTTTCAGCCACTAATTAATTCCAAATATTCAATCAAGTCATACATCATTATCGGATGATAAAACCTATGCTTATCTCTGAACTTCCTCAACCTGGCCCAATTGGGGTTTATCTCATCCTAAGACTAAGTCATATCTTAGGGCCTTATAGCAACTCTATGCCTAATTCAAGGTCTCATCAAATCCTCATCCTCAATAATCGTATTACCAAGTACCTTGATATACAAAATTGTAATTCACACTTCTCATAACTCCGCATAGTTGACCAGCAAGTGCACTGGGTCGTCCAACTAATACCTTACGTGAGTAAGGGTCGATCCCACGGAGATTGCCGGCTTGAAGCAAGCTATGGTCATCTTCTAAATCTCAGTCAGGCGGATTCAAATGGTTATGAGGTGTTGATAATTAAAAGATAAATAAAACGGAAAATAAAATACAGTTACTTATGTAGTTCCTTGGTGGGAATTTCAGATAAGCGTTTGGAGATGCTTTGTTGCCTCTGAACCGCTGCTTTCCTATTGTCCTCATCCAATCATGCGTACTCCCTTCCATG
The DNA here is from genome assembly GCF_014773155.1 of Arachis stenosperma. Classification (NCBI taxonomy): domain Eukaryota; kingdom Viridiplantae; phylum Streptophyta; class Magnoliopsida; order Fabales; family Fabaceae; genus Arachis; species Arachis stenosperma. The sequence continues at coordinate 39,777,081 of NC_080386.1, forward strand.
GCAAGCTGTATGTTGGTGAATCACCGTTGTCAATGGCTACCATCCGTCCTCTCAGTGAAAACATGTCCTCTACGGTTTCTCGCATGGCTAATCAGCTATCGGTTCTCGATCGTGTCGGAATAGAATACATTTATTCTTTTGCACACTGTCACTGCGCCCAACAGTCATGAGTTTGAAGCTCGTCACAGTCATCCTATCCTGGATCCTACTTGGAATACCACAGACAAGGTTTAGACTTTTCGGATCTCAAGAATGCTGCCAATTGATTCTATCTTATACCACGAAGGTTCTAACGTCACGGATTCGAATGCTCTGTTGTCAGGAGAGGTGATCCAGATCCGTGGGCCAGAGACCAAAGAGAGTATACTCCAGCTGTCATCCAATAACTATGTTGAACATCATGTAGACCGCTTTGTGGTTGTCAGGCACGCAGATCTTGGCTAAGCGAGTAACGAAGATTGGGTGATTGTCACAAGTCACCCCTTCATTCTAACTTAACTGAATTAAGTACGAGAGTATATCTTGGAGGAGAAGTAGGCGTGAATTGAATAGAAAAACAATAATACTTGCATTAATACTCGAAGAACAGCAGAGCTCCTCACCTTAATCTATGAGGTGTAGAAACTCCACCACTAAAAAATACATAAGAACAAGGTCTAGGCATGGTTGAATGGCTAGCCTCCCAAATGGCATAATACAATTGAAATAGGGTTCAAAGACCTGATCTAAGGATCGAAGAATGGTCCAAAGATGTCAATACAATAGTAAAAAGTGAATTTATACTAAACTAGTAAACTAGGTTTATAGGAAATGAGTAGATAGTATACAAATTCACTTCTGAGGCCCACTTGGTGTGTGTTTGGGCTGAGCATTGAAGCTTTCACGTGAATAAGCTCTTCTTGGAGTTTAAACACCAGTTTTGGTGCCAGTTCTTACATTTTACGCCAGAAAAGGGTCTCTGGTGGGCATTTGGATGCCAGTTTGGGCCCTCAAATCTCGGGCAAAGTATGGACTATTACACATTGCTGGAAAGCCCAAGATGTCTACTTTCCAACGCAATTGAGAGCGTTCCAATTGAGCTTTTTTAGCTCTAAAAAATTCACTTCGAGTGCAGGGAGGTCAGAATCCAACAACATCTGCAGTCCTTTCTCAGCCTCTGAATCAGATTTTTGCTTAGGTCCCTCAATTTCAGCCAGAAAATACCTGAAATCATAAAAAAACACACAAACTCATAGTAAAGTCCAGAAATGTGATTTTTTCATAAAAAGTAATGAAAATATACTAAAAAGTAACTAAAACATACTAGAAACTACCTAAAAATAATGCAAAAAAGCGTATAAATTATCCACTCATCACAACACCAAACTTAAATTGTTGCTTGTCCCCAAGCAACTGAAAACAAAATAGGATAAAAAGAAGAGAATATATAATAAATTCCAATACATCAATGAAGATTAGTTCCAATTAGATGAGCGGGACTAGTAGCTTTTTGCTTCTGAACAGTTTTGGCATCTCACTTTATCCTTTGAAATTCAGAATGATTGCCATCTATAGGAACTCAGAATTAAGATAGTGTTATTGATTCTCTTAGTTCAGTATGTTGATTCTTGAACACAGCTACTTTATGAGTCTTGGCCGTGACCCTAAGCATCTTGTTTTCCAGTATTACCACCGGATACATAAATACCACAGACACATAACTGGGTGAACCTTTTCAGATTGTGACCCAGCTTTGCTAGAGTCCCCAGCTAGAGGTGTCCAGAGTTCTTAAGCACACTCTTTTGCTTTGGATCACGACTTTAACCATTCAGTCTCAAGCTTTTCACTTGGACCTTCATGACACAAGCACATGGTTAGGGACAGCTTAATTTAGCCGCTTAGGTCCGAATTTTATTCCTTTGGGCCTTGATGAGCGGATAATTTATACGCTTTTTGGCATTTTTTTAGTATGTTTTTAGTATATTTTAGTTAGTTTTTATTACATTTTTATTAGTTTTTAGTTAAAATTCACTTTTCTGGGCTTTACTATGAGTTTGTGTGTTTTTCTGTGATTTCAGGTATTTTCTGGCTGAAATTGAGAGACCTGAGCAAAAATCTGATTCAGAGGCTGAAAAGGACTGCAGATGCTGTTGGATTCTGACCTCCCTGCACTCGAAGTGGATTTTCTGAGGCTACAGAAGCCCAATTGGTGCGCTCTCAATTGCGTTGGAAAGTAGACATCCTGGGCTTTCCAGCAATGTATAATAGTCCATACTTTGCCCGAGATTTGATGGCCCAAACTGGCGTTGCAAATCAGCTTCAGAATTCCCGGCGTTTAACGTCGGAACTGGCACAAAAATTGGAGTTAAACGCCCAAACTGGCATAAAAGTTGGCGTTTAACTCCAGAAAAAGTCTCTACACATGAAAGCTTCAATGCTCAGCCCAAGCACACACCAAATGGACCCCGGATGTGGATTTTTACGTCATTTACTCATTTCTGTATACCCTAGGTTACTAGTTCACTATTAATAGGATCTTTTGATATTGTATCTCTACCTCATGACACTTTACACGTTTTACATTGTATCTTCTATGCCATGAGTCTCTAAATCCCATGGTTGGGGGTGAGGAGCTCTGCTGTGTCTTGATGGATTAATGCAATTACTACTATTTTTCATTCAATCACGCTTGCTTCTATTCTAAGATATCACTTGTTCCTAAACTTGATGAATGTGATGACCCGTGACACTCATCATCATTCTCACCTATGAACGTGTGCCTGACAACCACCTCCATTCTACCTTAGATTGAGTAGATATCTCTTGGATTCTTTAATCAGAATCTTCGTGGTATAAGCTAGAATTGATGGCGGCATTCAAGAGAATCCGGAAGGTCTAAACCTTGTCTGTGGTATTCTGAGTAGGATTCAATGATTGAATGACTGTGACGAGCTTCAAACTCCTGAAGGCTGGGCGTTAGTGACAGACGCAAAAGAATCACTGGATTTTATTCCAACCTGATTGAGAACCGACAGATGATTAGCCGTGCTGTAACAGAGTGCGTTGAACATTTTCACTGAGAGGATGGGAGGTAGCCATTGACAACGGTGAAACCCTACATACAGCTTGCCATGGAAGGAGCCTTGCGTGCATGAAGAAGAAGGCAGTAGGAAAGCAGAGATTCAGAAGATAGAGCATCTCCAAAACGTCAACCTGTTCTTCATTACTGCAAAACAAGTACTTATTTCATGTTCTTTTACTTTTCACAATTAAACCTGATAATTATTGATATCCTGACTAAGAGTTACACGATAACCATAGCTTGCTTCAAGCTGACAATCTCCGTGGGATCGACCCTTACTCACGTAAGGTATTACTTGGACGACCCAGTGCACTTGCTGGTTAGTTGTGCGGAATTGCAGAAGTGTGATTGCAATTTCGTGCACCAAGTTTTTGGCGCCGTTGCCGGGGATTGTTCGAGTTTGGACAACTGACGGTTTATCTTGTTGCTTAAATTAGGACTGTTTTATTTTTGTTGGTTTAGAGTCTTTTATTTGAGTCTAGTTTCATATTTTAAGTTTGGTGTCAATTGCATGCCTTTTCTTTCTTTTAATTTTTCGAATTTGCATGTTCTTAGTCCTTTCTTGATCCTTAAAAATTCTAAGTTTGGTGTCTTCTTTGTGTTTTCCTTTAAAATTTTCGAAAATTTGTGCTCGATTTTCTAAAAATTTTAAGTTTGGTGTCATTTTGTTGTTTTTCTCTTTCCTTACTTCAAAAAAAAATCAAATCTTTTTCAAAATGATTTTCAATCATATCTTTTTAATTGCTAATTCCAAAATCTTTTTGATTAATTAATTAATTTAGTCTTCAATTTGTTTTGATTTTATTCCCTTTTGGTTTTCGAATCTTTATTTTATTTTCCATTTAATGTATTTTACTATTTTCGGTTTTCTTTTTTTTTTAAAAAAGAAACAAAAAAAAATTACTTTACTTGTGAATCCATATCATATTCCCTTTCTCCATCATGGACCTAAGTGGAATTGAGCAGTCCAGAAGGACTCTGGGGTCATATGTGGTGGACGAAATTGTGATCACATCAATGTAGTATTCTTTGTTGTTGTATGGGATCATTATTATGGCACCTATGTGTGGACACAACTCCGTTCAACTTAACCAGCAAGTGTACTGGGTCATCCAAGTAATACCTTACGTGAGTAAGGGTCGATCCCACAGAGATTGTTGGTATGAAGCAAGCTATGGTCACCTTGTAAATCTCAGTTAGGCAGATTAAATGGTTATGGGTTTCGAAAATTAATAATAAATAGAAAATAAAAAGGGATAGAAATACTTATGTAAATCAATAGTGCGAATTTCAGATAGGCGTATGGAGATGCTGTGCTCCTCTTGAATCTCTACTTTCTCATTGCTTTCATCCAATCCTTCTTACTCCTTTCCATGGCAAGTTGTATGTAGGGCATCACCATCATTAATGGCTACTTTCAATCCTCTCGGGAAAATGGTCCTATGCGCTGTCACTGCACGGCTAATCGTCTGGAGGCATCACCCTTGCTGATGGCTACATCCCATCCTCTCAGTGAAAACGTTCCAAATGCTCTGTCACAGCACGACTAATCATCTGTCGGTTCTCAATCAGGTTGGAATAGAATCCATTGATTCTTTTGCGTTTGTCATCACGCCCAGCCTTCAGGAGTTTGAAGCTCGTTACAGTCATTCAATAACGGAATCCTACTCGGAATACCACAGACAAGGTTAGACTTTCCGGATTTCCAGGATCCTACTCGGAATACCACAGACAAGGTTAGACTTTCCGGATCCCCATGAATGCCGCCATCTATCTAGCTTATACCACGAAGATTCTGTTGGGAAATCTAAGAGATATGCGCCCGGCCTAAGGTAGAACGGAAGTGGTTGTCAGTCACGCACGTTCATAGGTGAGAATGATGATGAGTGTCACGGATCATCACATTCATCAAAGTGTTGTGCAACGTATATCTTGGAATAAGAATAAAAGAGAATTGAATAGAAAGTAATAGTAATTGTATTGAAACTTGAGGTACAGCAGAGCTCCACACCCTTAATCTATGGTGTGCAGAAACTCCACCGTTGAAAATACATAAGTGAAAGGTTCAGGCATGGCCGAATGGCCAGCCCCCAAAACGTGATCACAGGATTCAAAATACAATCCAGGATGAGATTATGATAGTAAAAAGTTCTATTTATAATAAACTAGCTCCTAGGATTTACATGAGTAAGTAATTGATGCATAAATCCACTTCCGGGGCCCACTTGGTGTATGTTTGGGCTGAGCTTGATCTATCCACGAGCTGACGCTTTTATTGGAGTTGAACTCCAAGTTATGACGTGTTTTGGGCGTTCAACTCCGGATCATGACGTGTTTCTGGCGTTTAACTCCAGACAGCAGCATGTACTTGGCGTTCAACGCCAAGTTACGTCGTAAATTTCCGAATAAAGTATGGACTATTATATATTGCTGGAAAGCTCTGGATGTCTAATTTCCAACGCCGTTGAGAGCGCGCCATTTGGAGTTTTGTAGCTCCAGAAAATCCATTTCGAGTGCAGGGAGGTCAGATTCCAACAGCATCAGCAGTCCTTTTGTCAGCCTTTTTCAGAGTTTTGCTCAAGTCCCTCAATTTTAGCCAGAAATTACCTGAAATCACAGAAAAACACACAAACTCATAGTAAAGTCTAGAAATGTGAATTTAACATAAAAACTAATGAAAACATCCCTAAAAGTAGCTTGAACTTACTAAAAACTACCTAAAAACAAAGCCAAAAAGCGTATAAATTATCCGCTCATCACAACACCAAACTTAAATTGTTGCTTGTCCCCAAGCAACTGAAAATTAATTAGGATAAAAAGAAGAGAATATACTATAAATCCCAGAATATCAATGAATATTAATTATAATTAGATGAGCGGGACTTGTAGCTTTTTGCTTCTGAACAGTTTTGGCATCTCACTTTTTTCTTTGAAGTCCTGAATGATTGGCTTCTCTAGGAACTTAGAATTTTGGATAGTGTTATTAACTTTCCTAGTTAAGCATGTTGATTCTTGAACACAGCTACTTATGAGTCTTGGCCGTGGCCCTAAGCACTTTGTTTTCCAGTATTACCACCGGATACACAAATGCCACAGACACATGACTGGGTGAACCTTTTCAGATTGTGACTCAGCTTTGCTAGAGTCCCCAGTTAGTGGTGTCCAGAGCTCTTAAGCACACTCTTTTTTGCTTTGGATCACGACTTTAACCACTCAGTCTCAAGCTTTTCACTTGGACCTTCATGACACAAGCACATGGTTAGGGACAGCTTGATTTAGCCGCTTAGGCCTGGATTTTATTTCCTTGGGCCCTCCTATCCATTGATGCTCAAAACCTTGGATCCTTTTTACCCTTGCCTTTTGGTTTTAAGGGCTATTGGCTTTTTCTGCTTGCTTTTTCTTTTTCTTTCTATTTTTTTCGCCAATTTTTTTTTCGCAAGCTTTTTACTTGTCACTGCTTTTTCTTGCTTCAAGAATCAATTTCATGATCTTTCAGATCATCAATAACATTTTTCTTTGTTCATCATTCTTTCAAGAGCCAACAGTTTTAACATTCATAAACAACAAGAAAAAATATGCACTGTTCAAGCATTCATTCAGAAAACAAAAAGTATTGTCACCACATCAATATAATTAAATTAAATTCAAGGATAAATTCGAAATTCATGTACTTCTTGTTCTTTTGAATTAAAGCATATTTTATGTAAGAGAGGTGAAGGATTAATGGATTTTATTCATAGCTTTAAGACATGGTTACTACATTCTAATGATCATGAAGTAGAGACACAAAACATAGATAAACATAACATAAAAATCGAAAAACAGAAAGAAATAAGAACAAGGAATGAATCCACCTTAGTGGCGTCTTCTTCTTGAAGGACCAATGATGTTCTTAAGCTCTTCTATGTCCCTTCCTTGCCTTTGTTGCTCCTCCCTCATTGCTCTTTGATCTTCTCTTATTTCTTGGAGAATGATGGAGTGCTCATGATGTTCCACCCTTAATTGTTCCACATTGTGGCTCAAATCTTCTAAGGAGGTGTTGAGTTGTTCCCAATAGTTGTTGGGAGGAAAGTGCATCCCTTGAGGCATCTCAGGGATTTCTTGATGATGAGCTTCCTCATGCATCTCTTGAGAACCGTGAAGGGTCTCTTTTGCTTGCTCCATCCTCTTCTTTGGTGATGGGTGGTGCACGAAATTGTGATCACTACTTTGTCCATATTCAAATAATCCCCGGTAATGGCTCCAAAGACTTGGTGCTCAATACCATGGCATAAACACAACTCCGCACAACTAACCAGCAAGTGCACTGGGTCGTCCAAGTAATACCTTACGTGAGTAAGGGTCGATCCCACGGAGATTGGTGGTATGAAGCAAGCTATGGTCACCTTGTAAATCTCAGTCAGGCAGACTCAATTGGGTATAGTGATAAACGAATAAAGCATAAAGATAGAGATAGAGATACTTATGTATATCATTGGTGAGAGCTTCAGATAAGCGTATGAAGATGCCTTCCCTTCCGTCTCTCTGCTTTCCTACAGTCTTCATCCAATCCTTCTTACTCCTTTCCATGGCAAGCTCATGTAGGGTTTCACCGTTGTCAGTGGCTACCTCCCATCCTCTCATTGAAAGCGATTGCATATGTCCTGTCACGGTCATAGCGGAATTCATCTGTCGGTTCTCAATCAGGCTGGAATAGAATCCAGTGATTCTTTTGCGTCTGTCACTAACGCCCCGCCCTCAGGAGTTTGAAGCACGTCACAGTCATTCAATCATTGAATCCTACTCAGAATACCACAGACAAGGTTAGACCTTCCGGATTCTCTTGAATGCCGCCATCAGTTCTCGCCTATACCACGAAGATTCCGGTTAAAGAATCCAAGAGATATTCACTAGAGCCTCGAATGCTTGTAGAACAAGAGTGGTTGTCAGTCACTTTGTTCATAGGTGAGAATGATGATGAGTGTCAATCATCACCTTCATCAAGTTGAAGAACAAGTGATATCTTGGACAAAGAACAAGCGGAATTGAATAGAAGAACAATAGTAATTGCATTAATACTCGAGGTACAGCAGAGCTCCACACCTTAATCTATGGTGTGTAGAAACTCCACCGTTGAAAATACATAAGAACAAGGTCTAGGCATGGCCGTGAGGCCAGCCTCCCAGTGATCTAAGATAGCATAAAAACAAAGATAGCTACCCAGATGATCTAGAGATCTAAAGTGATCAAAAGATGTCAAATACAATAGTAAAAGGTCCTATATATAGAAAACTAGTAGCCTAGGGTGTACAGAGATGAGTAAATGACATAAAAATCCACTTCCGGGCCCACTTGGTGTGTGCTTGGGCTGAGCAATGAAGCATTTTCGTGTAGAGACTCTTCTTGGAGTTAAACGCCAGCTTTTATGCCAGTTTGGGCGTTTAACTCCCATTTTGGTGCCAGTTCCGGCGTTTAACGCTGGAATTTCTTGAGGTGACTTTGAACGCCGGTTTGGGCCATCAAATCTTGGGCAAAGTATGGACTATCATATATTTCTGGAAAGCCCAGGATGTCTACTTTCCAACGCCGTTGAGAGCGCGCCAATTGGGCTTCTGTAGCTCCAGAAAATCCACTTCGAGTGCAGGGAGGTCAGAATCCAACAGCATCTGCAGTCCTTTTGAGTCTCTGGATCAGATTTTTGCTCAGATCCCTCAATTTCAGCCAGAAAATACCTGAAATCACAGAAAAACACACAAACTCATAGTAAAGTCCAGAAAAGTGAATTTTAACTAAAAACTAATAAAAATATAATAAAAACTAACTAAAAGATACTAAAAACATACTAAAAACAATGCCAAAAAGCGTACAAATTATCCGCTCATCACAACACCAAACTTAAATTGTTGCTTGTCCCCAAGCAACTGAAGATCAAATAAGATAAAAAGAAGAGAATATGCAATGAACTCCAAAAACATCTATGAAGATCAGTATTAACTAGATGAGCGGGGCTTTTAGCTTTTTGCCTCTGAATAGATTTGGCATCTCACTTTATCCTTTGGAACTCAGAATGATTGGCTTCTTTAGGAACTCAGAATCCAGATAGTGTTATTGATTCTCCTAGTTAAGTATGATGATTCTTGAACACAGCTACTTATTGAGTCTTGGCTGTGGCCCAAAGCACTCTGTCTTCCAGTATTACCACCGGATACATACATGCCACAGACACATAGTTGGGTGAACCTTTTCAGATTGTGACTCAGCTTTGCTAGAGTCCCCAATTAGAGGTGTCCAGGGTTCTTAAGCACACTCTTATTGCCTTGGATCACAACTTTATTTCTTTCTTTTTCTTTCTTTTTTCTTTCTTCTTTTTTCCATTTTTTTTTCTTTTTTTTCTTTTCGCTTGCTTTTTTTTTTGTATTCACTGCTTTTTCTTGCTTCAAGAACCATTTTTATGATTTTTCAGATCCTCAGTAACATGTCTCCTTTTTCATCATTCTTTCAAGAGCCAACATTCATGAACCACAAATTCAAAAGACATATGCACTGTTCAAGCATACATTCAGAGAACAAAAGTGTTGCCACCACATCAAAATAATTAAACTGTTATAAAATTCAAAATTCATGCAATTCTTTTTTTTTTTCAATTAAGCACGTTTTTTTTTAAGAAAGGTGATGGATTCATAGGACATTCATAACTTTAAGGCATAAACACTAAGACACTAATGATCATAAGACACAAACATGGATAAACATAAGCACTAAAATTCGAAAAACAGAAGAATAAAGAACAAGGAAATCAAGGAACGGGTCCACCTTAGTGATGGCGGCTCTTCCTTCCTCTTGAAGGTCCTATGGAGTGCTTGAGCTCCTCAATGTCTCTTCCTTGCCTTTGTTGCTCCTCTTTCATGATTCTTTGATCTTCTCTTATTTCATGGAGGAGAATGGAGTGTTCTTGGTGCTCCACCCTTAGTTGTTCCATGTTGGAACTCAATTCTCCTAGGGAGGTGTTTAGTTGCTCCCAATAGTTTTGTGGAGGAAAGTGCATCCCTTGAGGCATCTCAGGGATCTCATGATGAGAGGGGTCTCTTGTGTGCTCCATCCTTTTCTTGGTAATGGGCTTGTCCTCATCAATGGTGATGTCTCCCTCTATGTCAACTCCAACTGAATAACAGAGGTGACAAATAAGGTGAGGAAAGGCTAACCTTGCTAAGGTAGAGGACTTATCCGCCACCTTGTAGAGTTCTTGGGCTATGACCTCATGAACTTCCACTTCTTCTCCAATCATGATGCTATGAATCATGATGGCCCGGTCTAAAGTAACTTCGGACCGGTTGCTAGTGGGAATGATTGAGCGTTGGATAAACTCTAACCATCCTCTAGCCACGGGTTTGAGGTCATGCCTTCTCAATTGAACCGGCTTGCCTCTTGAATCTCTCTTCCATTGTGCGCCCTCTTCACATATGACTGTGAGGACTTGGTCCAACCTTTGATCAAAGTTGACCCTTCTAGTGTAAGGATGTTCATCTCCTTGCATCATGGGCAAGTTGAATGCTAACCTTACATTTTCCGGACTAAAATCCAAGTATTTCCCCCGAACCATTGTGAGATAATTCTTTGGATCCGGGTTCATACTTTGATCATGGTTCTTGGTGATCCATGCATTGGCATAGAATTCTTGAACCATCAAGATTCCGACTTGTTGAATGGGGTTGGTAAGCACTTCCCAACCTCTTCTTCGGATCTCATGGCGGATCTCCGGATATTCACCCTTTTTGAGTGAAAAGGGAACCTCGGGGGATCACCTTCTTCAAGGCCACAACTTCATAGAAGTGGTCTTGATGCACCCTTGAGATGAATCTATCCATCTCCCATGACTCGGAGAGGTGGAAGCTTTTGCCTTCCCTTTCCTCTTTCTAGAGGTTTCTCCGGCCTTGGATGCCATAAATGGTTATGGAAAATGAAAAAGCAACGCTTTTACCACACCAAACTTAAAAGGTTTGCTCGTCCTCGAGCAAAAGAAGAAAGAAGAGAGTAGAAGAAGAAGAAATGAGGGAGAAGGAGATGGTGGTGTATTCAGCCAAAGAGGGGGAGAAGTGTTATTTAGGTTGTGTGAAAATGAAGGGGTGAAGAAGGGTTTATATAGGAGAGAGGGGAGATGAGGTTCGGCCATTATGGGTGGGTTTGGGAGGGAAAGTGGTTTGAATTTGAAGGGTGAGGTTGGTGGGGTTTTATGAAGGATGGATGTGAGTGGTGAAGAGAAAGATGGGATTTGATAGGTGAGGGGTTTTTGGGGAAGAGGTGTTGAGGTGATTGGTGAATGGGGGAAGAAGTGAGAGAGTGGTGTTGGGGTCCTGTGTGGTCCACAGATCCTGTGGTGTCAAGGAAAAGTCATCCCTGCACCAAATGGCATCAAAATTCACGTTTTGAGCCATTTCTGGCGTTAAACGCCGGGCTGGTGCCCATTCCTGGCGTTTAACGCCAGGTTCTTGCCCTTTTCTGGCGTTTAACGCCAGTCTGATGCCCCTTTCTGGCGTTAAACGCCCAGAATGGTGCCAGACTGGGCGTTAAACGCCCAATTGCTAGGCTTACTGGCGTTTGAACGCCAGCAGCATCTTCCTCCAGGGTGTGCTATTTTTCTTCCTGTTTTTCATTTTGTTTTTGCTTTTTCAATTAATTTTGTGACTTCTTATGATCATCAACCTACAAAATAAAATAAAATAACAAAAGAAAATATGTAAAATATAATATTGGGTTGCCTCCCAACAAGCGCTTCTTTAACGTCAGTAGCTTGACAGAGGGCTCTCATGGACCCTCACAGATACTCAGAGTAATGTTGGAACCTCCCAACACCAAACTTAGAGTTTGAATGTGGGGGTTCAACACCAAACTTAGAGTTTGGTTGTGGCCTCCCAACACCAAACTTAGAGTTTGACTGTGGGGGCTCTGTTTGTCTCTGATTTGAGAGAAGCTCTTCATGCTTCTTCTCTATGGTGATAGAGGGATATCCTTGAGCCTTAAACACATAGGATTTTTCATTCACTTGAATGATCAGTTCACCTCCATCAACATCAATCACAGCCTTTGCTGTGGCTAGGAAGGGTCTGCCAAGGATGATGGTTTCATCCATGCATTTCCCAGTCTCTAGGACTATGAAATCAGTAGGGATGTAATGGTCTTCAATCTTAACCAAAACATTCTCTACAAGTCCATAAGCTTGTTTTCTTGAGTTGTCTGCCATCTCTAGTGAGATTCTTGCAGCTTGTACCTCAAAGATCCCTAGCTTCTCCATTACTGAGAGAGGCATGAGGTTTACACTTGACCCTAAGTCACACAGAGCCTTCTTGAAGGTCATGGTGCCTATGGTACAAGGTATGGAAAACTTCCCAGGGTCTTGTCTCTTTTGAGGTAATTTCTGCCTAGACAAGTCATCCAGTTCTTTGGTGAGCAAAGGAGGTTCATCCTCCCAAGTCTCATTTCCAAATAACTTGTCATTTAGCTTCATGATTGCTCCAAGGTATTTAGCAACTTGCTCTTCAGTGACATACTCATCCTCTTCAGAGGAAGAATACTCATCAGAGCTCATGAAAGGCAGAAGTAAGTCCAATGGAATCTCTATGGTCTCATTTTGAGCCTCAGATTCCCATGGTTCCTCATTGGGGAACTCAATGGAGGTCAGTGTACGCCCATTGAGGTCTTCCTCAGTGGCGTCCACTTCATCTCCTTCCTCTCCAAATTCGGCCATGGTTATGGCTTTGCACTCTCCTTTTGGATTTTCTTCTGTATTGCTTGGAAGAGTACTTGGAGGGAGTTCAGTAATTTTCTTACTCAGCTGTCCCACTTGTGCCTCCAAATTTCTAATGGAGGACCTTGTTTCAGTCATGAAACTTTGAGTGGTTTTGATTAGATCAGAGACCATGGTTGCTAAGTCAGATTGGTTCTGCTTAGAATTCTCTGTCTGTTGCTGAGAAGATGATGGAAAAGGCTTGCCATTGCTAAACCTGTTTCTTCCACCATTATTGTTATTGAAACCTTGCTGAGGTTCTCTTGATTCTTCCATGAAAAATTTGGGTGATTTCTCCATGGAGAATTATAGGTGTTTCCATAGGGTTCTCCTAGGTAATTCACCTCTTCCATTGAAGGGTTCTCAGGATCATAAGCTTCTTCTTCAGATGAAGCTTCCTTAGTACTGCCAGGTGCATTTTGCATTCCAGACAGACTTTGAGAAATCAAATTGACTTGTTGAGTCAATATCTTGTTCTGAGCCAGTATGGCATTCAGAGTATCAATCTCAAGAACTCCTTTCTTCTGACTAGTCCCATTGTTCACAGGATTCCTTTCAGAGTGTACATGAATTGGTTATTTGCAACCATTTCAATTAGTTCTTGAGCCTCTGTAGGCGTCTTCTCAGATGAAGAGATCCTCAGCAGAGCTATCCAAAGACATCTTGGATAGTTCAGAGACCATCATAGAAAATACCTATGATGCTCCATTCAGAAAGCATGTCTGAGGGACATTTTCTGATTAATTGTTTGTATCTTTCCCAAGCTTCATAGAGGGATTCTCCATCCTTCTGTCTGAAGGTTTGGACTTCCACTCTAAGCTTACTCCATTTTTGAGGTGGAAAGAACTTTGCCAAGAAGGCATTGACTAGCTTTTCCCAAGAGTCCAGGCTATCCTTAGGTTGAGAGTCCAACCATATTCTAGCTCTGTCTCTTACAGCAAAAGGGAATAGCATCAGTCTATAGACCTCAGGGTCAACCCCATTAGTCTTGACTGTATCACAGATTTGCAAGAACTCAGCTAAAAACTGATGTGGATCTTCCATTGGAAGTCCATGGAACTTGCAATTCTGTTGCAGTAGAGAAACCAACTGAGGCTTAAGCTCAAAGTTGTTTGCTCCAATGGCAGGGATAGAGATGCTTCTCCCATAGAAGTCAGGAGTAGGTGCAGTAAAGTCACCCAGCACCTTCCTTGCATTGTTGGCATTGTTGTTATTTCGGCTGCCATGAGTTTCTTCTTTTGAAGAATTCGTCAGGTCCTCTAAAGAGAGTTGTGCTTTGGCTTCTCTTAGCTTTCTCTTCAAGGTCCTTTCAAGTTCAGGGTCAGCTTCAACAAGAATGCCTTTGTCTGCTCCTGCTCATATGAAAGAGAAGAGAACAAGAAATGTGGGAATCCTCTATGTCACAGTATAGAGATTCCTTGAGGTGTCAGAGGAAAAGAGAAATAGAAAGAAGAAGGAGAAGAAAAATTCGAACTTTAATTAGATAAGGTTCGAATTGTGCATTGAGAAGGAGTGGTACTCCATAAATAGAAGGATGTGGGAAGAGGGGAAGGTAATTTTCGAAAATTAAATTAAAAAGATTTTGAAAACATTTTGAAAAAACTTAATTGATTTTCGAAAATAAAAGTGGAAAAGAAATCAAGTGATTTTTGAAAAAGGAATTGAAATTAGAAGTTAAAAAGATTTGATTGAAAACTTATTTTGAAAAAGATGTGGTTAAGAAGATATGATTGAAAAGATTTGATTTGAAAACAATTTTAAAAGATATGATTTGAAAACAATTTTAAAAAGATTTGATTTTAAAAATAAATGACTTGCCTAACAAGAAAAGATATGATTCAAACATTAAACCTTCTCAACAGAAAGGTAACAAATTTGAGATGTTCAATCAAATCATTATTGTTAGTAAGTATCTTTGAAAAAGGAAAGAAATTAATTTTGAAAACATTTGATTGAGAAGATATGATTTGAAAAAGATTTGATTTTGAAAAACCTTGAAAAATTGAAAAAAATTTGATTTGAAAAACAAAATCTTCCCCCTAGCACCATCCTGGCGTTAAAACGCCCAGAATGGTATCCATTCTGGCGTTTAACGCCCAAAATGCACCCTTTTTGGGCGTTAAACGCCCAACCAGGTACCCTGGCTGGCGTTTAAACGCCAGTCGTCTCTTCACTGGGCATTTTCGAATGCTCAGCTTTTCTGTATAATTCCTCTGTAGTATGT
Organism: Arachis stenosperma; assembly: GCF_014773155.1. NCBI lineage: Eukaryota > Viridiplantae > Streptophyta > Magnoliopsida > Fabales > Fabaceae > Arachis > Arachis stenosperma. The sequence continues at coordinate 39,792,126 of NC_080386.1, forward strand.
TCTGAACCTTCAATTCTTTGTGTATTGACTTGAAAAGACACAAATAAAAATATTTTGGATTTTTTAACAATCAAAATGCAACAAAATCAATAACAATGCATGCAAGACACCACTTAGCAGTTTGTACTATGACACTATGAGACACATAAACACTCAAGTCAAGAGAATTCAAGATCAGAGTAAGAATCATCAAGAATTACTTGAAGATCTTTAAGACACATGATGAATGCATGCAATTGACACCAAACTTAAGATGAACTAGACTCAAGCAAGAAACATCAATATTTTTAGTTTTTATGATTTGTAAAATTTTTTTGTGATTTTTTGAAAATTAAGTGGAAAAAGATATCAAAATTCTAATGAGAATTCCAGGAATCAGTGCAATGCTAGTTTAAGACTCCGGTCCAGGAATTAGACATGGCTTCACAGCCAGCCAAGCTTTCAAAGAAAGCTTCGGTCCAAAACACTAGACATGGCCAAAGGCCAGCCAAAGCCTTAGCAGATCACTGCTCCAAAAGCAAGATTGATATAAAATCAACAAGCTTCTGTGATGATAAGTGAAACCTCGTCCAATGAGATTAGACATGGCTCTAGCCAGCCAGATTTCAACAAATCATCATGAAACCTAGAATTCATCTTCAAGAATTTCGAAAAAAATAAATACCTAATCTAAGCAACAAGATGAACCGTCAGTTGTCCACACACAAACAATCCCCGGGCAACGGCGCCAAAAACTTGGTGCACGAAATTGTGATCACTACTTTGTCCATATTCAAATAATCCCCGGTAATGGCTCCAAGACTTGGTGCTCAATACCATGGCATAAACACAACTCCGCACAACTAACCAGCAAGTGCACTGGGTCGTCCAAGTAATACCTTACGTGAGTAAGGGTCGATCCCACGGAGATTGGTGGTATGAAGCAAGCTATGGTCACCTTGTAAATCTCATCAGGCAGACTCAATTGGGTATAGTGATAAACGAATAAAGCATAAAGATAGAGATAGAGATACTTATGTATATCATTGGTGAGAGCTTAATAAGCGTATGAAGATGCCTTCCCTTCCGTCTCTCTGCTTTCCTACAGTCTTCATCCAATCCTTCTTACTCCTTTCCATGGCAAGCTCATGTAGGTTTCACCGTTGTCAGTGGCTACCTCCCATCCTCTCATTGAAAGCGATTGCATATGCCCTGTCACGGTCATAGCGGAATTCATCTGTCGGTTCTCAATCAGGCCGGAATAGAATCCAGTGATTCTTTTGCGTCTGTCACTAACGCCCCGCCCTCAGGAGTTTGAAGCACGTCACAGTCATTCAATCATTGAATCCTACTCAGAATACCACAGACAAGGTTAGACCTTCCGGATTCTCTTGAATGCCGCATCAGTTCTCGCCTATACCACGAAGATTCCGGTTAAAGAATCCAAGAGATATTCACTAGAGCCTCGAATGCTTGTAGAACAAGAGTGGTTGTCAGTCACTTTGTTCTAGGTGAGAATGATGATGAGTGTCAATCATCACCTTCATCAAGTTGAAGACAAGTGATATCTTGGACAAAGACAAGCGGAATTGAATAGAAGAACAATAGTAATTGCATTAATACTCGAGGTACAGAGCTCCACACCTTAATCTATGGTGTGTAGAAACTCCACCGTTGAAAATACATAAGAACAAGGTCTAGGCATGGCCGTGAGGCCAGCCTCCCAGTGATCTAAGATAGCATAAAACAAAGATAGCTACCCAGATGATCTAGAGATCTAAAGGATCAAAAGATGTCAGATACAATAGTAAAAGGTCCTATATATAAAAACTAGTAGCCTAGGGTGTACAGATGAGTAAATGACATAAAAATCCACTTCCGGGCCCACTTGGTGTTCTTGGGCTGAGCAATGAAGCATTTCGTGTAGAGACTCTTCTGGAGTTAACGCCAGCTTTTATGCCAGTTTGGGCGTTTAACTCCCATTTTGGTGCCAGTTCCGGCGTTTAACGCTGGAATTTCTTGAGGTGACTTTGAACGCCGGTTTGGGCCATCAAATCTTGGGCAAAGTATGGACTATCATATATTGCTGGAAAGCCCAGGATGTCTACTTTCCAACGCCGTTGAGAGCGCGCCAATTGGGAGGTCAGAATCCAACACATCTGCAGTCCTTTTGAGTCTCTGGATCAATTTTTGCTCAGATCCCTCAATTTCAGCCAAAAATACCTGAAATCACAGAAAAACACACAAACTCATAGTAAAGTCCAGAAAAGTGAATTTTAACTAAAAACTAATAAAATATAATAAAAACTAACTAAAGATACTAAAACTACTAAAACAATGCCAAAAAGCGTACAAATTATCCGCTCATCAATGGGCTTATCCTCTTCAATGG